>NC_058378.1:30270000-30575416 GCF_018350175.1 Felis catus | reverse complement strand
AAATGGAAACACAGTTGCAAGACTTAAAGGAGCTAGTAGCTGCCCAAGGTCTAGACGGGCTCCCGACACAGGGCATGCTTGCTGACGCGTTTGCTATTGTTGCGTTATTTTATCTTTTTACACACCCCTCTCCTGCCCTTTTCTACACCCATCGGAACTCAGGCCCGTGTACGTGGCCGACCAAACATCCGACCGCTTCACTTCTGGGTGTGGCGGGCAGTTCCCTAACACACTTAGACCGAGTTCTTCAGGTCTGGGGCTCTTGCTGTTTATATCTACCGCTCTAGCTACTAAGAACGGCACAGGAAACCTGGAACCCACGTCTTGGGGCAGGGAGGCCTGGGCGGGCTGATCCGTGCAGGTCCTGCCATCTCCAGCAGGGGGCGATCGGCACCAAGCTTTGCTGGGCATCCAGCGGGGGGGGGGGGGGGGGGGGGGGGGGGGGGGGGGGGGGGGGGGGGGGGGGGGGGGGGGGGGGGGGGGGGGGGGGGGGGCGGGGGGCGGGGGGGGGACCGGGAACCAATCGCTGCTTTCTGTTGGAGGGAGAGCGGCTCAGGTTCGAAAGCTGCAGGTGGATTTGAGGGCACAGCACCTCCCCAGACCCCTGGCTTTCCTAACTCCCATCTGTCCCCGCTTTCTGGAGGAGGAGCCTCTTGCCATAGGTGGCTTTGCCTCAGTTTCCCAGTGTGTAAAACAGGGGTGTAAAACAGCCTCCTCCGAGGTTTCCCGCAGGTGAATGAATCGCTAGCAGGAAGGGCAGGTCCGGGAGGCTCCGGGGCCAGCCCACAAACACAGCTGGGAAAAGCCAATTCCGTAAGAAGCAACACCAGAGAATGGGAGAGGCTGTCCCAAACCCGGAGCAGGCGGCCTCCAGCCAGCTGCTGATGCACCAGCTGCAGTGTCCCCAACTGTCCCAGATCTTGGCCCCATAGTGCCCTGCCCTTCCCCGCGCGCCCCACCCCCACCCCCCTCCCCCACGTCAATCCTTGCACCAAGGAGGGGCTTCTAAGCCCGGGTTGAGGACTTCCCCACCCCCTCCTGATCCAAACAGCATAAATGAAACACCAAAAAAAAAAAAAAAAAAAAATCAAATTTTATTGTTTGATTAATAAACTGGATTGGAGGGGCAAAAGTGGGGTGTGTGGGGACACACCCAGCTTTGATTAGTCAGAAACTCCTGTTAACTGTGTACAAAATGTTACAAAAATCACGTAAAAAAGAGGGTCAGCAAAGCAGCAGCCTTAGGGAGGGCTCAAGGTTCCTGGGAGGCTGAGAAATGGGCCCAGCCTGGCCTCCGGGGTGTGGCCGTGGGACTGGGGGCGCCTGGGGGCCACACGCCCTCTCCACCACCAGGCACCCATGCTCTCCTCCCTCCTCGCGTACAAATTGCTACGAAATCACCTTCAAATGGGCATAAACACCACAGGCCAAGGCACTGCCAGAAATGCCACGGGCCCTGAGCTGGGCGCTGGGTACCCCCTTGCCCGGTGGCCCAGGCCTGGAGAAGGGACGCTCTTGTTGTCCGCCCCTAGAGTGCGGGCAGGCACGGGACCCCAGGGCTGGGGAGGGGCTCCGCTCCCCAGAGAGGCAGCGGCCGTGGGAGGTCCGAACAGGCCACCAGAGCAAAACACAGCCGGGGCTTTGGACAGTGCCAAGTCTGCGGAGAGGACCCACGGTCCTGTCCGGCCACCATGGTGTGGCCTGAGTGGTGCTGTCGCGGCACGGTCCTGAGGGAGCTGCTGCCCCAGGCTGGGGCACTAGTTGGGGTAGCACATGCAGCATCCTGTGCCTGCCGCCTCCACGCTGGCCTTGGCACCAGGTCCCAAGAGCCCGTCGGTGACAGAGTGCTCCATGATGATGTCCTCTACCCGGGTGATGTACAGGACTGTCAGCAGCACCCCCAGGAACTGAAGAGAAAGGGCAGGGTGGGCGAGAGCATGCGGGGGATCTGTATGGCCCTCTCTGGCAGCCCCCAACCCGGACCCTCCTCTCCCCCTCCCAGGAAATCCCAGAGACCCTCTGTGTGCCCCATCAGCAGAGGCCCCTCCGCTCTGGGACCCCTGTCTCCACCCCGGCCATGCCACTCACTATCCAGGGGACCTCGGGCAAGTCACTCAACCTTGCCAAGCCTCAGTTTCCTCCTCTGTAAAGTGGGCATGATAACAGCATCTACCTCACAGAAGTGAAGGCAGTGTCGGCGAAGCACTTGGAAGAGCTTTATAAGCAGAGCTACTGCCATTCGCCCTCCCTTCCAGCCCTTTCCGCCCTCCAGGTGAGCCCAGACTGATGGTACAAGAGCGTTCTTCACCCCACCCCGTTGTACCTTTTCTGCTCTCTGTCACCACCAAGCCATGCTTTCTCCGAACCGACACCTTGCCCGCCACCCTACTTCCAGCTCCCCTCCCTGGGTTGGAGGGGGGACCAGCCCACCTGGGGGAGCAGGATGCCCAGCAGGAGGCCCGCCATGATGGTGTAGTTGTCCATGAACCAGATGATCACGGCGTTGGTGCAGCCTCGCACGTAGATGACATCCTGCACGCTGAGGCGCTGCACAGGGAGGAGCCTGGCTGACACCTGACCCGGCAGAGCCCCAGCCCCCACTCTGCTGCTCACTCGACGTCCTGGCAAGTCCCTCCACCTCGGTGAGCCTCAGTTTCTCACATGCACTACGAGCAGGTGGCTCTAACCGGCGGGTCTCAGTGGGCAGCAGTGTTCCTTAGAGAGCACCGAGGACATTCTGGTGGCACTTCTGGGTGTCACGGCAGCTGGGGTTGGGGGCCGAGGGACTACGGAGCTAAGGGCGATCCTATCCCTGTCTACCTGCCTCTCAGAAGTCCCCCAGGGGCATCTAGACGGCTGGAAACCCATCCATAATTATCTGAGCCAAAAGCCCAACTTCAGGTACTTATAAAAACCACAGTGTTTTCTGTGTGGTTTTACTGTGCACAAATACATAGTATACACACACACACACACACACACACACACACACACACACGTATGCTATATATAACTTTGCAGAAATACTACTGTGTAAATTACAGAATGATCATACGGTATTTTGTCTGGAATCTTATCAAGAATTGTTCGCCATATTGGAAAAATAATGCCTGTGGTATACACGTTCCCGCTCGCCCTGCCGGGGGTGTCAGCTGCCCCTGTGGTACAAACCCGTGACTGCTTTTTTTGCGTCTTCTGTTGTATCTAATGCCTGAGCATTTCCATGTGAAGTATGCTATAGGAGTGTAAGTTGTTCTATTTCTCCTTTTATCTCGGATCCATCCCTCGTTCTGAAATTGGGTGTGTCGGTAGATTATATTATCTGTGGATTTCACTTCGAGATAATAACAAGGGCATTCCCACCTGATTTTATAATACCTGGGCATCGGGTCTGATGGTTTGAGAACCTCTGCTAGTCTATGGCTCTCCAGCTGAAATGTGTGTCAAGCACCTGCTGGGCTCTGCCCCAGGAATGTGTGTTTCTGGCAAGTTCCCAAGGCTGCTGTCACTGCTGGCCCAGGGAACTCACTCCTCACAGGCACCTCAAGCCATCATGATTTTTAGCTCCCTCCCAACACCACCCCAGGGTCTCTCTTAGTCCCCGGAGTTGCAAGGCAGACCGGTGCTGAGCACGGCTGGGCACACGGGCGTGCGGGGGGCACTGGCAAAGGCACGCTGACCTCACACCGAAAACCCACAGTAGGTGCTCAGTAAACACAGGCAGGCAGCCCCTCCCAGCCTGGGGGGGTTCTTGGCTCCCTGAGTCCTTCTGTATCTGGGCACAGGTGGAAAATCCTGGCAGCACCTGACTCCTATTCACAGCCAGGAGCCCCACCCCCAGGAACCCTTCCAGTCACCCCGCGGAGGGTCCGGGAAGAGCAACCTTTCTCAAGGAAAGAGATCCCAAAGACATTACCTCCTTGTCAATAGTTCTGTAGCCGCACATGGTGTTGACAACTTCTGTCTGAAACAGAAATGTGTATTAGCTGACACATAATGCTTACTGTACAAGACGCTATCAGTCTCCCCTTTTACTGATGGAAGGACGGAGGCACAGAGTCCGTATGAATGGAGCTGAGATTCCCTCCCAGGCCATCTGGCTAGAGTCTGCATCCTCGCCTCCCCACCCCCCCACCCCGCGCCCGCCAAGAGATGCCCAGGAGGAGGGACAGGAAGGTTAGTTCTGCAGCATGTGGGGAAGAGGACGACTCCTCCACCAGGGGCAGCCCAGGAACCGGGAGAAAAGCGTGCTGTCCCAGGCTCCCTTGCCGCCCCAGGGCCACGGCTTTGTGACATGGCCATACTCGGTCTCAGAGATGAGGGCTGGGCTGTTCTTGCTCCGCGGACTCTTAGGAGGCAAAACCTCAGATGGCAGCCAGGACCCTGGCCAGCTGTGGTTTACCTGAGGACAAGGCTGAGGCCGCCGACCACACTTCCCTGCCCCTGCAGACCGCCAACCCACCAGCCAAGGCGCCACCCGGGTGTTCTTCCGGGAAGAGACTTGCTCTCAGGACAGGGAAAGCTGGGGTTGGCCCTGGACCCCCTCAAGCCCCTTCTCAGCGTCAGGACTGGCAGGGGCACATTCCAGCACTGTCTATGCCCCGTGCGGCCTCCTTCTCATTCTACAAAGTGACAGAAAGCTAGATGCCCCGGCCCCACCCTGTGACATCCAACTGAGAGCTGCTGTCGCTCAGGGCACTGCAGGTGGCACCAGTGAGAGCAGGAGAGTGGCCTGGGCAGCCTCTGGCATCATGCTACCTGGTCCGGGTCTTGCTCTGCTACTTATGAGCTCTGTGACCCGTCTTAGATGGCGCTCAATCAGTATTTGTTGGATGAATGAATGAATGAGATTCCTTGGTGTCTTCGATGAAGCAATGGTGATCAGTAAACCCACCTCATGGGTCTGTTTTGACCATAAGTGAGGTACACCCGTCAACGGCTTATCTCAGGGCCAGCCACGTGGAAGAACAAAGGGATGCTGGCTGGAGCGACTTTGGACATGATCCCAGCCCCTGGAAGGCAAGGAAGGCTGTCAACTCCCCTTCCAAAAGAGCAGGTTGGACCGCAGGCCTCATCTCAGATGTCAGGACCTGGTTTGTGGGCAAAATAACCTCCCTCAGTCTAGACTGTACCCCAGGCGCCCTCTGATCCCAAACTGGCCAGCATCCACTTAACACAGGTCAGCATTTGTGGCTCCTCCAGGGGGTGAACATGACCCCCATGGAGAGGGTCAGGCCTGGGAAGCAGGTGCATGATAGAATGACGGGAATGATAGAAAATGGTAGAAAACACCTTACTTGTTCATTCATTCACTGAACAAATATTAACTGAGCACCTATTATGTACCAATCACTGGTCTAGGTGTTGGGAATGTAGAAAAACAAAGGAAAGTCCTTGCCTTCATGGAACTTATACTCTAGAAAGGGGGACCCACAATGAACATAATAAGTAGGTCATCTGCATGGTATATGGAAGGCAACAAGATTAACCACTTTGCACGGTGCTCCCAGCCCTGGAGGCATCGCCCCTGCCCTCAGGGAGCAGACATGCACCTGGCAAGGCCTCCTTTGCACCCACAGCCCCGACCCCTCCTCTGGACACGCCTCCCCTGCCAGGAGAGCCCCCTCCCCCGAGGGGTGGGGGGTAAGAGGCTTCCATGGCTCTTTCCAAAGGTAAAGCCTGTCTAGGTTTGAGCACAGAACCAGTATTCTCCAGAGCCTCTGCTGAAGGTTCGCAGGCCCTGAGACCAGTACTTGGTGGCCTTTTCCATCTGGCACAGGGCCACAGACAGGAGGTCACGAAGGGGGCTTCTGAGCAGCCCGAAAATGAACGCAGCAAAGTTCACAAGGGTTCTTCCCAAGTGCCGCCTCTCAGTCTGGCACAGGGCTGATGAGCTGGGGTACCTGGGGTCTGAGAGGCCAGGGGGAAGGGGGAGAGAGGCCTTGGGGGGACAGGCCCCCTAAGGGTAGCCAAAACTGAGAGGGTGAAGAAGCAGCTTGCTTTCCTCCGCTGAACATAACAATGTATATTATGTTCACGTCTCCCCTTTTCCTTTGGCTGCCAGGAAGCTCTCAACCACCAAGCATAAGGCTCTGGCTTCTGATTATTTTGTGTATTTTTGTGTATTTTTGTATTTTGTGTATTTTTGTATTTTGTGTATTTCCTGTATTTGTGTATTTGTGTATTTTGTGTATTTTGTGTATTTTGTGTATTCTGTGTATTTCCTGTGTGTCCATTCAGACCCGTGGCTAAATGAAATAGGGTAAAATAGAAAGATCCATACACGACTTCACACGCAGATTCTAGGAAGGAAGGAAACACCCTCTTTTCTATCGCGAGAGGAAGATCACGTGGGAGACACAAGGTGAGCCCACCAGTGGTTCTGTAAGACAGGACAGAGATAGCCCAGCTGGGTGAGTGTCACCTCCCCACCTCACTGTTCCCGTCCAGATGCGGACTTGACACTTCGCTTCTCTGCAGGGTCCGTGTTGATATGCCCAGCCTGGACTTTTCCCCACACTCCAGACGCCTATATCCACCTGCCTCTTGGACATTCCTCCTGGAATGTCACCCAGCTCCCAAGCTCCGCCTGTCACACTGAACCCCTGATCCCCCAAACCTGCCTCGCTGCTGTCCTCCCCTCTCAGGCAACAGTAGCCCCGTCTTTCGTGTGGCTCAAACCAAAACCCGGGAGTCCTCCTTATTTCTCCCTTTCCCCCACCTCCCATGTCTGAACTGTCGGCAAGTCTTGTGCAATTACGTGCAAAGCAAAGCCAGAAGCTGACCAGGTTTTATCACCTCCGCTACCATCGCCTGACTCTGAGCCTCTGTCTTCTCCCACCTGGTGGGGTGGGTGCTTCCCGGAACCCCTGAAACACTGGGAGCACAATCGGCAGGAGCCTTAGCTGTCAGCCCTTGTGATGATTGTTACGTGTCGTTAATTTCATGTGTCAACTTGACCGGGCCCGGGGTGGGGTGCCCAGATATTTAGTCAAACATTATTCTGGGTGTTTCTCTGAGGGTGTTTTCCAGGGAGATTAATATTTAAATCAGTACATGGAATAAGGCAGATTGCTTTCCCTAATGTGGGTGGGCCTCATCCGATCAGTGGAAGGCCTGCACAGAACAAAAAGGCTGCCCTCCCCCAAGAAACCGAGAATTCCTCCTGCCCGACGAACTGCCCACCTGAACTGAGACACTGGCTCTTCCTGGCTCTTGAGCCTCCAGCCCTCGGACAGGAACTACCCCGTCAGCTCTCCCGCTTCTCAGGCTGTTGGACTCAGACTGGAGCTAAACCCTTGGCTCTCCTGGATACTCAGCTTGCTGACTCGTCCTGCAGACCTTGCTCTCGCCAACCAGCATCTCAGAGCCTGCTTCCCGGACAGCCTGACCTGTGACACACGGACCGCCCCTAATCAGACTCCCCATGTTCACCTCTGCCCTCCCAGCAGTCAGCGTGATCCTAGTAAACCTGAAGTCAGATCTGCCACTTAGCCACTCAAGCCCTCCATTTGACTCCTTGTCCCTCCAGGGAAAACCAAAGTCCTGACCGTGGTCTTCAGGGCACCCATGACCTCCCCAACTTGATCTGCTACTGTTGTCCCCCACGCTCACTCTGCTCCAGCCACAGTGGTTTCTGTGCTGTTTCTCAAATGCACCGGGGCAATTCCCACCCCAGGGCCTTTGCATGTGCACTTCTCTGCCAGGAAGTGCATCCTCCAGATACGCATGGCTTACTCCTTCACTTCCTTCAGGGTGTTATGAGAACTACCTTCGCAGTATCTAAAATCACAATCTTTCACGCCCCTGCTTTATTTTTCTCCTTAGCGTTTACCACCTTTGAGGGTACAATCTGGCCCATGCTTTGTTGGTCTAGGACGTCAGTACCGTGCAGGCAGAGTTCTCCATGTGTCTACAGACCCCCAGGACCTCGAATCACATCTGGCACGTAGCGGGTCCTCAACAAATATATGCTGAATGAATGAACACACGTAGGGCTTCCAGAGCTTGATGTGGACATTCAGGTGCCACTGCCCTATGTGACGAAGTTCAGGATCACCGCCCCCCCCCCCCACATACACACACAAACACAGGCTTCTCTGAAAATGCTGGGCTCTTCTCCAGTGCTCCCCCTTCCCAGAAAGCTACCCTAAAACGGCAGCTAAAATTTCCAAACAAACCTTCTCTCCTGGTCCAGGCTCTTTTTAGGGCCGATGCACTTGGCACTGACTCCCTGACTCAAGGGTGAGGCCCCCCCCCACCCCGCCCCCCCACGCCCACTGGCAGCTGCTTGGTTTACAGAATCCAGCAGTGGGCACAGAATGGTAGAGATGTTCGAAAAGACATTTTCCATGACTGTTCAGGCATGAGTAATTGCAAAGCTCCCCACCTCGTTCCAATCCAGAAACCCAGCAGTTGGGGGACACGTTAGTCAAACACAGGATTGAAGAAGCCCTTCGTTTATAAGTGGCGACTACACAGGACAGCCTCCCACGAAGGCAGGCCCCTGATGTTTGGGTGCCTCAATTTCTTCATCTGTACAGTGGGTAAAATAACAGGACCCACCCCAAGGTGTTGTGGAAAGGGCTGAATAATCCAAGAGAGCCTAGGACGGGCCTGCACGTGAGAAGTGTTCACTAGCTGCTCACGACCGCTGCTCTTAAAGACCAGCCTTCCACGCCCCCACCCCCAGAGGCACCCCTGTCAGTGGCCCTGGGGACTCGGGAAGCCGTGGCAACGACCACCACCTCCTGCCCCACCCCCACCCCCTTCCTGAAAGACGAGAGGCGCCTGGCCAGCCCGGGAGGCCAGGAGCAGCGGGTACCGTGTTTCTGACGCAGCAGGTGTAAGGCACCCCGCAGGCCAGGGGTCCGGGGGCGTCGCAGGCGTGGTACTGGTTTTTGCTCCAATCCCGGTAGTCTTCCCCGCCGCAGCACTTAAACTGAGAGAGAGGCGAGCAGAGGGGTGCCGTGTCACCGCCGAGGCCCCAGGCACGGACCAGGAAGGGGCCCTGCCGGGAGACCCTGTGGCTTTTGATGGGTCTCCTGGTAGGGGGAGCACCCGGGGCCATGGTCGGTAGGTCGTCCTGTGCTCTCCCGGGAGGCAGTGAGCACCCCATCGCCGGAGGGGCACGCAGGCCAAGGCTGGGCAGCCTCCCAGGGTGGGTATGGGGAGGGTACCAAACACTGGAGGGAAAGTTCTCTTCGACCCCCATCTTCACATCCCCAGTGCAACTGCTCAACCCTGAAGGTCCCAGAGACTAGGGCTCCATGGAAGCCCTAACAGCCCAGTGGCCTTATGCCACAGCCACCCCAGCTCGGCCTGGGGGTGTTCGTCAGCAAAGGGACACACACACGGCCTGCCATGTGGGCTTGGGACCGAGGGTGGGGACAGGGCGGGCCTCCTTTCCCCCTGGCTTAGCTTCTCCGGGCACCAGCCCCTGCACTGGCACAGATCCGAGGAGGCAGTGGCTCCCTGGAGGAGGAGGAGGAGGAGGAGTGAGTGGAGGAGGGGGAGCGGGGGAGGAGCGGCCGTACGTTGGGAGGTCAGGGAGGCCCCTCTGAAGACATGACATTTAATCTGAAACACGAACAGCAGGGAAGAGCCAGTCACCAGTGCATAGGCCCCACAGAATGAGCCAGTGGTATGTGGGCAGCGGGCACAGAGGCCTGTCAGGAGCAGGGGGAGTGAGAGGGGAGGGACGAAGGGGAGAGGCCGGCCTGGGCCGCACCAGGCAGAGCCTACTGAGCCAGAATGAGTAGGGAGCTGAGATCATATTCTGAGTGATGGGGAGTCGCTGCAGGGTTGACTAGGGGAGTGATGATGCCAGAGAGACACAAAGCAGACACCCTTCCGCAGCCCCCCAGGGAGCCCTTCCGGCAGTTTTTAGGACCTGGAAGTGCCTCCCCAGGGTGCAGTTAAAGGGCATTTGCTTTGCAGTCCAAGAGACCAGAGTTCAAATCCTCAGGCTACCCCTCCTAGCTGTGTGACTTTGGGCAAGCTGACCAGCCTCTCTGGGCCTCGGATCCTCATCCGCAAAGCAGGAAGAGCAATGCCAGCTTTGCACAGCTGAGCTGAGGGTGACAGAGCCAGGCCATACACGAAGCACTCAGCATGGGGCCTGGCACCGAGCATGAGTCACCCCCACCCCGCCCCACCCGGGGAGAAATGAAATCCCCAAGCCAGTTGAAGGCTGGTTCCAATAAAAACATCATGCTTCACCCGACGGTCAGAGCTGGCCGCCACACCCCTGGCAGAGAGGGGCCTCCCGGAGGCTGCACCTGTTGTGACCACAGTGAAGGCCTGAGCCAAGGGAGTGGCCACTGCGGGTGGCCCTGGGTGTGGTGAGATTTGGTTCTCACTGACGGCTAGCACGGGAACCAGGTCCCAAGGCCATGTCCCCAGAAGTGCAACGTCAAGGCACAATGACATCAGGACATCAAGAGCGAGGGGCCGTCCGTATTCCCCCCCTCATGCAGATGAGGAACCTGAGGCTCAGGACTAAATGAGACCGAGGTGTAGAAGCCACTGAGGGCTTATCATTGCATCGACAGACTTGGGTAGACGTTGTGGGGAGAAGGACAGTGTCCCAAAATGACAATCGTCGCGTTCACAGAAGTGCTATGGGGGAAAAGGGGACATCGTGTTCTGTTCCCCAATGCAGGAGGATGTGGGATCAGGGACGAGCTCTTTCCTCATCAGGGCTGTCCCTGACTTGACAGGGAGTGAGCTCCCCGTCACTGAACGGACCCTGAACTGGGTGGCTTGGAGGTCACTCCCACCTCAAGGAAGGATGGTCTTTGCCCATCAGAGAAGGGTACCCTGGGACCCTGCAAGGTGGCTTTTGGTTTTACCTGACCTTATTCTTTTTGGGGGGAGGGGAGGGTGGTAACTAAGGAGAGACAAGAAGAGTAAGGACATTCTGGGCCAGGCGCGTGGGCAGAGGACTGGTTGAGAAGGTCAGGCCCTATACTTGGTGGCTGTCTATGGCACACCATTGCCTCCCAACGTGGCCAGCTACTTGCTTTGGGGGCGGACAAGCCCCTGCTCCGTCACCCTCACCCTCTTGAGCAGGGTCCCGAGTCGGGGGGCCAAAGGGCATGGCAGCTGTGTCTCTGACCCACGGCGCCTGGCTCACCTCCTTCTGAACAAAGTCCATGATGTTTTTGAAGTCCAGATCGTCATAGTAGTTCTCGATTCCTCTTCGAATGTTGTCATTCAGAAAGTCGATGGTCTATTTAGATGGAGACAGTATGAAAGAAACAGACCTCCCCTCCCTGAGCCCAACCCAAGGTCTCCCAGGACTCGGGATTGGAACAGAGTGCCCACGTGCCCAAGGAGCTCCCACCCCGCCTGCACGAACGCCCCACCACATCCCTGCCCACACCCTCTCCATGCCCCCCGTGCCCATCTGATGCCTTAGTCCCTCTGCCATGTCTAAGCAGGAGTGATTCACACGCTTTCCCATACAGATCAGATAGGCCAGGACCCAAGAGATGGGGCCCTTCCCCAGGGAAGCAGCCACGCCAGGCTGGGACTGGTGGCCCTGGTGCCTGCCTGGTGCTCCTTCCACTGTCCAAAGACAGGCCTGAAGTGAGTCTTCCTTTTGTCCTCCAGACCTCCTCTCCACTCTCGGCTGCTACCCAAGCTCTTGCGTTATAGATAAGGAAACTGAGGCCTAAAGAGGGGCCTGACTCTGCCAGGGCACAGAGCAGGCAGGCGAGGGGCCTGGCCAGGACTGGAAATCAGCTCTCCTCACTTCCCCAGAGGTTCATCGCTGCGGGGCTCTGGCCTGAACAAAGGGCCCACCCCCTAGCTCGGACCGGGAGGGGTGCTGGCACATCGCCCTCTCCCGGTCACACTGGGCCTTCTGGATCAACAGCTCGGCTGTTGTGCTGAAATCCAGGAGCACAAAAGGCCCCACAGCGGGCAGGGGTGGGGGCAGGAGTGTGGGCAGCCCAACCCCAAGCTCAGAGCAACAATCAGGGCTTTCAGAGCGGGGAGGCCCGCATATCACCAGAGATTGTGCTGGCACAAAGGGGGCATTCTTGGCTCTGGAGCCAGACGATCCCCAGGGGAGGCGCCTGTGGGCGCCCCTGGGAAAACCTGGGTCCCAGGCCCGGTCCTGGGCTGCAGGCCCCACCACAGCCACTTCTCCTCTCTGAGCCTGAGTTACCCACTGGTGAACCAAACCTGCGGGCCCGTCTTCAAGGTAACTTCCAGTTCCGAGGACCAAAGACTAAGCTGAGAGATGCTGTCGAGGCTCAGAGTCAAGAACAGGCCCCCGCAGCCAGCCAGGCCGCGGACGCTGCATTTAATACCCGAGCCTCCAGTTCCTTACCTGCAAAATGGGGAGGACGGTCCTCTGCCTTGTAGAGCTGTGAGTGTAGACGGCCTCCAGAACAAAAGCCAGCGGCTAGCCTGGGACCCCACAAACCCCCTGCAGCCCAGGGAGGCCATCTGACCACAGTCACCTCACTGGTCACTGGCAGAGAGACGCTAGAACCAAGGTGGCGAACCCCCAGCCTGACAACACTAAGAAGCCAAAATAAGAACTCAAGGTTCAGTTTGGGGTCATCTCCCCACATCATCTCCAGTATCAGGAAGAGAGGAACAAAGGGTACATCAGCCACGTGCTTCCCGACACTCACTGCTCAAAGCCAAGACAATAAAGGAGACCGGCTCGGGGAAGCCTATCTCTGTGGCCAGAAGGAAAACCCTCTGCTGATGAAGGCCAGCTGCTCAGAAGCAGACCTAGGAGCCGACAACCTTGACGGTGGCCTGCGGGGGACGTGGGGCAAGTCCACTCACGGGCGCGCCAACGACCGTGCTCTCACCAGCCCTCAGCCCCTGCGCTGATCCCGGGGCAGGGGCCGGCTGGCCACACAACCCGCACAGAGCAGGGACCCGCCTGGCCTCAGGCCCACGCTTCTCAGAGGCCCCAGGCCATGAAACCTTTCCAACCTTGGGTGCCCGCCCCTCTGGGTGACGAAGGGACAGGCCAGCCAGCTGGGACACTGTTGAGGGCACCTAAGAAACAGGACACTAGGGTGGGGCCGGTCTGCCACCCAGGGTAGGGCAAGGGAATGAGCTCATGGCATTGAACGGCACGCTGCAGGGGGCCCCTGGGTGAGCGGAGATGCAGGGGTGATGCCAGGGTCAGGGCCTGTTTCAGTCAACTCTCGAGGCATTGCAGACACAGTCCCCCATGTCCCCCTGGACCTACCCCAGTCCAGTGGCCACCTCCTCGCCCCCCTACTGGGTCACATACTGTTGGGACTCCCCCGGGGCTAGAGCTGGGGGGCAGGGGATGAGGGCAGGAGGCCCGGGGCAGGGTCAGCCGAGGGGAGAAGCCTCTCCCTCCCTCTTTGGTGAGCGGCTCTGACCTTTTTCTCCAAACCATCTCAGTCTCTGGGCACTTTCCAAACATGCTGACTCCGAAAAAGGCCTCTGTGAAAATCAGGCCTCCCATCTGGTAAGCTGAGCCGGGCCCCTGCAGGGAAGGGAGGCCCCGCCAGAGGTCCTTGGAATGGGCAGGAGGAAGAGACGTCCCAGGCTGCGTGGACCGTCCCCAGTTCCTCAGGGACCTCTTCGGATCACACTTGCTCTTGTGTGCATGCGCTGCCTGTGGCACCGTGAATATGTGGCCTCAGGGGCCACATGGCCCGGGCTAAACTAAGCAAAGAGTAAGCAAACATCAAAGGCCACAAGATTTTCAGAGCACGGTGTTTAAACCACCAGAGGCAAGCTACAAAGAACTGTCCTTTCTAGTTCTTTCTTTTAAATCTAGTTTTAAAGTTATCCAAAGCCTCCACAGCAGCTTTCCCAGTAGAGGTGCTTTCTGCTTTTAAATGGAATTGGGGAGCCCGAAGAATCGGGGAGCCTGGGCCGCTCAGTTGGTTAAGCGACCGACTCTTGGTCTTAGCTCAAGTCATGATCTCGGCTCAAGTCATGATCTCATGGTTCGTGAGTTCCAGCCCTCCATCAGGCTCTGCACTGACAGCGTGGAGCCTGCTTGGGGTTCTGTCTCTCCTTCTTTCTGCCCCTCCCCTGCTTGTGCTTTCTCTCTCTCTCTCTCTCTCTCTCTCTCAAAATCAATAAATAAACTTTAAAAAACCGAATGAGGAATCAAGGGAGTGGGACCCGTGGCAGCCGCAACGCAGGGCTGGGAGGCTGGGAGGCTGGGAGCAGGCGGAGAAGGGAGGAGGGGCAGGACGTTGGCAGGAGCCTCCTGCCTGCCTCTGGGGATGGAGCTTCCGCTGCCTTCTCCTCAGCTCCCGAGACCCCAGGCTGCGGCCCCACTGCCACCAGTACCAGCCCGGTTCCCACAGTGTGGAAGGGGGTGCTTGGCCTAGGACTTCCTTCCCTTGCACCTGGGCTGGGCCGGCACCTCCGGGTTTCCCTCAGTGCCCCAGACTGTGGGGACTTGTCCTCTTGCCTCCAGTCCTGAGAGGGGGCCCAAATCTAACAAGCAAGACCAGAAGAGAACCCAGGAAGCAAGAAAAAAGGAGCAGAGAAAGCTACAAGGTTCTCCGGAACACGTGCTAGACCCTTCCTCAGACCTGGCCGGACGTCGCGGGTTTAATCCCGAGGGAGAGGAGGCCATGCTTCAGCTTCGCAGGTGTTTGGGGCTCCAGCTGTCCCTCCCACACTCCGTCCACAGCGGGGCACCCCGGCTGTGAGGGTCTGGCCTGATCTCAGCAGAACCTTCTCTACTTGGCTCCAGATGGGAAAGTTATATACGTTTGCGTGCTCAGCCAAGCGGGCCACCGTGCCTTCTCCTTTCTCCCTGCCCCTGAACTTCAAGGGCATGTCCAGAACCGGCTAGTGCCAGGGCCACGATAAAAAAAAAAAAACAGGCTGGGTGCTGTCCACCGTTCCCTGGCCCGGTGTTGGGTGTGACCACAGCACCCTCTGGTCAAGGCCAGGAAAGAGGCCACTCTTCACCCCTGCCTTGGTAGCAGAAGGCAGGTAGAGGCAAGGAAGCCTGTGACGGGCATACAGGTGCACCAGCTACAGCCCGGCACCCTCTGGGTGTCCCGCTCAGCTCTGCCTGACTGGGAACACATGGGCAGGAGCTGCCCTCCTCCCACACCCCTACACCCTCGGGAGAGGTCCTGGAGCAAGCTGCAGCACTAGGAGGTCAAGGTGAGATGCGAACCACTGTGGAGGTCACTCAGACTCTCCTCCCATTGGCTGGGGTCAGGACACTGCACTTCAGATGCCCGAGCCCTCGGGTCTCGGTGCCACTAGGCTCTGTACAAACAGAGAAGCCACTTCAGTCTGACCACCAGGTCATGCCTGACAGCAGAAACCCCACCCAGGGTCAGGGATGGAGACTTTCTTCCTTATATCCAGGAGCATGTTTATATATTGCTGCCTGGCTGGGGCCATGGCCCGTGCACCTTCCTGGGAACCCAGCGTGAGGTCGTTAGCCTAATTGGTCCTCATTTGTCACCAAGAGCGACTTAGACTTGACTGGTAGCCCGTGGGGCCAGACTTGTTAACAGTGTGTCTCAGAGAAATATGTCTTCTCCTCTTGGTGAGGAGAAATGGAATCGCGAACTCACCTCCTCCTGGAAGCGGACCTTCATGGCTCCTCACCTTTTTCTCCACCTTACACCGCCCCTTCCTACTACCATCAACAGCCAGGCTGTTTCCCTATCCTCACCATCGGCCAGTCTCATATTTTGCATTCGGGTTGGAAGGGACATTGTTTTTTTTAGGTGGTATTTTTCCCATGATTTTAAGAAAAAGAATATTTGGGAGCTAGGGCAAAAATACAAAGAAGAAATAAAAATCACCCTAGCCCTACCCCTCAGAGGATATAAAAGTTAATATGATAATATTGCTATCATCTTCCAGATTTTTCCAGGCCTAGTTTTTTCATGGTGGAGATCTGACCGCATTTATAATTTCCTATCTCATTTTTCAATGATTTTGAATTCTGCATCACAGGCATATGAGAACGTGGCCCACGATGAGCCTCCAGAGAGCTGAGAGCCCTGACGGTGAGGGTCCTTCCTGGGTTGCACACAGAGACCCTCCCCTGACAGGCCCCATGAAGGGACACACCATCCAATCCTCAGGGTTTGGGGATAATGAGATAATGAGAAACTCTCAGCCCTGACCTTGACCCACGGCGTCCTCAGCTGTGAGGTCTAGGGGGTGGAGGTCCTTCGGTGGAAGGAGTGGTGGGTGTCATCGCCCCTGCTGAGCGACAGGGCACTGGGAAGATGGCTGATCGGGCCGCCTTTGTGAGAGTGCTCTAGAAACCAGAACTGCTGCTCACTTAGGGTACCGTTTATGAAAACAGTCGATGCTGCTGACCACAACCTGGACCTGGCTCTAGCCAGGAAAACACTATTCCGTAACCTCTGGAAAGCCACAGGCTGGCTGGGAGCCCAGCGGCTGCACAGAAACACATCCCCACGGACGAATGGAATAAACCTCTCTCCCCTCAGGCTGCTGAGAAATGAACCAACACCCCGATCTTCCAGCTCTGAGCAGACAGTCTGAAAAGCAGAAAAGGGGAAAAGGGAGGAGCAGGTAGTGACACCAGATCGAAAAGATAACTGATGAGGCAAAGAAAAAGGGAAATAAAAGAATATTTTGGGACAAACGAAAATGGAAACACAACATACCAAGACTTTGGGGATGCAGCGGAAACAGTCACAAGAAGGAAGTTTATAGTGATAAACATCTACCTTAAGAAAAAAAGAGAACAATGTCAAATAAAAAATCTAACTTTACACCTCCAGGACGCAGAAGGAGAGGAGCGAACCAAGCCCCAAGTTAGTAGAGAGGGAAGGTAGTAACAAAGATCTGAGCAGAAATAAATGAAGTAGAGACTAGAAAGTCAATTAAAAAAAATATCTACAGGGGCGCCTGGGGGCTCAGTCAGTTAAGCATCTGACTTCGGCTCAGGTCATGATCTCACAGCTAGTGGGTTCAAACCTTGCATCGGGCTCCGTGCTGACAGCTCAGGGCCTGGAGCCTGCTCTGGATTCTGTATCTCCCTCTCTCTCTCTGCTCTCTCTCCCTTTCTCAAAAATAAAATAAACATTAAAAAAATTAATAAAAAGACAAAAAATGAAAAAATAAAATGAAAAGTTAAAAAAGAAATAGAAAATCTGGACAGACCAATCACGGGTCAGGAACTAGTAAACTAGTAAATGTCCAGGGCCAGACGCCTCACTGGTGAACTCTACCAAACACTTAAGGAATAATTAATACTAATCTTTCTCAAATTCTTCCAAGATATTGAAGAGGAGGAGACACTTTGAAGTCATTACGAGGCCAGCATTCCTCTGATACCAATGCCAAGCAAGGAGACTATAGGAAAAGACAAATATGGGCTAATACCTCTGATGAACATAGCTGCAAAAATCCTCAGAAAAACATCAGCAAACCAAATTCAACAGTACATTAAAAGGATCATACACCATGATCAAATGGGATTCATCCCTGGGAAGCAAGGACGGTTCAACATCTGCAAATCAATCCATGTGATAACCACATTAACAATGAAGGATAAAAGTCACATGATCATTTTAACAGATGCAGAAAAAGTATTTGACAAAATTTGACATCCTTTTCTGATTAAAAAAAACACTCAACAAATTAGGTATAGAAAGAATGTACCTCAACATGATGAACACCATACATAATAAGCCCACAGCTGACATCATACTCAATGGTGAAAAGTAAAAACTTCTCTAAGATCAGAAAGAGACAAATGTCCACTCTCACTACTTCTATTCAACATAGTCCTGGAAGTCCTAAGCCAGAGCAAAGAAATTAGGCAAGAAAAAGAAATAAAAGTCATCTAAATCAGAAACGAAGAAGTAAAATTTTCTGTTTGCACACGCCATGATCTTACATATACAAATCTTCAAGACTCCAGCAAAGATCTGTCAAAATTAATAAATGAATCCAGTAAAGTTGCAAGATACAAAAATCAGCATACAAAAATCATTTGCATTTCTATACACTAACAATGACCTATCCAAAAAAAAAAAAAAAGAAATTAACAAACCCATTTACAATAGCATCAAGTTGAATAAACTATTTAGGGAGAAATTTAACCAAGGAAGTGGAAGATCTGTATACTGAAAATCATAAAACACTGATGAAAGAAATTGAAGACAACACAAATAAATGGAAAGTTATCCCTTGTTCACGGATTGGGAGAATTAATATTACTAAACTATTCATACTACCCAAGGTGATCTACAGATTTAATGTAATACCTATCAAAATTCCAATGGCCTTTTTTCACAGAAATAGAAAAAATAATCTTAAAATTTGTATGGAACCATAACAGACCTCAAACAGCTAAAGCAACCTTGAGCACAAAAAGTAAGCTGGAGGCATCACACTTTCTGATTTCAAACTATATTACAAAGCTATAGGTATCAAAATAGTATGGTATTGGCAAAAAAAAAAAAAAAAAGACAAGACATACAGATCGACAAAACAGGATAGAGAGCCTAGAAATAAACTCAGTCATACCCACTAACTTTTGATAAAAGCACCAAGAATACACAAAGGGAAAAAGATAGTCTCTTAAATGGTGCTGAGAAAACTAGATATCCACATGCAAAAGAATGAATTTGACCATCAGCTTACATCATACACAAAAGTCAATTCAAAATGGATAAAAGACCTAAACATAAGACCCGAAATTACAAGACTCTTAAAAGAAAACATAGGGGGAAAAGTCCTGCACGTTGGTCATGACAATGATTTTTTGGATCCGACATCAAATGCACAAGCAACAAAGGCAAAAATAAAGAAGTGGGGCTACATTACACTAAAAGGTTTCAGGGCACCTGGGTGGTTCCATCGGCTAAAATCTGACTCTTGACTTCAGCTCAGGTCATAATCTCACGGCTTGTGGGTTCAAGCTCCACATCAGGCTCTGCACTGACAGCATGGAGCCTGCTTGGGATTCTCTCTGTCTCCCCCCCGCCCCCGTCCCTCCCCTGCTCACACTCTCTCTCTTTCAAAATCAATAAACATTTTTTTTAAGTTTCAACAAAAGAAATAATCAAAAAAAAATGCAACAACAACCAACAGAATGGGAGAAAATATTTGTAAACCGTATATCTGATAAGAAGTTAATATCCAAAATGTATAAGGAAACCTTACAACTAAATAGCAAACAACAATGACAACAATTATGATCTGATTAAAAATGGGCAGAGGAACTAAATAGATGTTTTCGTAAAGAAGACATCCAGATGGCCAACGGGTATATGAAGAGACGCTCAACATCACTCATCATCAGGGAAATGCGAACTGAAACCTCAGTGAGATACCACCTCATGCCTATTTGAATGGCTATTATCAAAAAGACAGGAGGTAACAAATATTGGAGGGGAGAAAAGGAAACCTTTGTACGCTGTAGGTGGGGATGTAAATTGGCACAACCATTATGGAAAACAGTATGAAAGTTCCTCCAAAAATTAAAAACAATGGTGCAATATATCCTTTGGCTATATATAGTACAGCATTGTTCACAATAGCCAAACTATGGAAACAACCTAAGTACCCATTGACGGATGATGGAGATATATATGTATGCATTTTTTAATTCATATATTTTTATTTTATTTTTTTACAGTTTATTTATTGATTTTTGAGAGAGAGACAGTGAACAAGCATGAGTCGGGGGAGGGCAGAGAGAGGAGACAGAGAATCCCAAGCAAGCTCCCGGCTGTCAGTGCAGAGCCTGACACGGGGCTTGATCTCACAAACTGTGAGGTCATGACCTGAGCTGAAATCAAGAGTCAGATGCTTAACCAACTGAGCCACCCAAGAGCCCCTATATGTTTTTATTTTTATATTGTATCGTACGTATATTCATCCATTGCATATACACACAATGAAATATTCTTTAGCCATAAGAAAAAAAGAAGGAAATCTTCCATTTGTAACAACACGGATGGACCTAGAGAGCATTATGCTGAGTGAAATAAGCCAGACAGAGAAAGACAAATACTGTATGGTATCACTTATACGTGGAATCTACAAAAAAGTTGGGCGGGGGGCGGCGGGGGTGGGTAGTGGAGCCTGGGTGGCTCAGTCGGTGAAGAGTCTGACTTCAGCTCAGGTCATGATCTTATGGTTCGTGAGTTCGAGCTCCGTGTTGGGCTCCGTGCTGGCAGTGCAAAGCCTGCTTAGGATTCTTGCTCTCTCCTCTCTCTCTTCCCCTTCCCTGCTCATGCTCTCTCTCTCTCTCTCTCTCTCTCTCTCAAAATAAGCAAATAAACAAACAAATAAATAAATAATTTTTTTAAGAAAGGGAAACCCATAGAACCAGGGAGCAGAAAAGGAGTTACCAAGGCCTAGGTAGGAGTGGTGGAAGAGGGAGACATTGGTCAGGGGTACGAACTCTGAGTGATATGACGAATAAGTTCTCGGGATCTAATGCATGTCGTGGCGACTATAGTTAACGACAGCATATTCTGTATGTGAGATCTGCTGAGAATAGGTCTTGAGTATTCTCACTAAAGAAAAAAAAAATTACCATCTGAGGTGATGGATGTGTTATTTAACTGGATTGTGGTAATCACTTCACATTGCACAGTTTGAATATATTACAATTTTACTTGTCTCCTATACCTCGGTGAAGCTGGGGTCGGGGAGGAACAAAGAACTGAGAAAGAAGACTGAGCCGACTCGATCTTGCTGTGTGCTCTCAGTTTTCCCAACCTCTCTGTGCCTCACTGACTCCACTGAGACAGGAATCTCCCCTCCCCTCTCCTGGAGTCCATAAAGTGGAAAGAAGGCCCCTGGATTCTGGGGGTCAAGCCTGTGTTTAAGGCCCATCCCTGCTCCCACCCGGGCCAGGATCCAGCTGCGCGCATGAGGAGCTTGGTAGGAGTCAAACACCGGGTCATTTGAGGGATCCGGGATAGTGATGCTGCCTTGGGCTCAACTTCTGAGAAGAGCGACAACCTGGCCGCAGTCCTGATGCAACTGCCCCGCAGCAATGCCCAGGAGCGCCAGGGCCCAAGCTGTCTGGGTGGGGAGGGTGGAGGCAGGGGGCGGACAGACAGGGCAGAGGTTGTGCAGACTAGCCCTGCTCCTCAAGTCCCACCTCCGACACCAAGGCCAGGATGAAGACAAAGGAATGGGCTATGGGAGAAATGACAGAGCCTTGAGTTGGAAATCAGCCCTGCACAGCCCCCAGCTTCTTGCAGGACCGTGGGCCAGTCCCTTCTCTTCTCCAGGCTTCAGGACAGAGGAGCTAATGTGTAGCAAGAGTCCAACCGGGGGGTCATTGCCACGCCAGGTTCTCACATGCCTTCTCTCATCAACTCCTCACCCCACATCCCAAGAGCTAGGAATGATAACGCCTTGAGATCCTGGGGATCTGAGAGGCTAAGTGACTTGCCCAAGGTCACACAGCCCGTGTAAAGTGGCCCCTAAACCATGGCCTACGAGGACCTAGGGGGTCTGTCTTGGTGGCCCTTGCGACGTTTCCTTCCATGCCTCCCCATCAGTTACCCGCTTCAGCCCAGTGGCCCGCACTCTGGTCCACAAACCTGCCAAGTTCGTTTCTGCTTCAGTGGTTCCCTCTGTCTGGACTTCTGTTCCCCCTGCGCCTTGCCTACCCCAGGCACTCACCTGTCACCTGTTCTGTTTTCTTGTTCTCTGGTTTACTTGTTCAGCGCCCGTCTCCCCAGCAGAATGGACGCTCCGCAAGGAATTATCTACCCTACTCTCTGCACACCCCTAGTTTACAGCCCAGGGCACGCACGGTGGGAGCTCAGCATACACATGGCTGATACATGCACCAGAGGCCCACCTGGTTCCGGAAGATCAAGGCCACCACGCCACCAATGAGCTCAATTATGAGGCAAATCCCAAGGATATACATAAACTGAAAAACAAAATTCAGAGATTCACTTAGAGGGACAAGAGAAGCATCCTTTGCCCCAAGGTCAAACGCGATAAGGAGAATCCTCTCTGTTGGAGCTCCTACTGGCTCCCGGGCCTTTTCCTCCTTCCTCCTGTGAGGGCACGGGATGTGGACAGATATTCCCCGGGAAAACCCATCTCTGGGGCCAGTCAGTGGTCAGGAAGTGTGACTCAGCTGTCCAGGCCAGATGGTTGTTGAGGTTTATCCCACGGTCCTCAGCAGAGTCCAGGCAGAAAAACACCCCTCCTACCGCCACCGCCACCAGGAGAGCTGACCCAGAGTGGGCAGGCCTGGCTAGATGGGCAGCCGCCACAGCACTTCCAGCTCTGCCGGCAGAGCCCCTCAGAAGTGGCTTCCCAGCCCCCCCCCCCCAGAGTGGGTGAGAGAATGTCTGAGGCTTGAAGGATATATCCCCCCACCCCTGCCCCATCACAAAGCAGGTATTGTCCAAACTGATGCCAGCAACCTCCAGCCTCAGGCAGCACCAACACACTGCTTATCAGGGCTTTTCGGACCTTCCCACGTGAGAGGTGACAGTGAGGTCAGACACACACGTGGGTACAGAGTGAATGGATCTGCCTACCCAGTACCCCCAGCTTTGGGGAGCCATCCCTCACTGTGCAGAAAGGGGGGCAGGTAAGGCTGGCGCCATGGCAGGCACTTACTTGGCCCGGGCAGGCCCATCAGAGTCCTGGGACTTCGGCCATAGGTTACCAGGAAACGCTCTCTGGGATCAAGGGCCATAAACCCTCTATTGGCCTGAGGTGCCTAGTGACAATTGCAAAGAGAGCCTGAGGACCCAGCCTGGCATCCAGCTGGGAGGTGGCGAAAGAGCAGGAGCCCAGGGGTGCCATCTAAAGCCCTGGTCTCAGTGTGGGCTTGCTGATTACGTGAGCCAAGGACTCACCACCAACATCTTTGGGGTTTGCTTGCTCTCGTTTGAGTATGGTTTCTCCCACTCGCAGCAGAGAGTCTAGACCAACACGGGGTTTAAGTAAGAAGAATATTCAAGTCAGCCTTTATATACAAAAGTGGAGGTGGCCTGGTCTCTCTTGGGCCAACGTAACAGAGAGGTTGGTCCAGGAAACCCTCTAGAGAGTGTGGTTTGAGGCAAGGACTGAAAAAAAAAAAAACCGGGCTGCCCAAAGGCCCAAGGGCAGTCTCCCCAGTTCTCTAGGGACTCCAAGGACCGCCCCCCACCCACCGGCTGAGGGGTGCGTGGGGCCAACTCACCGCTTGGAGAAGGCACAGGTTGTCACGGAGGGAAGCCAACACTCCAATGAAGGACACGATGAACATGATGACCCCCAGGAGGATGAGGATAATGGCTGGGGCCAGAAAGGCACTTTCAAGGGTTTTATATTTCTGCCGCTCAACTTCTGCGTAGATCCCCACCGACAGGATCAGGCCCCCGATCAGCTGCAGCAAGAAAGCGAGGAGTGAGAGCGAAGGACTGGCAGTCACTTGATTTTCCTACAAAGAGTTCGTCTGGGGGTTATGGTGCCCGTCACTGGGGGGCTCACCCCGGATGACCACAGATGAGGGAACGCGCTGTGGGCTGAACCGTATTCCCCCAAAGTTCATACGGGGCACTGCTAACCCCCAGGGCCTCAGAATGTGACTATATTTGGAGACAGAGCCTTGAAAGAGGTAATTAAGTTAAAATGGGGTTATACGGGTGGGTCTTAATCCAGGATGACTGTTGTCCTTGTAAAAAGAAGAGATGAGGGACAGACACACACAGAGGGAAGACCACGTGAGGCCACAGGGAGAAGGCAGCCACGTACAAACTAGGGAGACAGGCCTCAGAGGAAACCAACCCTGTGAAACCTTCACCTTGGACTTCTAGCCTCCAGAGATGTGAGGAAGTAGACTCCTGTGGTTGAAGCCACACGGTCTGTGGCGTTTTGTTACAGCAGCCGTAGCGCGCTGATACAGGCTCTGTTTGGAAATGCCGCGTTAGAGGCAAATACTGGTGAGTCGGGAGAAGGGCCACTGGTTGGGGGGTCAGAGGGCCTGGGTTTGAGTCCCAGCTCCGCCGTTGCTAACCGTGGGCCTTAGACAGGTATTTGAGCCTACGGTTCCGTGTTGCCATCTGAAAAGCGGCAGAATGACACTTGTTTCTGCCCTGCTCACGCCCCAAGTTTCCGCAAGGCTTTCGTGAGATAAGGAAAGTGGAAAAACAGAAACCTAAATGCTCGGGGCCGCTGTAAGGACTACTACCCGGGCAGGTCACCCCGAGGACGTTTCAGAGCTGCTCAGGGGGACGGGCACCGCACAAGCACCGTAAATATGGGCTGTATTTGCAGAAGGACCGTCAGGAAGGCCGAAGGTTGGAGCAGGAGGAGTTTTGAGAGGATTTTTAAGTCAAATTCCTTGTTATCAACTTTCCCAACAGTGGAAAGGCGACTCTTATAGTACTCCATCAGGAAAATTCAGGTGACAAAGTCCCCTTGGAGGTCTCCTCCTTTCTCTCAGCCCGAAAACTCGCATACTAAATTTTCAGGGATTTTTTTTTTTTTACTTATTTTGAAAGAGAGAGAGAGCACGAGCGGGGGAGGGACAGAGAGAGGGAGGGAGAGAGAATACCAAGCAGGCTCCACGTGGTCAGCACAGCACCCGATGCAGGGCTTGAACGCTGGAACCGTGAGATCGTGACCTGAGCCGAAACCGAGAGTCGGGCACTTAACCGACTGAGTCACCTGGGCACCCCTAAATTGTCAGGGAGTTTTATCAGCTGACACCACTCCCAACCCTCAGACAAGTCTGGGGCTCCCTCGCCCGGGATCCCGTAGCAGTGTCCTGACTGACCCCCTCCAGCCCATTCTCCACACCAGAGTGACCAGGCAAACCCTCATCAGAGCAGGCTGGTTCTCTGTAAGAATAAAAACATCAACCTCGATCACAGACGATAGGCCCACATGACCTGTCAGAGCTCACCACTCCCTCTCCTCCTCCTTCTCTCTGCTTTAGCAGCACTGGGTAAAACACGCTAGTGTGTAATCCCAGGGCCTTTGCCCAGGCTGTTCCCCCTCCCCAGAATGCTCTGCCTCCTGACATCCACATGGCTCACTCCCTCACCTCCCTCTTGTCTTTGCTCAATTGTCAGCTGCTTTGTGAGGCCTTTCCGGGCCATCTGATCTAGAAGGAGAAAATCCCTCCCCCTGAAAGTCCTGACACCATTCTCCCTTTTATTTTCCTCCTTTGCACTTACCAGTATGTAACAGGCAACTTTTTTCTGTTACCTTTTAATTGCTTGTCTTTCCCCGTAAGACTATAAGCTCCAGGTCAGGAGGGATTTTCCAACTCTTTTGGGCATCCCCAGCACCCAGAACAATCCTGACATTTAGGTACCACCAGTGTTTACAATCCACGTGCGTTGAATGGATGCGAACCGGACTGTCCAACCAACCCCCTTGGGTTTGAGGCCAACGCTGTCTCCCCAGTCTCCTGTCTGTCCAAGGACCCTGACATTCCATGCTACACACTGCTGGGGGCAAGGACACCTCATTAGCTATGCTGCACTTCCCCTCCAAGGAGAAGGTGGTGTGAGAGAGTAACCAGAGCTGAGGTGCAGCCAGCTAAGGTGCCCCGGAAAGGAAGTGAGGGATCATACAGACGGGATGTTGGCGAGATACGCCACGAACATAGCTACCCTAGAGTCACATCCAGAACACTGAGGAGGCCGCCCCTCCAGTTACTCACCGGTCTTAAATTGGCTCAATGTGCCTTCAAAATAGATCTCCGTGACTTCCTTCTAAGGAGCACTAAGACTGCATCCTGGGTAAAGGGAGGTGCCTCTTTTCCCCTCACTTTTGACAAGTACTGAGGATGCCAAAAGTCAAACAGACCAAGCTTATTTAGAACCCCCCCACCCATCACAGAGGATTGCCAGGAAGCCATCTCCCCCTGGGGGTCCACTGTATTTGAAAAGATAATCCGGGATTACTGAGACCCACTTCCCCCCAGCCTGAAAGGAAGAACTCTCCAGCACAGGAGGTGCTAACCCAGCTGACAGACTCAGCCAGGAGTCACTTATTAACAAGTTGACCATATCAGGAAAACCATGAGTGAAACGATGTCATCGAAAGTACCCACTTGAGTAAATGTTTACATTTATAAGGCAGAACACACACACACACACACACACACACACACACACACGGAAAAACTTCTATATGAAATAAAATCTACCTTTAACAGAGCAAGGTTATCTGGTCAGTTCACGCTCCAAAAGCCAGAACAAGGTAAAATGATTGTTCAAGGCCATCCTGAGCCCTGTGGGTCCTCTGGGAACAAGAACAATCATTTTATTTATTTATTTATTTTTTAATTTTTTTTTTTCAACATTTATTTATTTTTGGGACAGAGAGAGACACAGCATGAACGGGGGAGGGGCAGAGAGAGAGGGAGACACAGATACAGAAACAGGCTCCAGGCTCTGGGCCATCAGCCCAGAGCCTGATGTGGGGCTCGAACTCCCAGACTGCGAGATCGTGACCTGGCTGAAGTCGGACGCTTAACCGACTGCGCCACCCAGGCGCCCCAAGAACAATCATTTTAAAAAGCCCGGTCTCCCCCTTCTGAATTACTGGACTGCTAAGGAATCGCCCACTGAACCCTAACCCTGAATCAGACCCAGAGCCCGGAGATCCCTCCACCCCAAAGCTGAAGATTGTGCTTAAAGAAGACTGCACAGGATGGAAGTCTTCACAGCCCAGGCAGGGAGTGAATTAAATATGCAAGGACACAGTGTACTTGAGGGCTTCAGAGGTGGGGTTTTATCTTCTGTCTTGATGAAAAGTGAAATTCTTCTACTGTAGCTGACCCAACAAGATAACATCTAAGTATTTTCAGAATTGCTTCCACATACTTCTGCGAATTTTGTGTTTCCTGTTTTAAAGATTTTTTTAAGTTTATTTATTTATTTTGAGAGAGAGGGAGAGAGCACATGAGCAGGGGAGGGAGAGAGACAGAGAGAGAGAGAATCCCAAGCAGGCTCTGCGCAGAGCCCGATGCGGGGCTTGAACTCATGAACCGCAAGATCGTTTCCGGAACCGAAACCAAGTATCGGACACCTAACCAACTGAGCCACCCAGATATGCCACTGTTTCCTGTTTTAAAGGAAAACAGGCTCTTCTGGGCTGGGGGGACCCAGGCCCTGACATCTAGGCTGTCCCTCATTCCTGCCTAAGGCCATGCTTCTGGGTTAAGGTAGCCTGCTTTGGAAAACCATCTCCAAAACAGCAGAGCAGAACTGACCCCAGCCCTATCCATAAAGGCAGTCAGTGGCTTCTTCTATTTTTACAAGCTCCCTAGAGCCCCGGGACCCACTCCAGAACAGCCTTGCCGGCAGGAAACAAAACTTCCTTTGGTCTGAGCTCCCTCCTGTTGCAAAGCATCGCATTTTCCCTGCCGGTCAGCCTTACAACATTTCCAGACCACCAAAGCCCTAGGAAAAACTCCTGTGGCAAACTTAACCCAAGCCTCCTGGCTCCACGAGCACTGTGCACTGAGTCGTCACACGCATACTTCTCCTGGCCCACCCGCTTCTCCTGCCACCCCAGCCCCCCTAGCGGCCTGGCAGACGACCCCTGAGGAGGCTCCCAACTCAGCACAGGCCGCCCTGGTTTCCTCATTCAAGTGATCAAGGGGCAGTGGGCCTGGGGAGAGGCAGCCATACCCCCTTTCCAGGAACTTTAAGATTTCCAGTGATATTTACATATCCAATGACATCGGTTTATGTTTGCATTTGAGTATAAAACTAACTCTCATTGTAAGCATGCGATCCCATCCAGTCCTCTCTGCTAATTATAGCCTTTCCCCCAAGGCTGCTGGGGGACCATTCCAGCTCCAGCCAGAAGCAAATGGCCCATCTGTCATGCAGGACATCTTCAGCTACAGACAGCTGGGGGAGGGGGGGCAGGGGGTGACCACATGGCCATGCCCATGTGGGGCCCAAAGCCGGGGGATGCTGCTGGCAGCCACAGGCCAGGCCCAACGCCCCAGGCTTTGCAAGCCCTGTGGCATCATCAACAGGCTGTGCAGGAGCCCCGTGGTCCAGCATCAACTGGGCCTGAAGGTTCCCGCTGAGCCCTGCAGCTTGGAACCAGTTTCCTTCTCGGCAGGGAGAAACCCAGCTTCACACAGCTGCCGGGAAGCAGGAGGCCCTGTGACATTCCAGCCCCGGCGTCTCCTCCTTCAGGAAGCATCTGGTCACCAGTCTGCCAGCTCACTCCCAGCTGACGCATGTCTGCACTTACAGACCCGTTTCACCCCCAAAGGCACATACCAGGCACCTAGTATGTCCCAGGTCCTGAGGTCACAGGGGTCACAAGACCAGATAGGGGTCAGAGAGGGGTCAGAGAGGTGGGAATTGACCTCTACAGTCCACTGGATGGAATTCAGCGGGTCTTTGAACTGGGGTTGGAGAAAAGGTCATCCCTTTACTTTTGTTAACCTCTAGCTGAAATGTTTCTGGCACAAAAAAAGTTGACGATTCCCTGGTCCGTGGGAAGCGAGCTGCGATTCTTACCATGGAGAGGCACAGGGGGCTCTGGGAATTCCATAGAAAGTAATGGGGAGAAACAGAATGTCAGGAAATCAGGATGGGCTTCCTGGAGGAGTCAGTGAGTGTTTCCTGGAAGATCCCAAGAACGGCTCCATTCTGGAACTGTTTCATGAGGCCACTCAAGGCTCCAGAGTTCTCTGTTGGGCCCAAACAAAGCACTTTTCTGCGTTTCCGGCTTTGAAAGGATGTGAAGGGTAGCTAAACCCCAAGGCCCAAGAGAGATTTTAGATAAGATGGGGTGAGCAGGGCCCCTGCATCCGGCCAAGCAACCCTGAACCTCGCATGTGCCAGCCCTTCTGCCCCGGGTCAATCCTGCCTGGCCCTGGCCAGACAGCCCCCTCCTCCAGAGGCTTCGTACCAGCCTCTCTCCCGTACAGACAGACGGGGGTGCCGGAAGGAGCGGCAGAGGGGAGACAAGAGGTGGGAGCTGGCGTTCTGGGCCTCCGTTACCAGCTCAGTGCTCCTGGCCACGTCACGTCTCCTCTTTAAGCCTCATTTTCCACCGGTAAAATAGTGAAGCCCGCTGCCGCTTACAGAGTGGTTACGCTTACCAGCAGGCTGCATGCGCTATATACCAGGTCAAGAAGGCTGGTCTGAGATGTCCTTGCAAAATACACCGGCGCCCACAGCGGGACAGCGCTGCGTTCTAGGATGACGCTACTGTCCAAGATCGTAGCCACTTGTCACGCTCTCGAAGTGTGACTCGTGTGCCTGAGGAACAAATTTTTCGTTTTATTTCGTTGGGCTTAATTTGAAGTTGACCACGTGAAGCTCGTGGCCACCATAGTGGACAGCACAGCCCTAGAGTGTGCCCCTCACCACTCCCCCGCAGTGGTCCTTTCTGAAGTCACAGAGGCCAGCCTTATTTAAAAACCATGTGCCCTAACCGTCCAGCCACTAGCTAGAGAAGGTTCAATTAATATTCACTGACCTCACTCAGCAGAAAACAGTCTCTTGGCCCAGTTGCCCCAAGAAAGCTCAGCTCGTGCTGGCCCACTCCTCCTGCCCCTAAGGAAAGCAGGACAAGCAGGATCCAGAAGGTTCTGGCAGTGTCCCCAACCCAAGCTGACATAGGGCCCATTCTGTCTCCTCCGGAAGACTGCCAGCCCCACCCCAGGACCACTGAGCAGTATTCCCCGCCCTTGGGTGCTCGACCCGGTGTCCTGCCCTGGCCCCAGCCCTACCCACAGTCAGCCCGTGCTTGGGGAAACCAAACCAAAGCCAGCCCCTGGGGAAGCAGCAGTGGCTGTCCCCTCCTGCCGGCGAAGGATCCAGTCTCTGGTCTTCATCACCGGACTCTGCTGACAACTCTGCCTTGACCCTGGACAGGACTTCTTTAAAACAAAAAAACTAGACATCAAGTGCAGAGAACCTGGTTAATTGCAAGCCTTGGTCCATGACATTCTCTGACACAGCCCGCTTTTGCTTGTAATGTAATAAGCACCACTTATTATCCAGTTCTCCTGTCCCCGCTGATTTGGCACGACTCTGTGGTCACACATTAAGGTTCCACATATGCTTAGGTCTGTTTCCGGCTCCTTATCCGGTCCCTCGATCAACCTGGCGATCCGCAAACAAACCTCCTCATCCCAGCGACTCCTGATTGGTAACACATCTGGGCATCTCGTAGGCCAATTGCCTCCTTTATGTCTTCTTCCCAAGTGGCCAGATATCCTTGGACATTAATTCTTCCATACACGTTTGAGAATCACTTTGTCAAATTCCACAAAAAAAAAAAAAAAAAAAAAAAAAAAAAAAACCACAACCTGCTGAGGTTTGACTGGACCACATTGACTCCATAGATCTCTTTGGGGAGGATTGACATCTTTACTCTGTCAGGGCTTCTGGCCCATGGGCATGGTGTATTCCTTCTTTGTGTCTTCTTTATTATGACTTCTCTATAAACAGTGCTCTCCATCCTCCTCCAGGCAGAAATGGGGAAAGGCCTCTAGAAGGCTGGAGGGCCCGCCAGCTAGGTCCAGGGGTGGAAAACACAGAAAACAAACCTCTGGGAAGCAAGGTGGGCACATCAGTCTGTTTTGTGCCCCCTCCCGTCCCTAGCAGTCAGGTAGAGGCTCAATTTAGAAGACCCCTCCATGGACACAGAACGTTCCAGGCTACGAGGGAGCTAAGCTGGGAGGTCTGGCAGCCCCAGCTACTAGAGCCAGCCATGGCTGAGAGCGGAATTTCTAATTAAGAACGCCCACATGTACTGAGCACTGTGGGTAAGAGCCGACCCAGCTGGGCCTCTCCTTAGGAAAAGTTGGGGGGCAGACATGTGGGGAGTGGCAAAACAGATAACCAATAAGGATGTTCTGAGACAAGAGGCACAGCCATCAGGTCCTCCTGGGAAATCAGGAAAGGCCCATTGGGGGTTCCCACTACTGGACCCTCCACGAGGGCGGACCACCGGCCCAGTGCACCTGTCGGAGGGATGAATCTGAGAAATGACCTTGTTTCGGATGCCCAGAAACCCAAAGAAGAAACCCCGGGGATCCCATTCCAGAACAGAACGTTCCACGGCTTACGGATCAGAGTGATTTATGGTTAATCTGAAACCCGGGGAAAGAGCCAAGGCAAAAAAGGAGAGTCCAGGGCAGATGCCCTCCACCCAACACACTCCTCTCCCTAGTTTCCTTTTTCCCTCTCCAGACCTCTCTCTCCCCCCCATGCCTTCACTGTGTCAGAACCAAGAGAGCCAGAAGCCACATCCTCCCGGGGCTGTGTTCCCATGACATCTGAGTGATTATCTCAGCCCCAGGTGGGCCCCAGCCAGGCGGGCTCATTAGCAGAAGCCAATCTGAACAGAAGCCACTGAGCCCCGGAATGCACCCTGGACAGGTGGGCCTGGCAGTGGGGACAGGAAGCCCCCCAGCTCTGGCCTCTGCAAGCAGCACCCTGGGCTCAGGGCTGTGGCTGTTGGCGGGAGTGGGTCAGGTGACCCAGGCCGCCCCACCTCTCAGACCTTTTAAAAGGACACACAGGCTCACAGAGGTGATGAAGGGGCTTTGTCCCAGACAACAGGCCCCAGCAGCCTTTCAGAGCATACACATGTCTACCAGATACTGGGCCAGACATCCCCGATTCTTCCACTGGCCTGGGGCTTTTCCCAGAGACAGCATGGGAATCATCCCTCAGAACCCGAAGCGAAGGCAAGAGGAACTTCAGGGATGGGGCCGGGGAGTAGGCGGGGGTCTCCTGTGACCTCACTTCTCCCTGACTCTCCGGGCTGCTGGAAGGAGAAGCTCCAGTAAAGGAGGCAGCTGCCTGGAAAGGACTGGGCAGGGCAGGGCAGTGGTAGGGGAAGGAAGAGAAGAAGGGCTTCCCAGCATCAGCGCAGAGGGCACTGAGGCCCCACATCCAGGCTACCGCCTCCCAAGGGTCACCTGGCTGGGTTGGGCATATACAAATTCGGCGTTGTCTCTAGGCTAAGTGTTTCATGCTTCTTATTTTTAACGTGAGGTATAGTTTTATATCGAAGAAAAAAAAATGAATCAAATTGCTTTTTATATATAGGTGGCCCTCGGCTCGTTCTTTCCCCCTCTGCCCCTGAACTAGAGTTGGAAGGCGGAGGAGGCATTCAGAACACAAGTGTCAGTGCTGGGTGTGTGCGGGGCCTTCAGAACTGCCTCCCCGCCAAGGGCTCGTGACTCCAGAGACACGAGGAGAAAAGGGGAGAGCGTCACACACTGAAAGGAGCACTGGGGGTAAGGGGAGACTATAATCCCAGCTCTGCCGCTGACTCCCATGTGACTTTGGGCAAGCCCCTTCCTATCTCTGGGCCTCAGTTTCCCTGCTCCAAAAGGGAGGGCGTTGGCTACAAGCTCTAGAATCCCTTCACTGCTCTAGAAGTCCATGAAAACTCACAAGAGAATAGCCCCGCCTAGAATCCCGGCCACTAGCAGACAGAATGTGGCCCGAAGTCTCCTCTCCTGGGGTCCCCTGCTCTCCTACCTGGTCCAGGATGTCACATTCGGCATGAGAAAAAGCCCTGCAGGGGACAGAGGTCCCCCCACCCCAGCCTCCACCAAGGCCCGCACCCCAGGGCTGTCTCCTACAGCAGCAGTGGAAAGGAGATGAAGAGTTGTTTGGAAATAGTAAAGGTGTAAGGGGCTAATTAACACCCATCCTCCAAAACTCAGCTCAAAGCCCTCCTCCCCTGGGAAGCCTTTCTGGATCACCCCAGCAACAGGGATCTCTCCACTCCCGATCCCCTGTGAAACCAACAATGGGAAGCCCTCACTAGTCCTGATATTTACAGTATGAATGATGCTCATTGAACAAACAATTCCAGGTGTTTATTCCCTACTGCACACAGGCCACGATGGCAGGACCCCGCAGCACCCATGCCGTCTTTGACCTCGACAACTTCAGAGTCTTCACACGCTACGCGGAATCAGTTCCACAGGTTCGCAGGACGTGTGGTGGCTTAGCTCCCAGACCACACCCTCCCCACAGAAGCCACATGACAAGCGGGTAGGGCCCACACCGGCTCACAGTGGCCTGATGAGCCACAATGTCCCTGAAGCTCCTGACACCCAGCAGGTGTTCAATCAATGTTATTTCTCCTTCCACACTAAAGACATAGGACTGTTCTTTGGTTGCTGTGTTTTTTTTAAGTTTATTTATTTTGAGAGAGAGAGAGAGAGAGACAGTGTGTATGTGCCAGCTGGGGAGGGGCAGAAAGAGGGAGAGAGAGAGAATCCCAAGCAGGCTCCTGGCTGTTAAAGCCCAGTCCAAGGCAAGGGGAGGGGCTCAATCCCACCAACCGTGAGATCATAACCTGAGCTGAAATCGAGTCAGCCTCTTAACCGACTGAGCCACCCAGGCTCCCCAAAGATATAGTACTGGTCTAACACCAACGTTTCAAAACTCAAATCAGATGCCAGAAACCATTCCCCCTTTTAGAGACACTTTGGTTCACGGATAATTCGGGGAAAGGGGTGTCCCTATTCTGAATGCTGAAGGCAGCATTCACTGATTCAACATACATTTCTTAAGTACCTATTATGCACCAAGCCCTGGGAATAAAAAGAGAAGACGTAGTTCCTGCCCTTAAGACACCTGCTCACCAATAAATGTAGCAGAGTTAGGGAAATACAATGCGGGAGTCGAGTGTGCAGAGGGGCCAGGGAGGAGCAGATGCTAAATTACAGGCAAGACCGGTGAAATCTAGGAAGGCTTCCCGGAGAAGGTGACGTTAATGGACTGAGTCCACGGAAGGCATGTAATAGACAAGCAAAGATTTCTGAAGTGGATGAGGGGTTACAGATACCCATGAAGGTGCCATGGAAACACAGGTCGGCACAGCTGGAGTCAAGCACGGGTAGATGGAGGAACAGAGGAGGCCAGGCAAGCCCGCAGCCGCCAGGCCACCAAGGCCAGGCCTCTCGGATTAAACCCAAATGTCCATTCACTCAACATCTCTTCACTGAGAGGACTTGTAAGCCAGCGGTTCTCAACATTTTTCATCTCAGGACTCCTTTTCACTCTTTTGGAGTGGAGGCTCCCAGGGCTTTTATTTTTATGGACATCTATCAATCAGTTACTACCTAAGAAATTAAAACACATATTTTAAATATGTATTAACTCGTTTAGAAATACCAATAGATTTACGTATTAACATACATAGCATGCTTTTTATAAAAGATTTTCCAAAAACAACGGAGGGAGAAGAGGGGCACGGGCTTTACATTTTTGCAAACAACGGGGGCTGATGGGAAGACGGCTGCTCCCCACTCAGTCCGCCGCCACGTCACCACGCTGTGCCCTGAAACGCTCCGCGGAACACCCCCCAGGATGAGGGTGTGGGAGGCCAGCAACATCTCAGCGTCACTATAAAAATGGTTCTGACTTCGCGGACCCCTAGAAAGGGTCCCCGCAAGGATCGCTGGAGTCGCACACTCTGAGAGCAGCTATTTGGGGAACGAGAGGCGGTGGGGGACACAGCTATAGCAGCGACCCAAACACGAAAGTCCCCGCTCTTGGGGGCGGGGGTTCACATTCTAGCTGGGGAGAGACAAATAAGAAAAACGCAGTATGCCATGGTTATAAGTGCTATGGAGAAGAAAACGGGAAAGGCCAGGGAGGCTGGGGGCGGGGGGGGGGGGGGGGGGGGGGAGAGAGAGGGAGGGGGAGACTGCCAGTTTAAATAGCTTAGTCAGGGAAAGTGACATTTGAGCAAAGACTTGACATAGGTGGAGGGCTCTCTACCATCTACCATCCACGGGGATGTATGGATGAACGGTCAAGCAGCTACCAACACCTTGGAATGTGCTCCCGTGCTCACAGAAGAGCAGCCAGGGGGTGACAGAGGGGGAGGGTGTGGGAGAGGAGGTCAGAGGGCAGGGGTGGGGCAAAGCAGCTGCGGGGAGCCTTTGAAGCCCCTAAGAGGACTCTGACTTTTGCTCTGAGTAGGTGGGAGGCACACAGGTTTCTAGAGGAAGGTCTGACTGACTTTGATTTTTTTTGAATGATTATTTTTGAGATGGGGGGGAGCGAGGGGGAGGAGGGGCAGAGAGAGGTGGGGACAGAAGATCCAAAGCTGACCCTGTGCTGACAGGAGAGAGCCGGATGTGGGGCTCTGAGTCTGAGCCACGCAGGCACTCCCTGACTTTGATTTTTATTTTTTTTTTATTTTTTTTCAACGTTTATTTATTTTTGGGACAGAGAGAGACAAAGCATGAACGGGGGAGGGGCAGAGAGAGGGAGACACAGAATCGGAAACAGGCTCCAGGCTCTGAGCCATCAGCCCAGAGCCTGACGCGGGGCTCGAACTCATGGACCGCGAGATCGTGACCTGGCTGAAGTCGGACGCTTAACCGACTGCGCCACCCAGGCGCCCCTTCTGACTTTGATTTTTAAATGAGTTACTCTAACTGACTGCTGGGCTGGGAAGAGACAGGGTAGGTAGGGGTGGGGGTTGGGGGGCGTGGGGGGAGGGGTGGAGGTGCAGAGGGAGAACAGTCAGGAATCTCCTGCAGTCACCCCGATGCCAGGCGGCAGTGGCCGGGACCACGGTGGGCAGGGGGAGGTGGCGAGAAGCAGGCAGACTCAAGATAGATTTTGAAGTTGCAACAGGGAAATAGCTGAAGTAACTTAAGCAAGGAGTCACATGCTCAGATTTGCTTTCAGAAGTTCTCTCACCGAACAGAACATTCACATGGCCTGAAGAGCCACCTCACAGCCCATTTGCCATCGAGGGGGAAATGCGTGTTAGCAATAGACGGGGGCTGGAGGTCTAGCTTAGCACGGCTGGCGGTGCGGCGGCCAGACATCATATGCCTCTGAACGCAGCATCCCGGACCTTCTGCCACATCCCCTGTGCGGCGTTTATACGGGAAATGTGTGTGGCCTGAGCCCAACGACAAGGAACCTGTGAAACGAATCCAGAACGCTGGTGTTCTGCAGATCACCAGCCCGGAAGGCATCAAAAAGTCAAAAGCAGTGGGGTTGAACTAGATTGGGGGATTCCAGAGACACGCCACAGCCAAGATAATGTGTGAACCTTGAGTGCATCCTGGTCGAGTCAAATATCTGTCCCAAAGGACATTTGAGGAACAACTGGGACATTTGTGGATATGACCTGCAGATTAGATGAGGTTTTATTTTACAGTGATTTTTTTTTTTTTTTTTTTCAGATGGAGAGTGGCAGCGTGTGGGAGAATGCCTTTTTTGGAAAGCTGAACGCTGGAGTATCTAAGAGTGAGGTCACAAGGCTGCAGCTTCCTTTCAGCTGGGTTGGCAAAAAAGCATTGCACGGGGAGAGAGAGAGAGAGAGAGAGAGAGAGATGAGGGAGAGAGAGAAATGTTAAGACAAGATGTTAACAATTGGTAACCAAAGGCATGCAGGTGTTCTTGAAACTCTTTCAACTTTTCTGTGGGTTTAAAAAAATTGGGGCGGAGGGGGGGGGGCGGCCCTGGGTGGCTCAGTCGGTTGAGCATCCGCCTTCGTCCAGGTCAAGGTCTCGCAGTTTTTGAGTTCCAGCCCTGCGTTCTGAGAGCTCAGAGCCTGGAGTCTGCTTCAGATTCTGTGTCTCCCTCTCTCTGCCCCTCCCCGGCTCATGCTCACTCTCTCTCTCTCGCGCTCTCGCTCTCTCTAAAAAATAAATAAGTAAACTTCAAAATAAATAAATGTTTAAGTTCATTTCCCCTTTCACAACTCGATCGTAGGACTACTGATTTGAGGCTTCTCTAGCAACCAGGGTTCTCCAGCTTGCAAAGGAGAAAGGGCCTCTCCTGACCCCACCCAACCACGCCCCAGGCATCAGAACCAGGGAACAAAAGAGTGCGCCCCACATGCCCCTGGGCACGCGGACTTCCTGAAAACCTGCTGTACGCACTGGTTGTTTGCGGAGTGCCCCGTGATGTAGTAACAGCCAGGGCATGTCGGGTCTGCCCAAGGGGAATGTGGACAGCCAGCTCCGGGGGTTTGCAGCAACTTGGAGCCCCTCCCCCAGTGCCTGGCGCAGGGCCCAGCATGTGCAGCTGGTGATTAAGGGTGAACGCTCAGGGAGTCCCCAGCACGGCTTCCAACAGGAAGAGGGCTCACGCAGGCCCCCTCCACCCCTGCATTCCACATCACTACCCAGGCCCAGCAAGCCTTGCCCTAGCTGCTTTGTGAATTTCCCTAAACAAGCAGAGAGCAAGGCCCCGGTAGGTCTTGGTGGAGGGGGCAGGCAAGTAACTCACGACCGTCCTGCCGGGATTCCAGAACCTACAACCTTCAGGGATTCAGAGGTACTTACCCTCATGTTTCAGGTGCACCGGGAAACTTTTTTTTTTTTTTTTTTTTGCCAAAATGAGATTTGACGCAACGCACGAACTGTGGTGCTGTTGCCTGATTATTTTTAATGCAGTTCTTTGTACCGTTCTTTCACCATCTCTAACGTTTTAATCTTTTCACTATAAACCATTGAGAAAGCGGGCAAGAGCCTTCTCTGGCCTGGAATGAATGCCCTAACCAAATGTATCAGTAACTGCTAACCAGAGCTAAATATAGGCTATAACAGGAACCTACCTATTATCCCTCCAAGAAAGCCGACTAGAAAACAGGCCCCCGTGGGCTCCGGGACAAGCTCCTGCCTATGTAGGAAGAGAGGCCTGGAGGAAGGGAGAAGGGGGTCACTCTTCACCTTCAGTTCCTCCTCCCCTGCTTGAAAAAAATTAGGACCAGAGAACACACACAATGAACCATCACGACGCAATCCTGGCGCTCCAACTGCCAGCTGAGGGAGGAGGTGAAGGTCGCTCACCACTCGACGGACGAGGCTGGCCTGGGGCCACCTGGCAAAGAGCGCAGCCAGCCGGAGGCCCTCGGCCACTCAGGAGCTGTGTGACCTTGGACAGGCCACTTCCCTCTCTGAGCGCTAAACAGGAATGCTAACACCAAAGGGTACTCAGAGGACCCCAGGAGAAAGAGAAACTCCTTTGTAAACTGTAAGGTGCTATAACACATCACGAGAACCCCCATTTTTTCTTTAAAAGTCAGCAGATACAAAGACCGTGTTAAGTGCCTTCACCTGACCAGGAGGTACCTACTCTTCCTTTCAAACAACTGCCGTTTCTTATTAAAATAAACACGATCCTGACCTCATCTACCGACGTGCATGAAATCGTAGACTTGAGATACAAAGTATTTTCTTACACACATATTACACTTCAAAATGTTCCCCCAGGGACCACCTAAAAACCTCTTGTGAACCACCAGGAATAAGCAGATGGACGCTGTTCTGGCCGAACCGCCTTATTCTGCAGATGGGAATCTGAGGCCCACAGAGAGGTTATCACTCCCATGAGGTCGCACAGCATATTAGCCGCTGGACGGCAGCTGTGACCCGGGTCTCCAGACTCCCAAGCCAGTGCTCTCGCCACCACAAGCTGGCCTCTCTCGTCAGGAAAGAGTTCTCACGCCCTGGCCTACCCTCTCCCGATGGAAAAGTTAAAACCACAGGGATGGACACTGAAGGATAGTGATGCCAGCTCCATTTCTGCCTTCCTGCACTTCCATAACCAATCATGACCTGAGCCTAAATCAAGAGTGGGACACTCAACCGAGCCACCCAGGAGCCCCGATTGCTAGCTTTAAAAAGACAAAACAGTAGGATCCAGAAGAGATGACCGGATTAGACAGCGGGCAGCATGGGGGGACTTCCCGACTGCAAAAAGGAAAGTTCAGTTCTAAGAGAGGCCAGCACCAGAGGAGACCACAGTGGAGACAGAAGACAGAAACAGGCCCTACTCCTACACAGGGACTGTAGGTCGCTGAACAACCCCTGTCTTCATCTTCTTTCTGCCCTGATCATGAGTCCCCCACTCTTGGGATGGAAAGAGTCAAGTGGCCACCGCCACCCCTATGGGAGCCCAACTGTTTGTCCACCGCTAAGTGACCCGACAGAGCCTCCTGGGAGCCGCTGGCCGGCCCCGCCCCCATCACAGGCTGTCTGCAGCTGCCCTGAGCTCTCTGCTAGGACTCCGTGAGTGACAGCCTCTCAAGGGACACGGACAGTGCTCGCTCATCTCTCCCCCCAGCCCAGCGCAGGGCCAGCCAAACAGTGAGCCTGGGCCAGAGGCTGGGCAGAACCAAAGTCAGAGGCCTGAGTTCCAGGCGGCTGCCTGAATCCTCTCTGGCCCTGCAGGGACCAGCCTTCCCTGATGCACACAAGGCCACACATCAGGCCTCTGTCCCGGGCACAGCAGCAGTCCCGTTTACGGTATGGACACCGGTACCCCAGATGGAAAGGGTAATACCGAGTGAAATCACCGACTGGTGCCCATCGTCCCCTCTGAATGCTCAACGGAGGTTGTCCCATTGGCCTCAGAGTTTTAGCACCAGAAGCCGTTGCTGTGTGGTCTGGTGTATTTCCTCCCCTTTGAAAAGAGCAGGTCGCACCAGATGTCCTCTCTGGCCTGGGCCCCGAGGGGGGAAACAGAGAAGACTAAGGTGTCATTTTTCCACCTAGAGGGTCAGCCCTTGACAGAGATGGAGCTGACCTCCGGCAGACACAGCCAGAAGTGATGTGTGGTTTCCTGTCCCACTGGATGGCCTGGACTGTAGAGGAGCTTCGGGGATAACCTTGAGGAGGTAGGAAAGGGGCCTGAAGGACCAGGAGGGGGCCGGGCAGAGGGGAGTGCAGAAGGGAGCCTGCAGGAGGGAGGGCGGGACCCTGCAGAGGGTGACTACTGGGCCTGGACGTGGAGGTCGGACACCCCTCTGCAAAGGCTCGGCCTGGAGGCAGCACGTTGGGGGAAGAGCGCTTCTCGATGGATGGGAGAGGAGAGAGTCTGGCTGCATGACCACGGACACGTCACCCTCGACTCTCTGTGCTTCAGATTCCTTGTCGGTGGGAAGCAGACACCGTTATACCTCCCACAGGGGCCTGGTAGGTGGGGCGGTGCCTGCTGGGCTCCAAGTGGAGCGTCTCGTGCACCAGGCATCAGCACAGGTGCCCGGAGCAGGCGTCCCTGGGCAGGACCCCTGCGCTCACGGGGTGTGGCCCAGAGGGAGGGGTGCCATCGTGCGCCCTGCCTCACCAACACTGTTTCACCTCTTTGGATCCTCAGAACAACCGCTGTGAGCCTGGCAGACAGGGGCACTTGTCCCGTTCTAGAGCTGAGGAGACTCAGGCCCCCATGAGGGGAAGTGACCGGCACAACCTACCATTTGCAAATCGCCCCCCTTCCCCACCAGACTATTTCACTGTGGAAAAGTGCCTGCTGTGTCTTCTTTCGTTTTTCCCAAAGGGGACTTTCTCATCAAGGCAGGCATTTGCATCTTGGCCTGCAGGAAATAAACATTTGCTTGCAGGGTAGAAGGGAAACCGCTTTGGCCTGGTCAGGACTCCGGGGGCTCAGAGCCCTCCTCCTTCCTGCTGGGAGAGCCGGAACCACCTACTCTCCCCACTGCTGGAAGCCCCTCCCAGGATGCCATGTGTGGCCTTGGACAAGTCACATCGGCTTTCTGTGCTCCTTCCTGTCCCTTACCAAGGGATGGGCTGTGCTGGTTGCAGCACAGTGGGGCCACGGAGGTGCTTGGGGTCCCGCAGTCAGTTCCTGCGCGCCCACAGTGAGCTGGGTGCTGTGCTGGGTGCAGTGTGCTTGGCAGAGGGCAGAGGCCAGCCCCCAGGCCCTCCCACTGCAGACGGGGGCCAAGTCCCCTGCTCGAGTGGAGTCGGGTGCTGGCTTCTGGGGCTGGTGCCAAATTCTGAGCCTGGGTCACTTCCTGAGGTCCAAAGGACCTTGTCGATCAGTGGGCCTCATTGACTGTGTCTGGAGGCTTCTGATCCTGGAGGATTTTACAAGTACACACCAGGCCCCATCTTCAGAGTTGATGCAGTGCGTAGTACGGGGGGGGACCCAGGCACCTATCCTTTTTAAACCTACCCAGGTGATTTGAGCATGCAGGTCGGCGTGGAAGATGCCGCTCTGATGGTGCCCGCGAGGGAATTCTGATGAAACCAGCCAGGTTTCCAAGCCAACACTCTCTCCGTGTGAATCCAGAGTGAAGCGCTGAGCCTTCCCCAGCCTCCTGGACCATCTGGACAGCGTCTGGGAAGTTAGCGCACCACGCGGGAGAGGCTTGCTGCTTCAAATGGTGAAGGGAGAGCTAGGGGATGTGGGAGATCATCTGGGAGGCCAGGCTTCTCGGGGGGACTGGGATGTGCCCAGGGAGCGGGGGGTGGTCGCTGAGCTCTAGAATTTTGTTTTCCTTTTGGTTATCTTTACAACGTTCTTTTATCTGTTCTAAAGGTAACCCTTCTCTGTAGTTAACTTTGTAACTTAAAGAAGTTTCTATAGAACCAGACTTGAGGGGTCTTTCTGAGTCGGGAATTCACACTTGGGGAGTCGAGCTATGATTTTTTCCCCCCTTAAATTATGTCCTCAGCTTGAGAACTACTGACACCCGGGCATCATGTTGGAACACTGGTTGTGATCTCACTGACCTGCAGCTCTGTCCCCGGGAGGAGAGATGTGGCAGGGGGTGGCCTAGCCCCATTTTCCAGATGGGGAAACAGTTCCAGACAGGCGAGATGTACTTGTTTGGGGTCATGGTGATTTTAGTTAGTGAGAGGATGGGGACTCCATTTCTGACTCTGACCACTGAGCTCTGCTGTGGATTGAATGCCCCCTCCCCAAACAAGATAGGTTCATGTTTGTGAACGTAACCTTATTTGGAAAAGGGGCCCTGGCAGGTATAATTAGGTTCTGAATCTTGAGATGAAACCATCCTGATCACCTGGGTGTGCCTTAAGTCGAATGACAAGCGTCCTTACAAGAAAAGGCAGAGGGAACTTCGAGACAGAAGAACGACACAGGCACAGAGGGAAAGACCCCGTAAAAGTGGAGGCAGAGGCAGGCAAGCCACCAGAAGCCTGTAGAGGCGGGCAAGGATTTCCCCCACAGCCTCTGGAGGTAGACGAGCCTTGTGACACGCTGGATTTAGACTTCAGACCTCCAGGATGGCGACAGCACATATTTCTGTTGCCGTAAGCCACCCAGTTGTTACGGCAGTCCCGGGGAACTTGTGATTTGTGGAAACAAAACACAAGCCCCTTCTTTCGGCTGCACCAGGCGGTCTCACTAGGGAGAGGCCCAACGGAGCAGACAAAACCTCTTTCCCTTCTAGTGGGCTGTGCTGAAGCCTGAGAAGACCCGGATGGGGTTTGGGGGAGGAGCAAGGCCGGCTTGGGGTGAGGCCTTTGGCCCTGCCCCTCCCTCCGCCCCGCCCCCTCCCTCCGCCCCGCCCCCTCCAGGTCCCTGCCTGCCCCACAGGCCAATGGCTGGGCTCTACATCTGCTTTCTTAGGGGATCCCGGTCTTCAAGGAAAGCCCTGATGGAAGGAGGGGAAAACAGGGGAAAGGAATGTGAGTTAGCTCTCAGGAAGGACTTCCTGGTTGTAAAAGCAGTTTAATCGAAATTGCTTGCCAAGCGGGGCTGTAAAACATTTAGGATTCTCTTACAGACTTTCAGAACAGGAGTGTCACCTGTTACTTGGCAGTTAGAAGGTGACTTGGACTGCCATTTGGGCCAAACTTCCAAGGACCATGGAGGGCATCTGATGCAACCCCTGCCTTTCAAAGGGGGAGGAAATACACCAGACCACACAGCAACGGCTTCTGGTGCTAAAACTCTGCGGCCAATGGGACAACCTCCGTTGAGCGTTCAGAGGGGACGATGGGCACCAGTCGGCGATTTCACTCGGTATTACCCTTTCCATCTGGGGTACCGGTGTCCACACCGTAAACGGGACTGCTGCTGTGCCCGGGGACAGAGGCCTGATGTGTGGCCTTGTGTGCAGCAGGGAAGGCTGGTCCCTGCAGGGCCAGAGAGGACTCAGGCAGCCGCCTGGAACTCAGGCCTCTGACTTTGGTTCTGCCCAGCCTCTGGCCCAGGCTCACTGTTTGGCTGGCCCTGCGCTGGGCTGGGGGGAGAGATGAGCCAGCACTGTCCGTGTCCCTTGAGAGGCTGTCACTCACGGAGTCCTAGCAGAGAGCTCAGGGCAGCTGCAGACAGCCTGTGATGGGGGCGGGGCTGGCCAGCGGCTCCCAGGAGGCTCTGGCGGGTCACTTAGCGGTGGACAAACAGTTGGGCTCCCATAGGGGTGGCGGTGGCCACTTGACTCTTTCCATCCCAAGAGTGGGGGACTCATGATCAGGGCAGAAAGAAGATGAAGACAGGAGTTGTTGAGGGACTTTATTAAATCCTAGCTGGGTCGTGTGGTTTATATAGGCTGTGAACCTGAGTTCTATCTGCCACCTGCCTGACATTCCCGGGCTGAGGAACGCCCTGCGCCTGGGCTCCTGGAAGTGCTTCTCCCAGCCCCACTTGTCCAGCTCTCAGCCTTGCGGGACACTTCTATGACTGCCTGCCTGGACCCACGTGCCCATCAGGCGGCACACGGCTTCTGCCGATAGGTACACCACTACAGCCCAAGAACTAAGGGGTGGGAAGGACCGGGTTCCTGTAAAAGGCCATCTGCACTCCCAAGGGGTCAGACTTCTCCACCTAAGAGTATGGCCACGTCCATCTGCTCTAAGCAGACAGAGCATCACCAGCAGGAAGTGGCCTCCTCTAATAAGACAGACTCCGGAAGTTCTCACATCTTCTATCCCAGCCCCCCTGAGCTCTGCAAGGCCCCAGCGGACACCAGGCCCTACAGTGTGCATGGTGCCTTGGCATCTCTCCTCTTGCAGAAGCCTCCCCAAGGCCTCTCGGGTATCCACAGATGAGAAGTCTAGAGGCTCAGAGAGTCAGTCCTCTCTAGCTGGGGTCACACAGCAGAACGAGCACTTGATCTGTCTCCAACTGGCCCTGCCATTGGGTCCTGACAATGAAACCTCCCTTTCAGTCACTCAGACCCCATACTCCTTAGAGAACCAGGAGCCACCCTCTCCACTCACAACATGGCCCTTCTTAAGCTTCCCCATCTGCCTCAGCCATACTTGCCCACCTCAGGGCCTGTGTACACACTACTCCCTCTGTCGGCGATGTCCTCTATAGGCCTTTTCTATGGCTGGCTCCATCTCATTCCTTGGGCGTCAGCTGAAATGTCAGCTTCTCACAAAGGCCTTCCTTGACCATACCATCCCAAGTAGGAACTCCCATCTCCCCCACTTGCTCCCTAATTTCCTTTTTAGTACCAGTCACAAGCTACACTTATTTACTGGTTTGTCTGTCTTCCAAGGCCTGGACTAAGTCTGTCTTGTTCATAGCTGTTTTCCAGTAAACATCACAGTGCCTGGCATCGACACTAGGCATCAAGTAACTATTTGTTGACCGAATAAGCAAAGAACCTTCTTCACCCTGGAGAGAATGGCAGGTCAGGACCAGACTCTCCCACCTTCCACTAAAATGGAGGTTCAAACCCACTCACAGCCACAGGTTCTCTCTGGAAAAGGTTAATCTTCTCAATCTTGTGTGTCCTGGGCTAACCCAGAAGACATCTTTCCCCTGTCTGTGGAGCCAGTTGGGTACAGAAATTTCATTATCAGTCTCTTATCTGGTTTACTCTGAGCCCCACCCCAGGTTGGCATTGTGAGTCACCTGGAGAGAAGAGGCGCCAGGCAGGGGCACGAAGGAGGGCGGGTGGTTACTCCTGCTTCTCAGCTTCTCAGGAACAAACAACCAAAGATGGCGAGGTCCCAATCGAGTCCCACAATTTAAAACAATGCCTCTCCTACAGCGAGAGAAGGGCTGGTGCACCGAAGCCTAAGCTAAGAGCAAAGGAACTTTCTCGAGGCCTTAGTTTGCTCATCGGCAAAAGGAGTGCACTGGAAGGCTCTCCAAATCCCTTCCGGGTCTGCCTTCTTGATTCTCTGGGTTTTTAAGGCCCCTCGGCCAGGCTGGGGGAAGGGACCCCAGTCCCATTGCTTCCAGGTCTTCTCTGACAGCCTCTTAGGCATGGTGGCTGCTTCTCCAGGGTGAAGTCACTTTCTGCTTGAATTTCACTATTTTCTCTTTGAAATGCTTGCCTAGAACAAGAGGAAAATGGACCTGCCTGAGGATTCAAGCACAATGATAAGTAATAATTCAGGAAATAAAGTAGGTACACATGCGTACGAGGAGATGGCCAAATGAGTGTTTGCCAGCACGTAACAGTGGTTCTCTCCCAGTGACAGAACAAAGGCGACTTTTACTGTCTTCGGTGCACTTACCTGAATTGCCTGAAAGGTTTTTAACTATATGCACATATTATTTTCACAAAAACAATAAGGCTCTTTTCCAAAGTTGGAAATTCCTGCTGGAAACTAAATCTCCTTCCTTTTTCGTCTGGCTTCATCTAGTGCATAACTGGGAGGCCAGGTACACGGCTCCTTCCAGAAATGCTACCCTCCACCCACACCCCGAGCCCCGACAGCAGGGGGAGACCACGGGTGTGGGGGGAAGGGGGGCGGCCGGTGAAGGTCATGGTGACCCAGTGAAGAAACTTCAATCAGGCAACTCCGGTCCTGTTCTTGGTCTGTCACGAACTTGCTATGGGGTCTAAAGCAACCTACTTCCTCTCTCCATGCCCCTTTTTTCCTCAGTAAAGTGAAAAGCTCACTCTAGAGGTGCCTTTAAGGACCCTTCTATGCTCAGTCTTTGGCTTTTGGGTACCTAAGAAAACAGAGATGGGAAAAGATTGGCTAATCCTTAAGTAGTTGACGTCATGTTTATCACGTGCCAGGCATTGTTCTAAGCTCTTCCTACATACTCATCCATTTCATGGTCCCAGCAACTCTCTACTATCACCCATTTTACAGATAAAGCAATTGAGGCACATAGAAATTAGTGCCCAAGTCACTCAAATTATAAATGCTAGAATTGGGATTTGAATCCATGCAGCCTGATATAGAGTCCACACTCCTAAACATTAAACTATAGGAAATACCAGGGCGCCTGGGTGGCTCAGCCAGCTGAGCATCCGACTTCGGCTCAGGTCATGATCTCGTGGTTTGTGAGCTCAAGCCCCGCATCGGGCTCTGTGCTGACAGCTTGGAGCCTGCTTCGGATTCTGTGTCTCCCTCTCTCTCTCTGCCCCTCCCCTGCCCATGCTCTGTCTCTCTCTCTCTCTCTATCTCTCTCTCTCTTCCCCTCCCCCGCTCATGCTCTGTCTCTGTCTCTGTCTCTCTCTTTCTCTGTCAAAAATAAATAAACATTAAAAAACAGGAAAAAAAAAAAACTATAGGAAATATAAAGAATCACAAGCCAAGCTATGATAACGGCATCCATCCTTGGAGAAGGCAAAGAATTAATACTGCCCGTGGCACTTCTTACCTCCCCCACTTAGCCATGCCCACTTCCTTCCCACTCACCCCCCAAGTCCTTTTCTTCCTGGCTAGTCAACATTCCCCAGCCCTGACACCCTTTTGTACCCGACTGGAAATTCTACCGCATTGTCAAGGCAACAGGCTCATGCTTTCTGGATGGCCCGTGTCTCCGTGATCAGCCCAGCCCACTCTGCAGATTCAAAGCCTCAGCAATTCTGACCACCGCTGGCTACACACCCAGCTCAGCCCCTGATCCAGGTGCCCCCACCTCAGGTCCTTACAAGACACAAGTTCGGACCTGACCACCTTAATGCAACAACCTTTCCCCGAGCACTTCCTGTGTCCCCAGCCCCAAGACCAGCATACGGAAAAGGATATGAATGAGCTGCGCCCCTGACCTCTACGAGCCCACAGTCCAACAGGGAAAAACAGTCGTGTAAATGGATCTCTAGGATACCCTGTGGTCAACGCTAAAATTAGAGATGTGTCCCCAGTGGGTTGAGGGCACATGTGTCAGAATGATTCACACTGCATGGTCGGAAGAGGAGGCTCCAAAGTGCCTCTGGGTGAGCTCATTCCTCACGGAGACGTGCTCAGAGACCTACCGGAAGGAGCACTGAACTGGGGATATGGAGATGTGGGGACTCACACCAGCTTTGCGGAGGGACCCTGAAACACGCCCTGGGCCCCGAGGTCCCCATCTGAAAACAAAGGGGACCCCAGGTGTGGGACAGGAGCTCCTGTAAGTGATCAAGGTCATATTCACCTTGACTCATAGGCTGAGAAACGTCTTCATGGCTCACTGCCCTTCCCATCCTGCCCGCCGCATCCAGGAGCAAATCTGTCTTGGTGTCGGTTTGTCTTTCCGCCTCTCAAACACTTGCCAGCCTGCCTTTGGAGCACAGAACTCAGGTCCACAGCCTACATCACCCGAAATATCCAGCCAGGATTTAATAACGTTTTGTTTTCCCTGCACTATTTACCATTACAGCTACATGCTATTTTTGATGATGCACTTTGGTTTCCCATTGGCAGTGATGACATACATAAAGCCTCCTTTGGAAAAAATTTTAACATTAAAAAGTGAGTCAGTTTAAAGTAATATCGTAGATAACACCATAATTGGTATGAACTCTATGTAGGGCAATTTAACAAACATCAAAATTTTAAACACACATACAAAAACAGGCAAAGCGGTTCTAGGCTATTTGATATTCTGACTGTGATTGCCGCCGGAGGGAAGGGGTGGTGACGGGGGTGGGAGCAAGTGGGGGGCTTCTGGCTTCTGCTTCCCGTTCTAGCGGTTGACCTGGGGGCTGATGATGCATGTGTGTTCACTTAGCAAAAATCCATCAGGCTGTGTCCACTTATCATCGGTGCATTTCTGTACGTCGATTGTACGTTCACATATGCCTCAGGCCAGTTCTCCTTCTAGAAACTACCCTGCAGGTAGACACACACGGGTGCAAAATGACACATTCAAAGCTGCTCATTGCACTGCTGTTTGCAGTAACCAAAGATTGGAAACACCCCGAGTTCCCCAGCTGAGGACTGATTGAATGAGTTTGGGCACAGCCTACGGTGAATTCTATCTCGTCATCAGACCGAATGAGGCAACCACTCCCGGATTCGCTCCCGGATTCGCATAGACTTCAATTTAAGTGAGAAGGGAAGGGCAAAACTGTGTATAATGTGCTACCTTGTTTGGGGAAAAAAAAGAATATATGATACATGCACATGTTCATGCCTAGGGCATCCCATGGCTAGAGTATTATCTTAGAAGAAAGTGACAGGAAACTGACCAGGGCAGAACAGGGGAGAGGGGCGGGAGAGAGGCTTATCACCAATGACTGCTCTTTGATAGTATAAAATTTTGCACAGTGCCCTCGCATTTCCTATCTGATGATAAGTTCTAAAGCAAAAAGTCTTACAGAAGGTGCCTGCCTCTGGTGAAACTTATGGTCCCTTCCAGACCTAAAGACTGAGTTGAAAGTGTTACTACTTTGAGCTTATAAAACAAGTAACCCCTGACCCCACCCACATCCCAAGGGATGGTACCAGAGCTAATGGGCCTTCCTAAATGGGTCTCCGATTAACAGCAAGGCCAGTCTAGGACAAATTACTCACTCACACTGGCCTCCGCCCTGCAGAGAAGATCTGGCACCTGGAGCTGCCCTGGCACAGCCGGCAGGTGGCTGACCTCTTGGCATGGGTGGGGGAGGTTTTTAAGCAGAAACACTTCCAGGAATGGGAAGTCAAGGATTTAGTGAGGCAACCTCAGTTGACTAGAGAGGAAAGATTCTGAGTTCTGAGTCCCAGCTGGCCCCAAGAGAAGCAAAGCAAGGGCCATTGAGTGGTCTTCTCTCGAGGCTACAGGGACAGAGACAGAACAAGGCCTTGAAAATTCGAGTTCTGGAGCGCCTGGGTGGCTCAGTTGATTAAGCATCTGACTTTGGTCCAGGTCATGAGCTTGCAGTTTGTTGAGTTCCAGCCCCGCGTTGGGCTCTGTGCTGACAGCTCAGAGCCTGGAGCCTGCTTGGGATTCTGTGTCTCCCTCTCTCTCTGCCCCTCCCCTGCTTGCACTCTCTCTCTGTCTCTCTCTCAAAAAATAAACATTAAAAAAAATTTTTTTAAGACAATTCGAGTTCAATTGTACCTGTGTAACTCTCTTTTGTACAGCACTAGTCACACCCACATGTCACTATCTCCCCATACCACGAGTCCTAAAAACAATCCAATGAGGTGTGGAGCAGGGTATCAATTGCCCATTTTATAGATAGGAACATGGAGGTGCAAAGGAGGTTAAGAGTAAGAGACAGGTCAATGATTACATCTGGAGGGTGGCAGTGAAGCCAGAAACACAGTCCCCACCTTCTGGCTTCTGATCTTCCCACCTCCCCCCCACCATCAACCTTAGCCTTCTCTCAACTGTGACCTTCAGAGAGTAGAGCTCCTGTGGCCTGACAAGCAAGGAGCAGGCAAAGAATCCAAGAATCAGAACCGAGGGGCCTATGAGACCATCTGGCCCCGCAGTTTATAACCCTGACTGCAAATCAGAATTACCTGGGGAGCTTAAATAGTTTAAATAAATATCTGTGCCATGGCCCAGGTATCCGTAGAGTTTTTAAAAACCTCTGGTTGGTGCTGATGCACCTTTGGGAGAGAATGACCCCCACCCCAATCCCACATACAACCTCCTGCCTCCCTGGAGCTTCCACCTTCCTCTGCTCCATCCTCTGGCCCCCAAATGTACGGCTCATCTCTCTTCCACATTACCTAGAACCAGGGAACCGGATTGGGAATTGGGCTGAGCCTCGTCCTCCAGACAGGCAGGCAAGTATTGAAGAGCTGAGACCCCAAACGAGGAAGTGACTTGCCTAAGATCTCCCAGTGAGTCAATAACAGAACAAGACTAGAATCTGGATCTCTTGACCACCAGGCATCATCATATCCATTGAGGGGTCAAGTGGAAAGCCAGACCTGTTTGCTATCAGGCAGATCTAGCTGTTCCTGCTAGCAGAATAGATCCAGCGAGGGGCCCCAAGAGGAGAATGGGGTGTGCATATATTTCAGGAGGGATGGGAGTGAGCGATCTCCCCTGCAGTCCCTGTAGCATAGTGTAGGGGGGTGGGGGGCAGGAGACTATCCTAGAAAGGCAAGGTTCAAGCTGGCCTCTAGAAAGAGGTCCTCGTTTCTAGGTGAGGGTCCAGCCTAGTCTGAAATCTTCATGAAGAAATCAGTCTCTGGGGACAACTTACCAGGAGGGCCCAGCTTCCCAGGCCACAAGAGTAATAATGGCTCACACTTGAGCTTTTCACTGGTCCCTGGGCTCAGCACTATAACTTGGCCTATTTCATTTAATCTCCACGCCCATCCTAAAAGTTAAATATAATTACTGTGTCTGTTTGCAGATGAAGAAACTATGGCCTAGGGAGTTTAAGTAACTTCCCCAAGATCACTCAGCCAGAAAGTGACAGTGGCAGGGTTTGAAGCCTGATTCATGTCCGACCACTAACACCCTGCCTCCCAGCAATACACAAGAGGAGGTAAAACTCAGTGGCTGCGGGAAGTTACCCAGCATCCAGGAGCTGCTGGAGACCTCCCCAGACGTGGTCTGGTGGAATCCTCCTAACCACTCCTCACCAAGGACAAGTCACGCCCATTCTACTTCCACCGAAAAAGGAAACCGAGGCACAGTGGGGAAGCATCTCGCTCTGGGGCATCTGCAAGAAGCTAGGGCGGACAGGACCGGGAGTCCAGGTTTCCCGCCCAATCCGGACCACAAGCTGATCGGGAGGCAAAGTCTAACACTGGCGGGGCGGGTGGGCGCGGCCAACCAGCTAACCGAGGCCTAGCGCACCCCATACGCAACAGACGCGGAAAACCAACGCTCTGGGCAGGTGCACACAGGTGAGCCAGGTAGCGCTCCTTCGCTGTAGTCAACTGTCTCTATCGCTCTGGTCCCACCGGCTGCTGAAATTCAGGCTGAGCCGGGTGCCAGAATTTCCTGGTTCCCAGTGAAAGTGAGACGAGAAACTAGGCGTGCCCTCCCCGCGCCCTCCCTGGAGCAGCCAAGTCTGGACCCAACCCCGATTCGGCGTGGGAGCGATCCAGGGAGTGTCGGCAACCCCTCCTCCATCTCAGGACCCCTGTGGGGTCACTCACCCAGAACACCGTGGAGTAGATGACCAGCGAGAACTTGAGCCAGAGGTAGGAGAGGCGCGCGCAGTAGCGCACCTGCTCCGAGTCCCCGCGGGGCATCCTGGATACTGTCCGCGGGGCTGCGGGGCTCCGGGGCTCCCGAGTTAGGTCCCTCGCGGTGAGCAGCCCCACCTGCGGCTGCCAGCCGGGCCGCGCGCCCCGCCACCGGCGCTCGCTCCGGGACTGACATCTGCTAGCCGCAATCACAGCCCCGGCTGGGACCAGCCGGCCCAGCGGCCAATGGGCGCGAGGCCCCGGCCCCGCCCTCTGGAAGGGGGCGGGCAGGGGGCGGGGCTGAGGCCGGGGCCCACCGGAGGCAAAGGGAGCGGAGGGGACGAGGGTTAGGCCAACCGGGTCCTGCGCAACTCGGGTGAAGCCTGTGCGAAGTGAGCGGAGGGGGCCGTAGGAGAGCGTGCACGGTTGGACGCTGGGGAGAGACCAGGCGTACCTAATTCGGGCTACAAAGAAATGAGTGCTTCCCACTGTTGTCAGGAGAGAAGACTGCACGAGAGGGCAGGAACTAACCGGGAAGGTGTTAAAAGTGTGCAAATGAATGTGCAAAACGTGAATGGAATAAGGCAGTGGAGGCGCTCAGCCTGAGTGGGAAGGAGGACAGAAATTAGTTGGGAAGGTGCAGCAAACCAGGGTGGGACTGAGGAGTCCTCTTGCAGCTGGGGCCACGAGTTCACCTTTGTCACAGATCCCCGACCAGCCTTTTTCCAACAAGCCTCCGGGAATCACCTTCTCTGAGGCCGGTGGAGTTCCCAACCTTGCCCCGAGGGCCCCCCTCCTCTGGGAAGCGCTCCCCCATCCATCCTCAGGCCAGGTCCGAGACCCCTAGCGCACGCTTGGCCCCGATCTGACCCAGCCTCTTCCCTCCCTGCATTTCCTCTGCCTGGGGTCAGAATCTGTCTCCCATGGCCCCATCTTGTCTCATCGCTGTTTCATTGCCAAGCTCAGCCTGGGGCTCGGGAGTCAGACAACCGTTTGTGGCATTCGGTAGTTAAATGCGTGGCCCAGAGGTCACGAGCTCAAGGCAGTGCTGGATGGGGTCCCTGGTGGTGACTGAAGGAATGGCACCCTAATCCAGGTCCCTTTTTTACACCCCACCCAGAGAGAGACACCAAGCCAGAGCCAGCCCCAGCCCCAGCCCCCCAGGCTCTGCCCTAGAAGGAAGAAAGTAAGATTGGGGTGCAGAAGTGTTGGGGAGCAGGAAGGTCCTGTCCCCTTCAAGGTCCTGCTAGCCAGACTAAGAATCAAACTGACATGACACAGATGAACATGTGAAAATCACATTCGTATAGAGAACCCACATAGACATGAACATTCCAAAGACGGGCAAAATGAGATATAGGTGTCGTTCTGAACTAAGGGGAAGGGGGCAGGGGTCTGGGACTTCAAAGAGAAGAAATGCAATTCACAGGAAGATGAAAAAGAGTAAATGTTTGATAAATGTTTTCAGGGCGCCTCAGGGACAAAGAGGACTTGGATCAAACAGGCCTTGCTAGGTTCCTCCCTGTCTGCCATACCTAGTTTATGTCATAGTGTAGTTACCTGTGTCTTCCTGGAGCCGATTCTCCATCCACATTCTTTTTAGGCAGTTGAGGGGGAGGTAAAGAGCTTTTCCTGAACCTGCTGGGCTGCAATGCTTTTCAATTCGAAATGATTTTCATGCCAAAGTGGCCTATCTTGGGGCAGCCAGCCCTTGGCCCCTACAGGTGGAAGGCAATGCCTTGCCCAGAGAAGTAAAAGGAATTCAGTTTCCTGGTACAATGGGAGCGAGTCAGTCAAGGGTGTTTGTGATGGGTAGGGACCTGGAACCGGGAAGGAATAGCCAGGGGCTACAAAGACGTCTTTTAAAAAGTTGTCCTTTAAGGAAGAGGAAACTAACTCTTTACCCTTCTTTGGGGGAACCAGCCTCCCCCACCCAGCCCTGGAGAGCTAGCCTTATACCCTCTCTTTCAGGTCCTGGTCTCATCCCCTACCCCCCTGAGGGATTGTCTGCCTCTCTCTCCCAGAGGGTTAGCCTCCCCACTGGGGTGTTCTTTCCGGTTGCCCCTGGCCTCTGTTCTGGCATCTAGCTAGCTGCACTTTGTCTCCTATTTTAAGTCTTCCTTCGGGGCATGCATGTCTGCAGCCCCTCTGGGCTCTCCCTGAGCCCCTGTGAGTAGCGCCCTCAGTGATGAGACTATGACAACACCACCCAGGGAGCCTGGAGCTCTTTGGGACTAACACACCCTTTCCTGGGCTCCTAAGCTCTTTCGTTGTCCTTCCCCACCCCTAACCTGCCCCAAGTACTGTGGGCTGCCCGCAGCCACATTTGCGAACACTGCGACCCCCGAAGAAGTGACCCCTTATTTTTTAACTGTTCCATCCTTTTGCCAGGAGCTCTGGGCTGGGGGGTCAGCAGGCCTAGGGCTCATCCTGGTTTTGCCGTGAACTTTTTGCAAAACTGTTAGAATGTGGGGCGTAGATTGTGTAACGTACAAGTGTGAGTGTGGCCCTGGCTGCAGTTTACAACCCCCTGGTGAAGTTTAAATGTATGCTTATATCCAGGCCTCACCCTGGTTCAGTTAAGTCAGAATCTCCACCAACAGCAACCCGGGAATCGGTACTATCTTAAAAGTCCCAAGTGATTTCTAAAGTGCAGCCGGGATGGAGAATTGCCGGCCTAGCGGTAATCATGCGGGCGAGGTGGTCATTTCATCAGATAGGCCACACTCCAGAGGTCACTTGGCTTTCCAGGGAGGTGCTGGTAAAGGTCTAATAAGTGTCTATTGCTGGGGGGTGGATGGGAGGACTCCTAATGCCGGTTTCCAGAGCGTAAATACTTCCACCCGCGGACCTGGGCTGTTAAGAAGAGACGAGATCACGCAAATAGCTCCTAACACCTCTGTAGCTGTCCGCCCCTCGGTGCACTCCTAAAGCTTTACGGATTAGCGCAGAGAACCCCTTCCATAATGACAGAATGCATCCGTGAAATTCACGGCTCATCAGTTAACATGACAGGCATTAGAAATGAGCTCTCCTTGGGTGAAATTAGCAGCCTGTAAGATGCGTGGATTATCTAAAGTGAGACCCCACCCGTTTCTTGTTCAGAGCGAAGGAATTTCACTTAGGGATGATGCACAGGGCTCAGTCCTTGAGGAGCCCATGTCCCAAGATATCTGGTTGCCTGATAGGATCATCAGTCTAGGTGATCCTGTCCCTAGAATGTTTTGTCTTCCTTGAGTGGACCCTTCATAGAGGTGATAGAGCACAGAGAGCTGGGCCTTCACTGAGTTTACAGAACACACCGTACGAACCAATTTTGGGGCTACTTAGTAATAAGTGTTTGTTTTATTGATATTCGTGTGGATGTCACAATTTGTTCTGAGATCTGTTGTCATGATAACCTGGCAGGGAGAGCGTAGGAGGAAATAACTAACCCTCACCTTTTGTGGCTCCTACTGTTTACGAAAAAGAACCTAAGGATATGCATGACCAACCTGGCCTGCACAAGGTTACGTTCATGCCGCTGGCCAAATGATTGTCTGTGCCTCTGGTTCCCCATCTGTGAAATCATAGGTTTCTCTTCTAGCTCTAACAACCTTCGCTATGGTCCTCAGAGTCAAATTGGCGAGCAAATGTAAACTGAGCCTCTCCTGTGAGTCAGGTCCTGCCCCAGGCTCTGAGGATACATCTGGAAACAAGACAGATAAGAATCTCTGTTCTCTTATCCTGGGGAGGGAGTCGTGGGGACGTATCGCACAGATGAACAAACACACGAAAGGGAAATTTCAGGCACTGGTATGTGCTAAAGATCTGGAAGAAGAGCTTCCTAATGGAAAAGACAGCAAGTGTGAGGACTGTCAGAGAGGGTCTTGGCTTGGAGAGCTCCCTGGGGCTCGAGCAAGGGACCTCAGGAGGCTAGACGGGGTGACGTCAGATATAGGAAGGGACCTTGCAGCTTTGGTAAGGAGTTTAGACTCATTTCCAGTTTCACTGAGGACCACTGGGAGGTTTTCAACAGGGATGTGATACAAAATACATGCGATTTATGCTTTAGAAGGCTGCTGCACGGAGCAGGACAGGAGGGTGTCGGCATTGGGAGGGAGGAAGGCTGGTGAGGAAGTCATTGTCGCAATCTCGGAGCAAAAAGGTTGCGGCGGGGCTGGGGCACAGCAGTGGAGACGGTGACCAGTGCTGGCAGCGGGGATGCATCTTGGACGTAGAGCCAACAGGACTTGGCTGTGGAATGTGAAGAAAAGAGGAATCAAGGATGATCCCAAGGGTTTTTGCCTTGAGCCGCTAGGTAAATGCTGCTGTCCTTTACAAAGGCGAGGAAGCTCAGGGGGAGTAGGGGAGGAGGAGGTTGGGTTGGAAATCCATTACTTTGTTTGGCCTTTTAATTTTTTGAGATATCTTTTTGAAATCCAGGTGGGGTTGTCCAGGAAACTCAGAGGGGAGGTTTGGGTTGATTAATAGAAATTTGAGAGTCATCAGATCAATTAACACCATGGGCCTCTGTGAGGTCATCTAGGGAGAAGACATAGGAAGAGAAGAGAGACAAAGACAGACCCTGGGGCCCTCCAACACTGAGAGGAAGAGGGGCTGGCAAAGGAAACAGAGAAGGTACAGCCACTGAGAAAGAAAATGAGGCCAGTAAGGTGACGGTGATGCCTGGAGAAGAAAGAGCTTCAAGAGGTTAGAAGAAGTATACAACAGGAGTTAGTGTCCTGGGAACTTTCCTTAATACACTGAGGATTCATCTATGCCTGAGAGGTCAAGTGGGGACAGAACAGAGAACTGACCACCAGCTTTGCAAGATGTGGGTCATTGGTGACTTTGATAAGAGCTCTTTCAATGGAGCGATGGGACCTAATGCCTAAGAGAAGAAGGGAAGAAATGGAGGAGGCCAGTACAGACAACACCGAGAAGTGTAGACTCCCAGGCAGGTGTAAGAAATCATTTGCCCAAGACTGCATACTTGGAACTCTTCCCAGCCCACTACACAGCCTCCTAGGCCTCCCCCTAGGCCAAGGACACAAGAGTTGGCCTCTATGTGGGAGAATATATATGGCCATGAATTCTTTACAGCTTCTCCACCAACAGGTAGAATCTATTTCCCTACCTCTGAATCTACGCCAGCCTTCTGACTTGTTTTCACCAATAGAATGTGACAGCAGTAAGGTTGCTTGAATAGTAAGTCTTGGAATCAAGAGGCCTTGCACCTCCTGCTTGGGCCCCTCTTGCAATGCCACTGTCATGAGAACAAGGCTGAGCTAGTCTGCTGGTGAGACCACAGGAGATAGAACCCAGGCTTCCGGCTGACAGCCACCAGCTATCGGACATGTGGGAGATAGCATCTTAGACCATGCAGATCATCACCCTAACAGCTGACTACATGAATGAGTCCAGCCCAAATGTGCCAATGTAGAGAATCGTGAACTGATATGTGACAGTTGTTTGAAGGTACTAGATTCTGGGCCAGTTTGTTATACAGCAAAAGCTAACCAATACATCCTTAGAGCCGAAGATTTTAAAAAACACAAACTCAAATACCCATGTCTTTCTTTCTCTCTCTTCCTTCCATTTTCATTCCAAAGTATTGCACTTCGGAGTCTATATTTTTATTCTCAAGAGGGAACTTCAGTTGTCCTTTGGGCTTTCCTTGACACCCTTCAGTGCCACCCCCGACTCAGACTTTAGACCACTTCTCCTCCTCTCAACCCATTTAAATCTAGGTTTCCCATTTATTCTCAATGAGTTGTTTGTTTAGCATCAGGCACTGAGCTGTGGACTCTCACATACTTACCACTGAAGTCCTCAAAATCCGTGGGATTTGATGTGATGGATCCCACTTTACAAAGGAGGAAACAAGTTCAGAGAAGTAAACTGACTTTTCTCCATTAGGAAGTTCAAGTGTTTCATGACTCAACAAGCAATGTGCCTTCTACTCTAAGGCAATTAGACCCCACCTACGCTGGAATGAACACTCAGCTCAGATACTGAGAGGTCAATACTGGTTAGAGTTTAAACTTTATTATACAGTTAGTGTAGGTTTCTGCAAAATGGTAGTTTCGTGAGATTTTAAGCATTTTGTGAAAAAGGATCTATCAGGGCGCCTGGGTGGCTCAGTTGGTTAAGCGTCCAACCCTTGATTTTGGCTCAGGTCATGATCTTATGGTTCCTGGGATCGAGCCCCACGTGGCGTTCTGTGCTGACAGCGCAAAGCCTGCTTGGGATTTCTTTCTCTCTCTCTCTCTCTCTCAAAATAAATAAACATTAAAAAAAAAAAAAGGATCTATCAGGTAAGGCTGGGAATGCTGCAGGACTTCAGAGCCTTTATCATGGGAATGGAGGCTTGGCATCTCTAGGAGGAAGGACAGTTTTGCAGCCTCACTTGGCTGCACCTGACTGCACAAGTCAAGTTTCCCCAGACACCAGCCATCACGTCTCAAAGAACCAGGATCCTTCAGAATGTCCTTTGGGAAATGCTGTCCCGTGCGACTGGTTCCTAATTCTTTTAAAGTTGGAAGTGACTTCCTCAAAGTTATATGCTCTGTATTTCAGAGGGAAATCAAAAACAGATTATTTTTGTTTTGTGCTTGACCTTGCAAAATAATACAACTTCCGGGGCACCTGGGTGGCTCAGCTGGTTAAGCATCCGACTTCGGCTCAGGTCATGATCCCGCAGTCTGTGGGTTCCAGCCCTGCCTCGGGCTCTGTGCTGACAGCACGGAGCCTGGAGCCCGCTTCAGATTCTGTGTCTCCCCCAGGCTCTCTCTTCAACTTCCTTTGCCATGATTGTCAGACCACAAGATCCATATGTGATCACCCCTCTTAGGGACCTGCACGGGGTGAGGGACACACACTTGGGGACCTTGGGGACCAAGAGAATTCCAGACAAGAGCCTCCAGGGAAAGCCAAACGCTCATGCTCAGAGGGGCCTGGGTCACTCTAGCAGTTTGCCATTTTGTAAATCCCCTGAAGAGTTGCCTGTTAAGGCTCCCTTCTTCCAGCCCCCTCTCCCCACTCCCCCTAGCTGTCCCCCCGAAGGCTGACTGCCCCAGACCCCCCACTCCTTTGCGTCCCATGGCCTCTCTCCTACCCCTGGGTGCCAGACACCCCTCCTTACAGCCCCACCCAGACTGCTTCTAAGACCTTCAAAAGCCTCAGCGGACTTTCCACCTCCTTCTGGACAAATGGAACCAAATCACGGGTCCTAGAGGCCCACTCTGGTCCTGGAGGCCCACTGTGCTCTGCCCCTCCCCACCCCTCTGTCTGGAGACAATCCTGGACCAGTTATGCAAATGTTTCCTCCCACAGAGGCCAGCCCAGGCCCTCCCTCCCGCTGTCCCCTCTCGTCCCCTCCTCAAGGAGGCTGTTCCTGACCGGCTAGCTAGAGCAGACATCCTTGGGAGCAGCTGTGCGTGTGGGTATGAGTAGTACGGGGCTGGGGGAGAGAGAAGTTAACCTAACTGGTGGATCACAAGGAACTATTGCTGAATGATGGCACAGCCACGCCACGGACCCCTGCGCGGACTTGGAAAGTGATGTGGGAACCGTTCTTCGTACTCTGAGGTCCCGTCTATTTGGGGGTGGGAGTGGGGCCTGATCAGGTTCCTCAGCACAGCTTTCTGGGCCTCTCTTCCTGGTGATGGGTGGGGAAACAGAGCAGTGGTATCACAAGAAGTTTGGGCCTGTGGAGAAACTGTTGTCGGCCTTCAAAAGGGGCATCTTGGGAGTCCTGAGGAGAGGGGCCCCAGCCAGAACCCAGAGAACCAAGCTAGAGGGTCCAGATCTGGCAGGTGAGTGGGTCCTACAGGGAAATGTCAATCCAGGCTGGCTACCGTGGCTCGTGAGCCTTTTGGGAGGAGGGGACAGGCTCTGAATGCACACTGCTTCTGGCCGATGGATGGATGAACGAGGTAAGGGCAGTGCAGGGGGCACTCAGTGTCGGGGTGCTGGGCTCCAAGTGGGTAGGGCCCGTGTGAGGCAGAAGGCCTATTTCCTGACATGATTTGCAAGGGGAGGTGGGGGTGGGGCAGGTAGAGGAAGCAAGATACCCAAAGGTAAGTTCAAGATCATCATAGCTTTTCCCCCAAATGTACTGCCCCTCAGCGTGCAGCGTGTGAGGTCTCACCTGCACGAAAAGGGGGCTCTGTTTTAAGAAGAAGGTGGGAGCGGTTCACCTGAATTGAGAGGCCAGCAGGTGTCCAGTCCTGTCCCATATAACTTGGTTTCTCGGCCTGGGCCCCAAGCGTGTCTGCCCAGCCTTTGGGACTCCTTCATTCCTCAGCAAGTGACAGGCTACACGTTCCTGAGGACGGTGTGAGGCTTGGCCTGTCCAGCTCATCACCTGCAGCTCTCCCAGCAGCCCTGACCGGGGGCTAGTGTGAGCCTCAGCCCCAGATGCAGACGCAGCCAGGCCCTGGCCTCGCACTTGGCTCCCCGGGGAACTGGGAGAGAATCTTCACTGTGGTCCTACCCCAGACACGGAGCGTGTGTGGCCTTCCTTCTTTCCTGATCTCTCGCCCTCTGGAGCCCTCAGGGGGAAAATGGATGCCCCGGCAAGATCTGTTTCCTTTCTGTTTCCCTTCTTCCTAGGATCATCAGCCATCCTGAGAGCGGTTCATGGCATGTGGTGCGTGTAGTCTGAAAACTGGGACAGTCCCTAGAAACCATAACGGTGTGCCTGGGATGAGGGGCCTCCAGGGGTACAGGACTTTGGTGCTAAAACCAGAAAAGCCCTGTGCCAATGAGGCCATGTCGGTCCCTTACTTCTTTCCAGCCTTTCCACCACCATGTACATGTTCAGAGGGGAATAGCGAGTAATGAGAAGGACCTCGACCTGAGCCCTCTGAGGAAAAGTCCGAAGAGTGGGAGGGAAGACCCAAGGCTGCGACCAGTGTCTTCAGCTCGCTCCAGACTGCCCTGGGGGAGAGGGAGAGACCCTTCAAGGGACCCCTGGAGTGGGCGTGAGGCCTATAGGATACGTGGTGAGCTGGGCACCAGGAGTGGCACAGGGTGGCAGAAAACATTTGATTCAGAGTCAGAATCAAATGGGGTGGGTCATCTGCCAGCCCCGCCACGTGCAAGCCAACTGGGAATGAAGACCTGGGAATGTTAGGACGACATTGCCATCTGTGAAATGGCACCTTTCAAGGCAAGCAAATGAAATTATCAAGCACCGGGCCTAGGACAAAGCAGACACTGAATAACTGTGCGTCCAATCTTCCCGCAGCTGGCACACCTCTGCCAGTCCAGCCAGTGAGGGCCTCCGAGGGCCACTGGGCATGGAGGGGGCAAGGCGGTGGAGACCACAAGAGCCGCTTCCCTTGTCACAGCCCAGGCGTCGGCCCTGTGCTTCGCATCCACCTTCCTCGGGCTGGCTTTCTCCGTCGAAATTTTTTAGAGCCACCAGTCGGTGCTGGGAGGTGGTGGGTGAGCGTGTGTGTGCCTGCTTAGGACTGAGAAGAAAGAGAGGTTAGCACAGTTTCCCCAGGAAAATATATTCCCTTAGGGGAGTTAGCAATAAACCAGAACTGACAGGGGTGGTTCAGGGAGTGCCGGAACTGCGAGGCTCTTTGGACATCATTATGTCCAACCCTTTTGTGAACAGACAGAAATTAGGCGGACAGAACGCTAGCAGCCTGCTCACGGTGGTGTAATTACACCTTGTGCCCTTTCCTACGTAGGTCCTATTTTGCACAATAAAGCGTTTTTTAAAAAGAAAAATGTTGTCTTATTTTAATTTGCATTTCCCTGATAATTAGGAAGGTCCGAGTGTCTTTTTATATGTTGATTAGCCATTTGTAGCTCTATAAATTTCCTGTTCTTACCCTTTGCACATTTTCCAGTTAAGTAATAGCTTCTTTGAAGTGGGCGGTGCCAACGGCTGGCAGGCTAAGAAAATGCCATCCCCACCCCCTTCTTCCCACAGTAAGGGCCCTTCCAGCTGAGGAGAGACTCCAGGCTGGTCTCAAGGAAATTTGAAAGGGGAAGGGTCTTCGAGCCGGCTGCCAGCAGGGGCTGGCCTTGTTGGGGCTGAGCCAGGCATTCTGGGAAGGCAGCCTGGGAACACTGGTTGGCGGGGTGTGGGGCCAGGCCTGTATGACTCACGAGGAGTGGCAGGGTGCCCAGGCATCACAGCCGCATAGTAGCCCCACCTGTCACTTGGCGGGGGCAGGGCAGCTGCTCCCAGAAGCCTGGCCGCTGCGGGGGGAGGGGAGCCCCAGAGGAACCAGGCTCTCGGGCCGGTCTCAGGATGCCAAGAATGGAGTCTGGGGGACACAGGAGTGGGGTCTAGACTTAATCGTGTGGCTACTGAAGAAGAGACGGAAGGCTTTTACACTCCGAAAACATCTGTGCGTCTGCTGGCGTGGGCCGGGAAAGGGCACAAACCACAGCACGTCCTGCCATGTGCTGCCTGCTGTGGGATCCCCAGCAGCCCTCGAGGGTGGACTTCACAGTTTATAGTTTCCAGAGTGCTTTCCACCCACATGTGAGAGAACTCACCACTCCCACGCTTACTTGGATGCTATCCTCTCTTCCCCACTGGACTGTCAGCACCATGAAGCAAGGACTGTCTTTTTTTTTTTTTTTATGTTTGTTTATTTTTGAGAGAAAGAGAGAAAACGCGAGTGGGGGCGGGGGAGAGAGAGGGGGGACAGAGGATCCGAAGCGGGTTCTGTGCTGACAATGCAGAGTTGAAAGCAAGGCTGGAACTCGCAAACCATGAGATCATGACCTAAGCCAAAGTCAGACGCTTAACCACCTGAGCCACCCAGGCGCCCCGAGGCAGGGGCCATCTTACCATGGCATCCGGGTGCCTGGCGGAATGCCAGGCATAGGTAGTGCAAACGTGGAAGCCACGAGGCAGTTTGTCCCCTTGGCCACGTGGGCTGACCCCGCTTATAGCCCCACTTCAGACTGCGGAGTTCTGTCCATCCCCAGGAAATCCAATCACTCAGGCATTCGATGACAAACCCGTGGGGTCACCAGGAGGGGTCAATCTTCTTCTCCCTGACTTTTTTTTTTCAATGTTTATTTATTTTGAGAGAGAGAGCACGCGCGGGGAAGGGCAGAGAGAGAGGAGAGAGAATCCCAAGCAGGTTCCTTGCTGTCAGTGCAGAGCCTGACTCAAGGCTCCATCCCACGAACCAGGCGATCATGACCTGAGTGGATAACAAGAGGCCGACCCTGAACTGACTGAGCCACCCAGGCGCCCCTCTCCCAGACTTTCTGACCCCTTTCTCCTACTTCCTATATTTTCCCTCAGGTCATTTCAACTTCCTCTTCCTGTTTTTGGAGCAATCCAACTCGGCTGCCTCGCCTACTGTCTGTCTTGCCTGCCCACATCGCTCTCTGTCCCGCTCAGAGAAAACAAAAGGCCTTCCATTAGCAAAATACTGCTCTCTGTCACAGACGTGTGTTGACTGCACTGTTGTTTTCTTCTCTCCCGTGGGTCGTCAGAATAGCTTTGTGTGGGACACGAGACTGGAAGGGTTCTTCTTATTTGACTCGTGAGAAGACAGCCTCAGAGAGCGTGCCCAGAGTCGCACACAGTCACGGCCCTTGAGGACCCGCGCAGGGACTAGAACCCGGCTGCTTTCCGCCTCCTGCTGCACCCCCTCAGGCTTCCCTCTCACGCAGAGCTCTCTGCCTGAGCCCTCCTGCCCGGAGCATTTCATGACGACCGCAGAGAAACCAGGTCTGTACAACATCCGTCTGTACAGAAAGTACCCAGGCATTAAGCGAAAGCAAAACCTTTATAAACCGGCTCAAATGAATCCCGAAGTTTCCTCGATTGAGCATTGACTGGCATCCCTTAGTGCCCCCGCCAGCTCACTCACTCTCTGGGGAACAACCAGGAAGCCCGGAGGGGGCACTTGAAGGAGCACCCGAGGCCACGGAGAGCCCCTGTATCTCCAAGGGCAAGGGCAAGTGTGGGGCCTCCACTCTCAAGAATACCAATGGGACATACCGGACCAAAAGCATGAAGTAAGACAAAGTATTTTATTATGTTACGTCGGAGTCAGTGTAACAGCTGCAAGTGATGTACCAAAGAATATATACATTCAGAGTATATCCAGTACAGAATATAAATGCAAATATTAAGGTAAAAATTCCTGGGCCTACAGACAAATTTAATAAAAAGTTATAGTTGGAGGGGCGCCTGGGTGGCGCCGTCGGTTAAGCGTCCGACTTCAGCCAGGTCACGATCTCGCGGTCTGTGGGTTCGAGCCCCGCGTCGGGCTCTGGGCTGATGGCTCAGAGCCTGGAGCCTGTTTCCGATTCTGTGTCTCCCCCTCTCTCTGCCCCTCCCCCGTTCATGCTCTGTCTCGCTCTGTCCCCAAAATAAATAAACGTTGAAAATAATAATAATAATAATAAAGTTATAGTTGGACATATTAATACACTTTTTAAACAACTTGATGGATCGAGCAAGCAAATAACTATCTCATATACAGAGGATTAAGTAATACAATCAACACGCGCAGTTTAACAGGTGTGTCCAGAATTTTTAACATCAGATTTTTAACATCGGAAATAAAGAATATAACACCCTTTTCATATGTCCCTGGAAAGTTTACCAAAATAAGTCATATATTTAGCCACAGTGGAAATTAATAAATCATAAAAGGCAAAGATTTCACAAACAATGTATGCTGATCATAGGCCAATGAAACTAGAAATCAACAAGGAAAAACTTGACCCCCAAATTCCCTCAACTGTCTGAACACTGTGAAACATTCTTCTAACATAACTCCTAGACATTCAGAAAGTTGCAACTCAAGTAACAGATTTTCTAGAAAATAATGAAAACCTATGCAGTATAGTAAACCTGTACTCAAAGGAAAACATTATGACCTCAAGTTCTTTTTTTATATAAAATGGAAGACTAAAAATGTATGACTTCCTTCAATTCGAAAAATTAGAAACAAAAAACAAAACCCAAAACCATAACATATGTAAGAAGAAACCTAACAAAGAGGTAAAAGATCTGTACTCTGAAAACTATAGAACACTTACGAAGGAAATTGAACAGGACACAAAGAAATGGAAAAACACTCCATGCTCATGGGTTGGAAGAATGAACATGTTAAAATGTCTACACTACCCAAAGCAATCCACACATTTAATGTAATCCCTATCAAAACGCCCACCAACATTTTTCGCAGAGCTAGAACAAATAATCATTTGGAGCCACAAAAGACCCTGAATAGCCAAAGCAATCCTGAAAAAGAAAAGTTCGAGGCATCACGATTCCAGACTTCAAGCCGTATTGCACACCTTGGTGTGGTACTGGCACAAAAACAGACACATAGATCAATGGAACAGGATAGAAAACCCAGAAACGGATCCACAACTATATGACCAACTGATCTTCGACAGAACAGGAAAGAATATTCAATGGAAGAAAGTCTTTTCAACAAACGATGTTGGGAAACCCGGACAGCAACATGCAGAAAGATCGAAACTGGACCACTCTCTCATACCGCACACAAAAATAAACTCAAAATGCATGAAAGACCTTGATATGAAAGATATGAGACAGGAAACCATCAAAATCCTAGAGGAGAACACAGGCAGCAACTTCTTTGACCTTAGCCTCAGCAACTTCTTACTAGACATCTCCAGAGTCAAGGGAAACAAAAGCAAAAACGAACTATTGGGACATTATCAAGATAACAAGCTTTTCTGCAGCAAAGGAAACAATACGGAGGTTCCTCAAAAAGTTAAAAATAGACTCCCCAACGATCCAGCAATTGCTCTACTAGGGATTTACCCAAAAGATACAAAAATTCAGATTTCAAGTGGCACATGGACCCCCATGTTTCTAACAGCATTATCAACAATAGCCAAACTATGGAAAGAGCCCAAATGTCCATCGACCAATGCATGGATAAAGAAGATGTAGTATAGGGGGCACCTGGGTGGCTCAGTCAGTTAAGCATCGGACTTCAGCTCAGATCTCATGGTTCGTGGGTTCGAGCCCTGCATTGATCTCTGTGCTGACAGCTCAGAGCCTAGAGCCTGCTTTGGATCCTGTGTCTCCCTCTCTCTCTGCCCTTCCTCTCTCTCTCTCTCTCTCTCTCTCTCTCTCTCAAAAATAAACATTTAAAATGTAAAAAAAAAAAAGAAGGTATGGTATATATAATTATATATATAATGGAACATTACTCAGCCATCAAAAAGAATGAAATCTTGACATTTGCAACAACGTGGATGGAACTAGTGTGTGTTATGCTAAGCGAAAGGTCAGTCAGAAAAAGACAATACCATATGATTTCACTCATAGGTAGAATTTAAGAAGCAAAACAGATGAACGTAGGGGAAGGGGGAAAGAGAAAAAAGAAAAAAAAGGGAAACAAATTACAAGAGATTCTTAAAGATAGAGAGCAAACAGGGTTGATGGAGGGAGGTGGGAAAGGGATAGGCTAGATGGGTGATGGGTATTAAGGAGGGCACTTGTGATGAGCACCGGGTGTTGTATATAAGTAACCGATGAATCGTTGAATTCTACTCCTGAAACTAATATTGCACTGTATGTTAAATAGAATGTAAATAAAAATTTGAAAAGAAAAAAAAATACAAACAAATTAAAACTTAGAAAAAAAGATCAGATTCCCTCACTCAAAACAAAACAAAACAAAACAAAACAAAACAGAAAACAAAAACCAAGAGGATAGGGGCACCTGGCTGGCTCAGTCAGTGGAATATGTGACTCTTGATCTCAGGGTTGTGAGTTCGAGCCCCACACTGGATGTAGAGATGACCAAAAAAAAAAAAAAAAAAAAGGAAGAGTTTAATACCTTAAACTTTTTACAGATCAATAAATAGTGTCATTATGTTATGAACACAAGGACATAAATTCCAGAAAAATAGCTCAAAGAATTGAAATCAGCTGCCTCTGGGGGACCAGAGTTAGGTTAGGGAAGCACTACAGGGAACCACTTTTCATTGTCTTAAGTTTTATGGCATTGACTGCTTAAACTATATAAATGTATTACTTAATTTGATAAAAATGAAATTTAAAAAATACTTCAAGAGTGAAGGGAAAGTGAGCTTGGGAACCTTGGCCCATCCCGACGTGGTGGAAAGAACATGGAGAGTCAGAGAAGGCTGAGTTTGATTCTTGCCTCTGCGGCTTCTCTGGAATAGGGTCCTGGCAATGCATTTTGTCTTTAGGCCAGGATTTCTGCCTTTGTAAAATGGGCCCTGACATGTACATCACGAGAGGAGGGGACAGGAGTGGGTCCCAGCCCCCCCGGGAGAGACCAGGCGTGCCCTCCCTGCCCCTTCCGTGGCACAGGCAGGACCCCCCGGCTGCAGACCCTTGCGGATGAACTCAGCCCATCAGGTCCCTGGTTTCACTTCTCAGTTAAAATTGTTGTTTTGGTTTCAGTCTTCCACAGCATTTTGCATGTTTTCCATAGTCTCAAGGCCCCTGGCAGGTATTGGCCACAGTTTCTATTTTCAAACAGAACACAGGTAAAAAATTGGTTTTAAGGGTATGAGGAACAGATGTCTTTAATTTACATCCACTTTTGAACGGAAAACGTATCTCTTTACGCATCACACACCGTACGTAGACTAACTGCAAAAATTAAAACCTGGGGCCAACTTCAAAATCGTAAGAATCATAGCGCTTAAGTACCTCTTGTGTTGTTCGGGAGATTCGTTCCATGCCTGGTTCCACACACCGCGGAGCACCGACCTTTCACTCTGTGCTGAAGGAGGTGGTGGTAACAGAGGGAGGCAGACATTTGGAAAAGCAGTAACTACACGGGATGTTAAGCGTCTGGATGCGGGGGGAGCAGTTGTGGGGATCTGAGTGTGTTCTGGGAAGGCTTCCAGGAGGCAGCGATGTTAAATGAGGCCTGCCGGGTGAAGTGGAAGGTGCCCCGGCGAAAGCTCGCGGAGGAAGTTCTCCACCCAAGGGAAGAGTTGTTCCTAAATTTGGTGCAAACTGGAACCCCCTGGAGATCTTTCACAAGCGCTGGTGCCTGGCTCCCGACCCCATACATCCTGACTTAATTGGGCTGCGTTGTAACGAGGCGTCAGTGTTGCAAGCTGCCCAGGGGATTCTAATGTGCAGCAAGGCTGGGAGCCGGCGGCCTGCACCAGGGCCGTGGCTCTCGGTAAACTGAATGGGGAAGCGGAGGAAGCCAGACAGTGGAAATGGAAAGAGCAGATGGGTTAAGATCTGGGGTGTGGAATGGACAGGAGGAGTCAGCCATAGTGGGGAGACCGTGAGGGTGGAAACGCTGATCGTGGGGCGCCTGGGGCTCCGCCGGTTAAGCAGCCGACGCTTGATTTTGGCTCAGGTCATGATCTCAGGATTTGTGGGATCAAGCCCCGCTTGATCAGGCTCTGAGCTGATGGCGCGGGATTCTCTCTCTCTCCCTCTCCCTCTGCCCCTCCCCTGCTCACATGCACGCGCATGCTCTCACTCTCTCTCTCTCTCAAAATAAATAAAATAGCCTTAAAAAAAAAAAAAAAAAAAAAGCCGGTCATGCCCAGGTGTCAGACTTGGGTAACGAGGTAGATGTGGTCCATTTTCTATAATGCAGAACAGAAGAAGAAAGGGCGATGCACAGAATGACCTACCGATTAGAGGTGATGCGTGCTTATTACAGGGAAGTTTGGCTCAATAAATAGTAACCCTGGCCGTGATCAAGATCACCATCACCATCATCACCATCATCTTCGTCTGATTCAGACGCTTAAAGCCCTTGTCACAAGGATTAAAGCAGTGATGTTGCCCTCTAGTGTCACCATCTGTGTACTACAGGTTCTCGGGCAGCAGTCCCCACACCTGCAGGGGGACAGCTCCGAGGCAGGACTCCGTCTCCAGGGTGGGCCAGTGTCAAGGAGGGAATTTCAAGGGATGGAAAGTGACATGGGCCTCGCTAGGAGGAAAGGGTAGAGGTAGGAGGTCAGAGACGGGTAAGACTCGGTCTGCTCTTACTGCTCGGGCCAGGATTTCCCAAGTGAGACCCATTCTCAGCCCGACTCTGAGTAAGGGTCTCCTTTGGATGAGCTGCTTTTTGAAGCGCTCACGTCATCGTGGAGGAAGCCCTGAAAGAGGAAAGGGCACTGGGCAGGGCGTCTGGAGGCCTGAGCTCCGAGGGAGCACTCTCTGAGGCTGCCTGACCGCAGGCGAGTGCCCTGCTTGGGTATCAGCATCCCTATCAGGAGTAGGTGTCTCCGGAGGGTCCAGATTGTGTCTGTACTAATGACCACAACCGTGGGCAAGACTGACATTCTCTGCCCTCCAGAGAAGAGACAGAGGGCCTGCCAAGTGCCAGTGAGGAACAGAGAGCAAGTGCCCTGGGAGGCTTCAAGGAGGAGGTGGCATTCCATCCAGACCCAAAAGGAATTAATAGATAACGTCTGTGGCAAGACACCCACCCTTGGGGCAGTCAGGAGAAACTTACCACAGAGAAACCCTGTGGTAAGAGAAGAAAGGGCGTGGGCTCTGGAGTCAGACAGATCGGGCTTTCACCATTGGCTCCCCTAACTACATGACCTTGGACAAGTTGTTTAACCTTTAGGAGCATATATTCTCATCTGTGGAATGGGCATATAATAAAATAACCACAGCAAACGCTGATTTAGTCCCATGTGCCGAGTACTATTCTACGTATTTGCATGTATTAACTAATTTAATCCCCACAATCATCCTATGAGGTAGTACAATTAGCCCCATTTTACAGATGAGGAAGATGAGGCACGAAGAGGTTGTATAACTGATTCGGTCGCTGGGCACATGGTTGGTGCACATCTCTGCTGTGATCACAGAGAGGACAATCAAGGCACTGAACTGAAATGGGTGAGCTCGTTGGCAGAACTCAGTTTCCAGGGTGGGCCAGTGTCAAGGAGGGAATTTCAAGGGATGGAAAGTGACATTCTCCACAAGCATCAAGAACAACGCATGATATTTGTTTGTGGCCACGTCATGATACCCTACTTTCCACCTGGGACCATATGGGCAAGGAAGGGCAAGAGTTCTTAGAACTAGCTTCATCCCAGCATCCACACAGTGAGTGTCAGTGTCAAAACCGAGTTGGGCCCTGAATTATGAAGACCTACTCTCTCCCAACTTCCCATACAGCTAAGGGTGTGATGTGACCTTGTTCTGGCCAATAAATATAAGGGGTATCTGCTGAGAGGGTCCTGGGAAAGATTTTTCTTCTGGACAAAAAAAAAAAAAAAAAAAAAAAGAGAGGTGGAAGAAGAGCTCTTTCTTCCTGGGACAGGAAAGCTGTTATGTAGGGATGTGATACTTGGAGCTATTGCAGCCATTTTGCAGGCATGAGGCAAAGGCCAAGAAAAATAAAAATTCCCAAAGAGCTTTGAAATCATTGAGCTGTTTAGTATGGAAACACCTACCTCTAGACTTGTGGTCATGTGAGAAAAATAAGTCCCGATTTGTTTCAGTCACTATTACTTACAGCAAAAAGCACTCCTAATACTATATCCAAGTTGTTTCAATATGTTCATTCACCTGACCAATCATTTATTTATTTAATCAGCGAATACCACTGAACATACGCTATGTGCTAATTACAATGGAGGGTAGGGAACTATGGCCATAATCAAGACAGACATAATTCTTGGCCTCGTGGATCTTTTAGCCTGGCGGGGAAAACACATTCTCAACAAGTGTGATGGGTCAGGATGTTAACAAAAAGGAAAGCATAGAAACACTAGTAGAGTATAGGATGGGGCCCCTGGGTGGCTCAGTCGGTTAAGCGTCTGACTTGGACTCAGATCATGATCTCACGGTTCGTGAGTTCACGCCCCACCTAGGGCTCTCTGCTGTCAGCACAAGCCTGCTTTGGATCTTCTGTCCCCTTTTCTCTCTGTCCCTCCCCCGCTCATGCACATTCTCTAAATAAATAAATAGACTTTAAAACGAGAAAAAGAGGATCAGATGACTGGAGAAAGCTAGCCAGGAGCTAATTCCCACCAAGAACGTATTACACCTGTGAGACTCTTGGCTCCAGCGAGATGGGAGCCTCCCTCTGGGGAGAGCGAGCGGGGAGCTCTGCTCCCGAAGAAGTGGTCCCTGCACCGGCATCGAGAGCGTGAGATGGCGAGGGATGCCATCAAGGCCAAGCCTGGGGCCCAGCAGAAGGCTCTACAGCAGCTGCAGCTCATGTCCCCAGAGCTATAGACAGAGGCCACCGAGTGGGACTCCAGTGTGTCCCCCTTTGGGAGAGAAGGGTCGGCTTACACGCCACCAGCCGCCTGAAAGCAGGTGCCATGATGGCGTCACCGAGGTGTGCACACAGGTGGAGTTTAAGAGGCAGGCCTGGGGCGCCTGGGTGGCGCAGTCGGTTAAGCGTCCGACTTCAGCCAGGTCACCATCTCGCGGTCCGTGAGTTCGAGCCCCGCGTCGGGCTTTGGGCTGACGGCTCAGAGCCTGGAGCCTGTTTCCGATTCTGTGTCTCCCTCTCTCTCTGCCCCTCCCCCGTTCAAGCTCTGTCTCTCTCTGTCCCAAAAATAAATAAAAAACGTTGAAAAAAAAATTAAAAAAAAAAGAGGCAGGCCTGCAGGCAGCTGTCCACAGAAGACACTGCCATTTGCAGCCAAAGTGACCACGGTCCGAGCCTGCATGTCACAGAACCAAATATGCTGTGAAGAAATACGTTTAATTTTTTTAAGAGGCCATCTGGCCCAAAGATCCCATGCTCGATGTGATGTATCCTCGAGAAGTGGCACTGGAGGGGTCCTTAAGGGACCGGCAGGGTGACTTCAGACAACGTGTTCCGGAAAGGACGTTGTTCAGGGCTCCCCGCATTGGCCCCCACTCCTCCTTTCATCAGGAACAGGGCATATGGATATTCCGATCATTTTAATATGGAAACTTCGCTTTCGTTTGTCTTACCTTTGTCACCCTGGAAGGATGAAATGCCAATATTTTTCTCGCTTCCTCAGAAGATCTGAAGATTACAGGTGTCCCTGCCCTTGGGGAAAGCAGAAAGCTTTCTTTGGTGGCTGGTGCTCTGGGCCTTGCCAAAGGTACCGTGAACGAGCGAGAAGGGTGGTGAGGTTTGGAAGAGGCTGTGTTTACAGAAGCAGAACTTCCTTAAGAGGGTGGGGAGCAGGGGGCGCCTGGGTGGCTCAGTCGGTTGAGCGTCTGACTTCGGCTCAGGTCATGATCTCCCGGTTCGTGAGTCTGAGCTCCGCGTCGGGCTAGCTGCTGTCAGCACAGAGCCACTTTGGATCCTCTGTCTCCCTCTCTCTGCCCCAAACCCTGCTCACGCCCTCTCAAAAATAAAAATAAAAATAAAAATAAAAATAAAAATAAAAATAAAAAGAAGTAACAGCCCCCGGACCTCAAGGACCCTGCAGAAACAGTGTATGCATTAATGACAATAAGGGCCCCACCCCAGATGCCTTTGGTACTATAGACAGCCTGGGGCGGGACAGTGGGGACCCAGAAGAAATAAGGTTGGATATCCCTGTCAGCTCAACAAGGTGGGGACTCAGAATAAAGATTAAGGTGGTTTTTAGAGAAGTTTTAGAGAATGAGAGAATAAGGAAATGGACATTGCTGGCACCCCTGGGTGTGGGAACTGACATTTACGTTTGCTGTATCTCCTGTTCCTTACGTCCAGCCAGGCTGGTCTGGCCTTTCTGTCCCGATCGGGGTTCGTTCCGTGTCCCCTCCTCCATTACTTCCAAGGGCCACTCAGGTGAGGCACCGCGTCACTTCCTGTCCCCCAAAGGCGTCTCCCTCCCCCCTCGGAAGCTTGAAGCTCATGGTGTCACCCATTTAACGGACGGGGATGGTGAGTTCTCTGGCTATGCTGGTACTTGGCTCCCCAGCTGGGCCAGGAGCTCCGTGAAGGTAGAGACAGGACCTTTTCTCCCAACTCTGGGCTGATCGTTGGCGCCCCTGCCCCGTCGAGCGACCCACGGGCCCAGGGCTTGGACCCTTCCGCGGAGGCACCCTTCCTTTGTCGGCCTTTCCTCGCCTCATCCGCGCTAGAGCACTTGGCTGCCACCTTTGCCGACACCCTGTGTGGACACCAAGTCCCCTCTGTCTGTAATACGCAGGCCGCCTCTGGGGGGACCCTGTTACCCAACCGGCAAGTGGGTGTCGTGGTGTCCCCTCCCAGGACAAGCCTTGCCTACCTACGTCCTACTCCACCCGCCATAGATGGGCAGATTTTGCTAGAGTCTGCTCTTGACGAATGACCCCATTCTGTGTTAGGAGCCTCTGAGCTCCGCGAATACCAGGAGCACAGCAGATGTAAACACTGGCGGCCTCTCTTCCCCCGCTACATAAACTTCGGGCTTTCAGGACGAGGCACTACCCCAGCACACTCACGGTGTTTAAAAGAAGTGTCAGCTCCAGCCCTGGCTCGTGGCGGAGGCCAGATCTCCCCCTCCCAGCTCAAGTCCCAGATTCTGGGCCACTGATGCAGCGGCCAGGGCGGCAGAGCTCATCTCCTAAAGGGAGGTGGCTTTAGCGGACCCTCTGGCTCATGGACAAAGGGCGGCTCTCTGTGAGGAATACATCCTTGAAGCCTTTGAAGACCCCAATGTCCTCCAAAAGTCCTGCCTCACCTACGAGGACACGTCGTTTTCGTTTAAAATTTAGATCCTGTTGGGGCGCCTGGGTGGCACAGTCGGTTAAGCGTCCGACTTCAGCCAGGTCACGATCTCGCGGTCCGTGAGTTCGAGCCCCAAGTCAGGCTCTGGGCTGATGGCTCAGAGCCTGGAGCCTGTTTCCGATTCTGTGTCTCCCTCTCTCTCTGCCCCTCCCCCGTTCATGCTCTGTCTCTCTCTGTCCCAAAAATAAATAAACATTGAAAAAAAAATTTAAAAAAAAAAAAAGAAAAATAAAATAAAATAAAATAAAATAAAATAAAATAAAATAAAATTTAGATCCTGTGAAAATAAGAACGCTACTTCCTTCCCGCCTGACGCGGTGGTATTTGAAACTTCTTTTCAGGATTAGTCATTCATCAATCCCCCTGACATTTGTTGAGCATCCACTCGGTACTGACTGCCAGGCGTTATACGGCCCCCTCCACTCAAAGCTGCCTCCAATCCCACATTGGCCTTCGTACCTATGTACCTATGTACCTATGTACCTATGTACGAAGCTGCCTTCCAATCCCACATTGGCTTTCATACCTATGTCTGTATGTGCTAGATATTGATAGAGAGATGATATGATTCCTCATCCCTCACTCCTGAGTCATGTTTTAAATCTTACCCATCGTTCTCATCCGACTAACATTCATAGGGTCTCTGTGACGCGCTGGCCACTCTCCTAGACACTGGCATCAGGCACAATCCAGGCCGTGAGGACCTCGCCACCCATGTGACGGGGAGGTGACCAGGGAGGTGGCTGCGATAGGCCTTGAGAGAAAGGAGGCAGGCGGGTCAGTAAAGGCTGTGCCAGACCGAGGCAATCAGGGATGGGGACCCACCCCGCGGGCAATGGGGCCCGGGGCAAGTCTTCCCCTCTTGGGGCTCCCAGCCTCGTCGCCCAATGAGGAACTAGATCTGGGATCCTCTTTGAGTTTCTTGGACCAAGAAGAATATCAAAAACCTGACTGATGGAACCATAGAGGTCACCAACATTTTATCCCACCGAGTAAGGAATTTTAGAGAAAGAGGGAAGCCGGCCTCACAACGGCCACCTGCCGTCACGTTATTTCATAAAAGAAAAGACACGTTAGCCCCCAGAGAGGAACGGTTAGTCGCGGAATGAAGGCTGGGCTTGCACACCAGATTCACTTGGTTGAATAAAAAGCTCACCGTGCTGTCATCGCTGCCTCACCCTGTCCTGTCCAGGCGAACTGCCTAGATGACCCATGGCACTAATGTCCCGGGATGCTGCGTGTGACCTGCTGAAGCCGTGACCAAATGGCCGAAGCCCAGCACAGTTTCCAGACCTGTGGTCAGAAGGCGTCTAACGGCGTCTCTCAAACACTGTCGACGCTGTGTCCAACCCACATCGCTTCCTGAAACCCCCTTTTCTCTCCCACCCACTTCCCTCACCCCCGAAGCTGTCCCACCTTCTTCTCCTCCAGATCGTCTAGAAAGCATTTCCTTTCCCACCTCTAGCCTTCAAGCCTCCAGCCTGGGGCCAGGTAGAATGAATCCTGAGGAGCACCCGTGAGCACACCCCCCACCCCCGTGTCACGGGAGAGGCTGCTGTTCTGCCACGGTGCTTCCAAGACCCCCTTCAAGCCCCTGGCAGGCTCTCATCAGCCGTCACCCACTTCGGCGGTTGTCTCAGCTGCAGAGAGCTGCCTTGTCCAAGGTCACGCCCCTTCTTGGGGCAGCCCACAGGCAGCCATGGATGGATGGCCACCTCTGCCCAACACAAGGCAATGCCAAAGGGCCACTCCAGTTCAGAGCGGCCTGCCCTTCGGGGCTGTCCTAGGCTGTCATCTAACACAGCTCAGCTCCTCCTCCGCCCGCTCCTGCTCCCCTCCCCTCCGTTCCCCAGGCATCGATCCCAAAGAGCTTCTTGATAAACACCCTGCCCTCTAAAGTCAGAAGCGGAGTCGCTCACCAGGGTCCCCGACCTGTGCCATCAGCTCAGCCCATTGGCCAGAACCAATGGGCAGCCTCTCCCCCTCCACTTCTGGGTGGAGAGAACTTCCCGCACACAAACGTCCGTGAGCAAACTGGAGTCTCCCTGTGTCCACAGGAGCCAAAGAACCTTGGGTCTCTCTTCCTCTTTTAACAAAGCCTAGCCTTCCAGACCTTTGTCTGGCGATGGGCTGGTCAGGCCGCTCTGAGCAGCAAGCACACATTGCAAATCTCCCTCCCTCTGTCCCTCTCCCCGGCTCATGAGTGTTTTCTCTCTCTCTGTCTGTCTCTCTCTCTCTGTCTCTCTCTCTCTGTCTCTCTCTCTCTGTCTCTGTCTCTCTCTCTCTCCCTAAAATTCAAAAAAAAATTAAGCCCCAAAGTTGAGTGAGTTCTGCTGCTGCTGCTGCTGCTGCTGCTAAGAGGGATCAAAGGCAGAGGCCCGTCAGCAAGGGACAGACGTCCAGAGGTGGTGGCCCACTCCAGAGAGGGAACAGACCTCTGCCCCATGGCCTGGCTATGGCTGGAGCCACTTGGGTCTGGAGCGGAGCCTGGAAGGGTCCCCAAGTGCAAGGCTGGATAGTCTGGAGACCATACACACACGCACACACACGCACACACACACAGCGGGGCCACCACGGCTGGCGATCGAGAGCCCTCCTCTGCTTTAATGTGGGACGCGCCCTGCCCTGCTGAGCCTAGCCCACCTTCAGGGGCCACACACCTACAGGTGCCCACAGATGCACCAGTGTGTGTGCACTTACACACATCAGCCCCACAGACGGTCGCTCAGAAACGGCATCCCGGCTTCACACAGTGCGCGACACGCATGTGCATGGTGGATGACCAAGAGCAGTTTCCTTGGACAGACCCAGAGCAGCCCCCCAGCGCTCACCATGGGGGCCTCTCTGGGGTTCACAGAAGGGGCGGTGAGCCCCATCCTCGTCCTTAGGGAGTGGGGTCTCTGGACCAGCAGCAGCAGCATCACCTGAGAACCTGTCAGAAGTGCTCCGAGTCCTGCCTCTGGGGCCTCCTGCGGGGCTACAACTCCCTGCCGTGCTTCTGACGTGCCAGCCCCTGTGCCCTGGGGACCCTCTGTGCATCATCTCATTTAAAACTCACAAACACACCACCGGACGTCACCTTATTTCTCCCATGTTTTTCAGATGAGGAAGCCAAAGTCCAGTGACCTTAAGAGACTTGCCTGGAGTAACCCAGGCGGACCCCAACCCCGCCCAGCCTGCCAGGTGTGTAGCTCCTGGCTTGGGCTAAGTGTGAACGAGCCCCCCCGCCCCAGGACCGCGCCTACGTGCCAGCCCTCAGCCCTGCCGCCCCTGGTTCCCTCCCTGTCCCCCCCGCAGCCGGTCCTGAATCTTTTCTCAAGAGACAAGGCTGGGCCATCCCAGCAGGGGGTGGGACGAGGGGCGGGAGCCAAAGTCACACCTCGTGAGCAAGCCGCACCTCTGCCAAGGCCCTCGCCCGCCCTGCCTGGGGGAGCGGCAGGGAGGACAGAGGCTCCGGGGCTGGCAGATGGCAGCACGGTGAGCATGTCCCGGACCCCAGCCCAGCCCGCACCCCACAGCCCGGAGCAAAGCCTGCTGGGCAGCTGACCTGCGGAATGCCAAGGCAGCCGCTCTGTGCTCACCTCATCCGACCCAGATGATTTACAAGGATGTTTCCTGCTCTGAAACTGTGTCTTAGATTCTAGATTTGCATGGGACATGTGAGAAGTCTGGCCAGGACATGGGAGTCTGAAATGCGAATGGCTGTGGACCCGGCTCTCTGCTCAGCCTAACCTCATCTCCGCTCGAGGCTTGGGAGTGACCCCCTGTCCCCCCTGACGTGCCTGGCTTTGCACCTACGCCTCTGTCCCCCACATACGCACGCACCCAAGAGGACTCTTCTTCTCTAGCATATCTGGGCAGGGCGTCAGGGCTCAGGAGGAGCGAGGAATCAGGCCCCTCATCCCAGACCCAGAGGCCGCCATGGCGGCCTGTGATTTTGTGACTGACGCCAACATCTCGCCCGGCCTTGAGAGCAACGCCACGGGCATCACGGCCTTCTCCATGCCCGGCTGGCAGCTGGCGCTGTGGGCCACGGCCTACCTGGCCCTGGTGTTGGTGGCCGTGACGGGCAATGCCACGGTCATCTGGATCATCCTGGCCCACCAGAGGATGCGCACGGTCACCAATTATTTCATTGTCAACCTGGCCCTGGCTGACCTCTGCATGGCCGCCTTCAATGCCGTCTTCAATTTCGTCTACGCCAGCCACAACATCTGGTACTTCGGCCGTGCCTTCTGCCACTTCCAGAACCTCTTCCCCATCACGGCCATGTTCGTCAGCATCTACTCCATGACCGCCATCGCCGCTGACAGGCAAGAGGGGGCTGGCGGGGAGGCCGGGGGAAGCTGTCTCACTTTGTCGGGGCTCAGACAGGGCCGGTGACTTGTCCATAGTCACACAGCAAGTTAGCAGTAGAACTCAGGGAATTGCCTCTCAACTCAATCACGATCTTAAAGTGTGCATCTGGGGAGCCTGGGTGGCTCAGTCAGTTAAGCATCCGACTTCGGCTCAGGTCACGATCTCGCGGCTCATGGGTTCGAGCCCTGAGTCGGGGCTCTGTGCTGACAGCTCGGAGCCTGGAGCCTGCTTCGGATTCTGTGTGTGTGTGTCTCTCTCTCTGCCCCTCCCCTGCTCACACTCTGTCTCTCTCTGGGTCTCAAAGATGAATAAACCTTAAAAAAAATTTTTTTTTAGTAAAAATGAATAAATAAAATAAATAAAAGCATGCATGTGGGAGACAAAAGAGCATGGAACCAAAGCAGGCAAAGTTAAGGTTAGACCCAAGGAAGAACTTGGCACTGGATGGTTGTTCAAGGCTGTCGGGAGAGAAGGGCCGTGTTTAGGGAACTTCTAGAGTATTCTTCTCTGGAGTTGATCTCTTTGGGCGTCTTTCTTTTACTGCAAGGACATGGCTTTTCCTGTTTTCCTATTCCTAGATAGATTATAGTGGGGAGGATTTAATATTGCATGCAGTTACCATACAAGTACAATGGGTCCAATTACTTTCCCAATCCTGTTCTCAGGGGGCCGCAGGCTGTGGCCTTCTGCTGAAGGCCGGGAGGGTGGAGGAGTGATCAGTGGAGCCAAATGCAGTCCTTCTGAAGCTGGTTGGGGCAGGCAGGGCACGGTTTGGCCTCAGAAGGGGACTGTGTGACCCTGGGGAAGAATGGTTGGGACAGATAGCAAACAAAAAGGGACACAGAAAGACAGCAGGTGTATGTCCAGGAGGGGCAGGCCTGGGACCCTCAGAGACACAGATCCCTTGTCAGGATGGTTTGAAGGGGCATGTGCCCCGCTGTCCCCCACCACTGCCCCCCCCCCCCCCGTCTCCATCTCCAGGCGTCTGCCCAGTGACACACAGCAGCTGGCTCTTGTCTGCTCTGGGCTGTTTTTCTATGGAGTTTCCCTAAAGATTTCATTTGAGGAATGTATTTCTACTAATTAAAAATGAAAAGAAAAGTTCGAAAACCATTCGTCTAGGCCACGCTTCTGATTTTGTACCCAGGCCAACAGAGGCCAGAGACAAGCAGGATCGCCAGCAAGTCAGGGTCAGGGCCAGCGGCCCAGAACCCAGCCGGCTCAGCTCTCAGGAAGGGGCGTGTCCCTCCTCATCTGACCACACCCCCTGCCCCCCCACCCCAGCCAAAAGCACCTCAGTACCCCTGGATGTCTCTGCAAGTCCACTAACATGTTCTTCTCCTTCACTCAACAAATACTCGAGTGCTCCCTCTGTTTCAGGCATTGGGGAATATACACCAGAAGGAAAAATAGTCCTTGAAATCAGGCCTCATGGAACTTGCATTTCAAGGTGGGGAGGGGGGGGGAGTCTGGAGACCAGGCAAGAGGCTGGTGAATAATAATCCAGGTGAGAGAGGATGGTAACTCAGGCCGGGGTGTTAACAGCGAAGCCCCGTCCATTCGTTTCTTCATTCATTCACATGTTCAAGGCCGACTACATACAGATACTGTTCTGGCAATTGGGGCAAAAAACAGATAAACCTGGCTGCCCTGGTGAGAATTTAAATAATAAACACATGAATAAATTGTACGCTGTATTTTGAGGTCATGAGGGCTGTGGAAAAATACCAGGGAGAGGCGAGGGGACCCCAGGTGCCGGGCTGTGTGTCAGGGTGGGGGCAGGCTGGAGCGCTAGACCGGGTGTGGGGTCGGCCCCACTGTGGGGTGGGTTTGGAGCCAGGATGGAAGGAGGTGAGAGAGAGAGCCCTGTGAGCGCTGGGGAAAGATCAATCCAGGGAGAGGGCACAGCGGCAGCAAAGGCCCGTGGCAGGGTGGTGCCTGGTGTGCGCGAGGGGCCCCAGGAAAGAGCGTCCTCACCGAGACAGGGTAGAAAAGCTCAGGGGGCACGGAGTCAACACTCCCCGGGGGCCTAGAACACGGGGATGTCAACCTCCCTGCTTAGGGCGAGGTCATCCTATGGTCCAGACCTTGTCTCCAGGTTCAGATTAACCCCAGAGAGGAAGGCCCAGGGGTCATCCAGGACCAAAGTCACCTCTGGTGCCTTTAAAGGACACAAATACATAGGAATAATGGCCCTTTCGAGTCCTAAACCCCTGCTGCCTGCAGGCACTTCTCAAGCATCTCATTCCCTTCCCAAGACAACCACAGGGGCTCAAATGACTGTCATCTCACTTTACAGAAGAGGGTGGTTTGAGTCCCTACGGCTGGAAGGTGATGAAGTCAGGATCCACATTTAGATCAAAGCCCCAGAGCTGCCCCTCCACTAACAGAGAAAAAACTCCCCCAGTTGGCCCGCTGGTCACCTGCCTCATCTGTGGGGAGGAGGCCCCTGAGGAAATGCCACTCCTCTCGTCCTGCTGAGGCACTCAGCCCAGATCCAGGCCATCTTGGGGTAGAGCTGGCCCAGGGCCCGGCCACAGTAAAGGGAGAAGGTCAGTGTCTCAGACAGAGGAAGGAGGGGTCAACAATCATCCAATCCAGATGTGCGTAACTTGTGACCACAGACCGTCACAGAAGTCCCAGGGGTCATCAGCTTCTGTGGGGGTGAAAAATCACTGTTCCAAATGGAGGCAACAAACCACATTTTGCTGGGATTCCAGCAGTGCCTGGGGCCACGTCACCGATAGAAATCACAGATACCTCTGTTGTGCAGAAATCTCCAAGCATCGACTACAGTCGTCACTACTTAAAAATTACCACGGGGGGCGCCTGGGTGGCTCCGTCAGTTAAGCGTCCTACTTCAACTCAGGTCATGATCTCGCGGTTTGTGAGTTCGAGCCCCGCGTCGGGCTCCGTGCTGACAGCTCAGAGCCTGGAGCCTGCTTCGGATTCTGTGTCTCCCTCTCTCTCTGTCCCTCCCCCACTCATGCTCTGTCTCTCTCTGTCTCTCAATAATAAATAAATGTTTTAAAAATTTTTAAAAAGAGTTACCACGACAGCAGGGGTGGGGGTGGTGCACCTGGGTGGCTCAGTCAGTCGAGCGTCTGACTTTGGCTCAGGTCATGATCTCATAGTTCATGAGTTCTAGTCCTGTGTAAGGCTTGCTGCTGTCAGGTCAGAGCTGGTTTCAGATCCTCTGTCCCCACCACTCTCTGCCCCTCCCCTACTCGTGCTCTCAAAAATAAATAAATATTAAAAACAAATTTATCATCGGTTCCAGACCTGCTGCTAGATCTTGTTTAGTGGGTTGATAAAGAAGCGTGCATATTGTTGTGCCCCAAATCTATTTTATGTTTTGCTAACTGTATTCCAGTATAACTGATTGTCTTTGTAATCCTGTGTAATTTATTCACATAAAAACTGTATTCCGAGGAGGGCCCCCCCCCCATCTCGTCCCACACCCTCCCTCTTGTGAGGCGGCAACCAAAGCCCCAGGTCACAGGGCACAGCATAAGAGAAGCAGTGTGGGGTCCCGTGTCTTTGGTGGATGGTGCTCTTTGGATCCTTTGACCTTGGAAGCCGGCGGCTACCCCAGCTCTCCCTTCCTTGGTCAGGGCCGTGACCCATGAGGCCTCAGCCCCACCAGGCTCCAGGACGTTCCCACAGCGGCTTCCGAGGTCCCGGGAGCAGAGGGGAACTGCACGACTTGGTTCAGGGCCAGTGCTGCCTCTTCCAGCTGGTTCTTCCCCTTCTGCAAGCCTCAGTCTCCTGGTGCAGAAAATGGAGAGAACAACCCCTGCCTGAGATACTCAGGCCAAACAGCAGCTCAAATCCTCAGAGGTTCCCCAGAGAGAGGCAGGAGCTGAGGAGACAAGCCTGTTTCTGGCCGACTTCTTGGAAGAGGTGACCTTTCACTTGGACTTTCGTGAATCCGGAGTGGAAGGAGAAATTTCAGGCTGAGGGGGAAGAAATGCCCCCTACAGAGGGTCACACAGGCAGGGCTGTTCCTTGACCAGAATGAGCCAGGGAAGGTGCGGGAAGCAGTGGCACAGGAGGTGAGAAAGTAAGTGCGTTGGCCATGTGCAGAGGGCCTTGAACGCCGAGTTTAAAGGTTTGGGCCTGCTGTGTCTGGTAACCTAACCATGTGCCTATTTACATTTGAATTAGTTAAAACTTAAAACTCTGTTCCTCAGTCATATTAGCCACACTTCCAGTGTTCATGGCCATGTGTGGTTATGGCTACTGAACAGAACAGTTTATACCTAGGGCATTTCCACCCCTGCAGAAAGCCGACAGGCAGGGCTGGTTTGGGCTGTGTCTGGGAGACTGTCGGGTTCCGCTAAGGTTTCTGAGCAGAAGAGGGACAGCATAGGGCCAAGGGGCCCGGCAGCTTTTGGCAAATGTTTTAAGTGGACTTCCAGTGTGGCCACACCGCTCTCTGGTGGCCATTCGAGAGTAAGTCCGCCCCCAGGGAGGCGATGAGGTGAGGCCTGGCCTGGGGTTTTAGGGCACTGGCGTGCTGTGTGGCTGTGGGAGAGTCACCAGCCCAGGTGGCTCTCTGCGGGGGCCCAGCATGGCGTGGGAAATGGGGCTCTGGCGGGCGGGAGGGGTGCCCGCCACTCACACAGCACTCTGCTCACAGGTACGTGGCCATCGTCCACCCCTTCCAGCCGCGGCTCTCAGCCCGCGGCACCAGAGCGGTTATTGCAGGCATCTGGCTGCTGGCCCTGGCCCTCGCCTTCCCCCAGTGCTTCTACTCCACCATCACCACAGACCAGGGCGCCACCAAGTGTGCGGTGGTCTGGCCCGAAGACAATGGCGGCAAGATGCTCCTTTTGTAAGGCCTGGGCCGTGGGGACCATAGTGTGTGTGTGTGTGTGTGTGTGTGTGTGTGTGCACGTGCGGGTGCAGGTGTCTGTGAGCGCTTGGGATTACGTGAGTACCTGTCTGTGCTAACAGTTTCACTTAGCACGTACCACGTGTTGGGCTTGACATACATGAAGCCACTTCACTCCCCTAACACTACCGGGGACACATGTAGTATTATTCCCAGGTTTCAAATGAGGACGCTGAAGCCCTAAAAACTAAGTAATAGGCCCAAGGTCCCACAGCCAGCAGGTGGTGAAGCGAGGGTTTAAACGCAGGTAGTCCTGCCTGAGAGCTCACCACTGCCTCCCCACACAGCTACTTAGACAAGGACACGTGTATCCTCAAATGAGGACACGCCCGTGTACACATGTGCGTGGGACACCGGGTGTGTGGGCACGCGGCTCCCACTGACGTCTGCGCGTGTGTGCGTAAGTGTGTGCACGCACAGGTGTGTGTTTGGGGGAGGCCACCGCGAATGCTCAGGGTACTGAGGCAGAAAGGGCAGGTGACCGAGCCGGGTATGTGTTCCGGGGGATGTCTGGTGCCTGCCTCACGCTGAGTGGGCACCACGGGTGGGGGGGACTAGGAAGAAGAACGCAGGCACGGGCCAGCCATTGTGTGACCCTGAGTAAGTCCTTTCCCTTGCTGGGCCTCAGTGTGCCCAGTTCTCACCGCGTGGACCCCCCCACCCCCATGCGTGGCCTGGCGGTTTAGCAGAGGATAGAGAATTTGCTGAGGTTTTTCAAGTCAGTAGTTGGGGCAGAGTCCTGCCCTGTCCCTCATAGTCACTTGACCTTTCTGACCCTTTGGCTCCTCCCTTGGGCGGTAACTCGGAAGAGAACTTGTTGGAAAGTTGCTGTGAGCATGCGCGAGAAAATGTATATGACGCCGTTAGCGCCGCACGTGGCACGGAACTGGCACCCGCTATATAGTAGTTGAAGCAGGGGACACATGAAAACAAACGTGGAGGTGGCAGATTTAGTCCAACAGAGGCCCAGCTGCCCCAAGCAGGAGGATGCGGAGGCTTTGGAGGAGGGCTGCCAGGTCACCATGGCAACACAGCCCCCACCCTCCGCCTCCTTTAACACGCCTCCCCCATCGCCCGCCCCTGCACGGTTTCCATCTGCCCCAAGCACCAGCCAGAAGCGGGCCTCGCTGTGGCCGTCAGTGCTAGGCAAGAAGCCTGAGAAGCCTGTTCCCGGGGACTGACGAGTTTTGAGGGCGGCCTCTGCCCTTACTCTCTTCCGCTCCCCGACCCCTGCCCTGCCCCCAAGGGCAAGGTCCCCGTACCGAAGGCTCAGGGAAGGGTGGAGAGCAGGATATTTTGTGACTGACCACTGGGGGGCAGTGTTTCTCCGCCTTAACACACGCCTTTCTGCCTAAGAGGGGGCCCGGAGAGGGGACCAGGAATAATAACTCAGGGCACCCAGCACCAGCTCTCTGGGGATGGTGAGTTCCGACCCTGATTCAGGCGCCAAGAAAAAACAGGAAGGCTACTTCGGTGTTACTTAGAATTCCGTGAGGATTTGGGCAAAGCCTGGTCTTCTGTGTGAGAATGTAGTCTTTGTTCTTGGGTGGGGACACTTGAGGGCTCCACCCTCACAGGCGCACATCCTGGGTGTATCGGAATCTGGTGAAATTACAGATACCCCCTCCAGGAAAATGCGCATAGATCCCTAAAATAAAAACACACGCATAAATCCAGGCAATGAAAGGACACATTCCTGATCTGGGGCAGGCCCCAGATGACCCCCACAGCCCCTTGGTTCTCCCCTCTGTGTAGGAACCTAGCCCAGGGTGAATTCCTATCCTGAACCGTGTCCCAAGGAAAAGCAACAGAGTGATATCCCTCATACTTGGGAAGGACCTTAGGCATTACAAATGGGGAAACTGAGACTAAGGGAGAGAGCAGACTTGCCTGAGGTCACCCTTAGAAGTTAGAGGCTGACCAAGAACTCAGTTCTGACTTCACAGAGCTGACCTTCAGTGATAGGGAAATCGTTTTTTGGTAGTGATTAAATCTGTAGAGCTGTTTCACGTGTCACAGACTTTCTGCGCCTCTCCGGGGCTCCGTTTCCCTCCAAACACCGAGGCAGGTGGCCCTGCTGATCCCCAAGGTCTATCTAGCTCAAACACTCTGTGACCTCACTGCTCCTCCCAGCCCTTACTTGCTCCACAGCAGGCCTAGCTGAGGAGCCCGGGGTCTAGCAGTCCCCAAGAGCAAGCAAGCAGAATTCTAAACACAGGCTTTAGGGAAGACATTTTCTGGAACCACCCGCTCCCCTCCCTCTCGGTGGCAGCACCTCTCAAAACCGGCCTGCGCACAGGTCATGGGGGGTGGGGGCCTTGGGAACACTTCAGCCCTCGCAGAAAAAGGTCACGTGGCAAGGCCACGGGTCTCAGGCCCTTTCACGAGGTGCCCCCACCCAGGCCCTGTTGGAGACTACCTGCAGCGTCACTCAGACACTGGCGTGGCCAGCACACGTCTCCTTTACACCGTCTTTCCAGAGGGAAGAGACACGGCTCAACACAGCCCGGCTTGCTCTCCACGGGGGCTGGGTGAGGAAACGTCACTGGGATTCGGGGCCACTTGCTCGAAGGTGGTGCGAGAGAAGGTCTGCTGGCATGAGCCATGTTCCCAACCCAATGCTGATGGGCAGGGAGAGATGACCAATGTCGTGTAGTGACTCTGTTGTCGCTGCCCCGTTCCCTGATAAGGATGCCGGTGCAGGGTGGAAGCATGTCAACTCCAGAAAATCTACGTCTCCAGACAGATAGATGCAGATACAGACTATATATATAATCTATCTAATTCAGGTGCACATACACATGTCATATATACGCAGGATTCTGGAAGAAAATTGTCCAAATTATTACCGTGGTGAGGATGCAATGAGTGATTTTACTTCCTCCTTTGTGCTTAATGGCATTTTAAATGTTAAACAAATGTATTATTTGGTTAACTTTTTCATTCCTAGCTATTTCCTTTTTTGGTAGTATTCATCTGTCACCTGGAGGGACACAGGCGAGAAAACGCTGGTGTCTCTTTTGCAGCAAGGGAAGCCCTCTTTGGGCATAAATGCTAGCCCGTTGTTGCCTTTTAAAAATTTTTAAGTTAAATCAAGGCTTGGGAGGTGGTCCAGGGTGGCTAGCCCAGAGTTGGCTTAGGGACGCTCGCGGGGTCGGGAGGACTGAGCGCTGACGGATGCCGAAGTCGCCCCCGGGCCGTCCCGTGCCCAGGCCTTTGGCTCTCCCTCCAGGTACCACCTCGTGGTGATCGCCCTCATCTACGTGCTGCCTCTCGTGGTGATGCTCTTCGCCTACAGTGTCATCGGCCTCACGCTCTGGAGACGCGAGGTCCCCAGGCACCAGACGCACGGCGCCAGCCTGCGCCACCTGCAGGCCAAGAAGAAGGTGGGCGCCGGGGGCGGTGCTCGGCGGGGGGCGGTGCCTCTGCCCTCACTCTGTTCCGCTCCCCCGCCCCCCCATGTCCGGCCCCCAGAAGGTCCCAAAGCTCCTGTCTGGGCCCCGCCTCGGGGCCTCACCCTTCCGGGCTCGCAGCCCGCCCCTGGGGGGGTGCGGGTGAGAACAGGATCCACCCTAACTTGCCCGGTCCCCAGTCCCTGAACAGAGCCTGAGTTAGTTCTTCCCGGGAGGACAGCTTGCCTTTGGCCTTTGGCCAAATACGAAGTTAAAGGAACTTCCCAGACTGTCACGAGAATCGGAGAATCCTAAAACCCCACGGAATTTCAGATACTCCCAAGAATCTTAGAATAATGGATTCTCAGAAATCTCAGACGTTTCGAGAAATCGTAATGTTGAATTTAAGAAGCCCCGCAAAAGCACAGGAGGCTCCCGTATAGAATCACAGGAGAATTCTCAAATGTTGGAACTGGAGACCTCCGAGCTCTTGGAGACGGGGTTGGAGTCCAGCTGTATCCAGTCTGCATTCCATTTCCGACCCAAGTGCCGGCGTGCCCCCTCCTCCTGCCATTCAGGGCCCCCCAAGGAGTCTGTGATTCAGACCTTCTCCCGTCTCTCCCAGCCAAAGCTGATCTTTGCCGTGGCCCCTTCCTGTTAGGCATCCAGGGGGAGGTAATGGTTAATCCCATCATGTATCGGGTCAAAATCTCATGTGTTTGAGGTTTCATGTCTGCTACTAGGCATTTTTCACAGGGCAATTCAGGGAGGTGATGGGATATGGGACACCATCTGAATGTCCCTCCTCATGAAGAGCTGGCCTCCACTTGCCCTCCATTCCCCCGGGGTACTGGCCCACACTCAGGAGGGCCTGCAGAGACCAGGCCTGGAAGGGAGAAAGGTCAGGGAGCAGACCCCCGGGCAGAGGCTGGGGTCCCCGACTAGAGTCTCACTACCTACAGATAGAAGGGCTGTGGCAGACACAGATCCCAGGGAGAGGGGCACCTGGGAACCCCTAGCTGGCAGAGGAGAGCCCCCAAGGATGGGGTTAGGAGCTAGAGCTCACCCACTGTCCAGGGAGGGGAGCTGCTCTGAGTCAGGGGTCGGGACACCTGCTAGAGGAGGTGGCCACTGAGCTGGCCCTCAAGGACTTGAGGACAGCAGTGTGGGCAGAGGGGCGGGCCTGAACAAGAGCCCCGAGGTGCAGGGCCCGGGAGTCAAGGCGGCGTGTGCTCCAGGGGACTCGAGGGCTTCTCAGACTGGCCTGAGGGGTGCCCTGCCGCCACCCTTGGAGGGTTGGGGGGGCAGGGGGCTTCCAGGCTGAGGAGTGACCTGAGCCTCTCCCGGCCCAGTTTGTGAAGACGATGGTGCTGGTGGTGGTGACCTTTGCCGTCTGCTGGCTGCCCTACCACTTCTACTTCATCCTGGGCAGCTTCCAGGAGGACATCTACTACCACAAGTTCATCCAGCAGGTCTACCTGGCGCTCTTCTGGCTGGCCATGAGCTCCACCATGTACAATCCCATCATCTACTGCTGCCTCAACCACAGGTGAGCCCTTGGCCCTCTCCTCGGCCCTCAGGGACCCACGGCCTGGCCTGGTCGCCTCTGGGCATCCCTGCACAGCTTGAGCCTGCACCCCTCGCCCCCACAGGAGGTTGCCATCCCCGCAGTGAGCCCACCGCTCAATCCTCGCTCGGGTCTGGGCCTGGCTTGAGCCCCACCTCCTCGCCAAAGCCTCGCCCCATTGCCCAGGCCCTAGTTCTTACCGTTGGTCTGTTCCTGCTCTCTCTTCTGAGCCTACATTTGGGACGAGGAGAAGAGAGAAGGGACAGAGAGGGAGGGAGTAGGGTCAGAGAGAGGCCAAAAGGCAGAGAGGGAGGAAGGAGCCGGGTAAAGGAGGTGGGGACTTATTCTGCCCTGACATTTTTAAGAGCTTTCTGCAATGACGAAGAACCAAGGACTTTCCTTGGGCCAGGTGAGCAGCACCAACCCCACAGTAGGAAGAGCTCAGTCGGGGCCCCAGGGCCAGGACTGGGGAGAGAGCAGGCTGCTCCCTGGGAAGGTTACAGTGCATTTCCTGCCCTCAAGGGGCAGGAGGAGTAACCTTGGCAGTCAGCCGGGGAGGAAGGCACCAAGTTCTTACTCCTCCTTCAGACACACCTGGTGCTCCCAGCCCTGTACGTCTGGGGAATTGGAGGCCCACGGAGGGGCTGGTGTTTGCTCTGGAGCCCTAGGGGAGGTGGAAGGCGGTGGCCCAGGTAGGAACCCAGCACCCAGGAGCCCTGCTGCAGAGTGGGCTCGTCAGGCTCAGGAAACCCTGAGGGAGGGTCAGGTAAGAGGAGATGAGAGGTGGACAGGGAGGCCTGGTCTCAACCAGACAGTGACGTCGGGCAAGGTTGGGCCTCTGTGTTCATGCCTTTTACCACCCGCTGCCCATGTGTCCAGGTCACTCGTGATGCCATCAGGGTCTTTGTGGCTCAGATATCCCATGTGCCTGGGGCGGGCCGGAAGGAAGTGAGAAAATTCTGGGTTTTTTTTTTTTTTTTTTTTTTTTTTTTTTTTTTTAGTGTTTAATGGGTGACAAAACCCTCCACTGTCCACGGAGAGGTAAAACGTAGATAATAGGAGGAAGGGAGGTGTTACCCCCATTTTACAGATGAGGAAATGGAGCCTCAGAAAGGAAGACTCCTGAACTGTATACACAAAGCAACAGAGCCAGGATTGCATGTATCTCCAAGGCCTGTAACCTTAACACCACACCACACATTTCCCTTGAGGCAGCTTACAGAAGAGCTTGGAGACAGGGACTGTCACATCAGGGAGGGGCCCCCAGCACCGCGTGTCTGTGCATTGGTCACTCCCCTGTTACCCAGTGGCAGTCCCTGAGAGTCTGAACAACTCCCCAGGCTCTAGGCATTTCTGAAATAACCTCAGAATCTTCAGTAGTTGGCGACACCAGCTCCAGAGCAGGACTAGTGCTCCTGGCAGCAGCCTTCATTCATTCACAATACGCTCACGAGTGGCTACACGTGCCCGCACCGTTCCAGGCACCTGGGACACACCGGTGAGCGAAAGCAGGTGATTCCTTCCCTCGAGACGCTGACATGCCAGTGGGGAGACAGACAATAAGCAAGCGTAACGAGTCCACGAGTCACACAGTGTATCAGGTGGGAAGTTCTAGGGGAAAGGGGAAAACCAGAGCTGCGGAAGGGACGGCAGGAGGTGCCGGGGGAGAGCCGCGTTACAGGATGGCCAGAGTAGGCCTTATTGAGGCCTAGCTGTCTGGGGAAGGACTCCGAACGGAGGGAACAGCCAAGGCAAGGTCCTGCGGTCGAGATAAGGACTTGGGCCGCTACTCTGCCGAGAGGAGCCCAGCGGAGCTGAGTTGGAGAGACGCGGACTCTGACTTGCCTTTTAAAAGAATCGGCCTGGCAGCGCGTTGGAACGGGACGACTGTGGGGCGGGCAGAGCAGCAGGGATGGGGAGGCCGTTGCAGGGATCCAGGTGAGAGAAGGGGGTTTCAGACTGGGGTGACAAGTAGAGTCTGGATGTTACTAAGGTAGAGCCAACAGAATGATGGAGGGGAGGCGGCATGTGAGCGAAGGCAAGGGCGGACGGCTCCGGGTTCTGGGCATGAGCAGCCGGAAGGACGGCCACGGGGGCAGGGGTGGGAGGGGAGGAGGGGGAGCTCCGGGTGGGACATGCTGGGTGTGGGCGGAAGGGGCAGAGGCCGAGAAGCTCCCACAATAGAGACATTTATTGGGCCCCCCGCCCCATGGAATCTTCTAGAGCTACAAGGTGAGGAACCAAAGTCAGGCCTGCTCTTCTGGAACATGGAACCCCGTGTCTCCTGGGCTGTCACCCAGGGTCTCACTGATTTCTGCTCCTCTCTGCCAGCCCATTTCCTCAATTGTCTGCTCCCCCTTCTTTTTTTTTTTTTTTTAATGTTTTCATTATTTTTGAGTGATATAGAGACAGAGCACGAGCCGGGGAGGGGCAGAGAGAGAGGGAGACACAGAATCGGAAGCAGGCTCCGGGCTCCGAGCTGTCAGCACAGAGGCTGATGCGGGGCTTGAACTAGGGAACTAGTGAGATCATGACCCGGGCTGAAGTCGTTCGCTTAACAGATTGAGGCACCCAGGCGCCCCTGTCTGCTTCCCCTTCTGATTTAGATTTTAGTGTGGTCATGGGGAGAATTCTTTTTTAAGCAAATATACCCAAACTGGGATTTTCTTTCAAAGCAACCCCCTTGGGAGAGCGTCTTTACTGCACTCAACACTGCCAAAGCCCAGATTTCTTAAGACTCCTCTAGAAAACTCCTTTAGGGGCCAATTAACAAATCAAACAAAAAAACTCTGTTGTTTCTTTAAATCGTATCTGGTTTCTTTTTGTCTGTAATAACAAATGGTCTGATTTGGCTTCGGCACCCACTTCGGTCGCTAGACTTAGCTCCAGATTACTTCTGGATGTTTCCAAAAATCAGATCCGCTGAGCAGTGTGTCTCCCAAGAGATAGTGAACCATGATAGGCAATTAGGAGAGCACAAAATTCCCGCGGGGGACAGCCGCAGGGCAGTTCCAGTAACTGTCCCCTCACCCCTCTGCTCCACGTGACCCTCTGTCTCTCAGGTTTCGCTCCGGATTCCGGCTTGCTTTCCGTTGCTGCCCATGGGTCACGGCGACTGAGGAGGATAAGATTGAGCTGACTCACACTCCATCCCTCTCTGTGAAGGTCAACAGGTGTCACACTAAAGAGACTTTTTTCATGGCTGGGGACACAGCCCCCTCCGAGGCTACCAACGGGCCGGCCGGGGGCCCCCAAGACGGGCTGCCTACTCAACCCTGAAGCCTTGTGCCTGGCTGCCGGGTCAGGCTTCGCACCCTTTGAGAAGTAGCCAGTTGAGAGGTCCAGATCTGGAAGTCTGACCCACGCCCCAGCCTTCAGCACGCCCGTGGAAAGACAAGATGGGGCCGGGAACTCTGCAGTGGGTGCTAACTCTTGAGAGGGCCCAGTCACCCCTGACCGTGCTTCACGGCAGCCAGGAAGAGTCAAAGAAGACCGTGTGAGCTAACGCTGGTCTGATCCAGGTGCCGCACGCCCCGAAGTCTTCCTGGAGCACACAACTTAATGAGTGAACTGGAGCCGGTATAAAAGAGACACGGCAACTGTGATAAAAGGCAGCCGACTTCCAGCGTTGGGGTAACACGGAGTTCCGGGTACCGTGGCAGCTGGAGGGCCAAGGGGACAGCTGCCGATCAGCTCCGGACAGATGTCGCCGTGTGGTACTGGGGGCCCACGGTTGCCAGACCTTCTAAATCTCTCGAGACACGCCAGAAATCCAAACCTGTGGGGCTTCCAGACCTGTATGTACAGTTTGGCTCACGTTTTTATAAATATTGGTGAAACCAAACTGAACACCCGTGGGCAGCACCCACTGATTTATGATCAGGCTACGGACACAGGGAGGAAGCTTCTTATTTTGCAAAGCCTGTGAGTGGATCCGACCGGGGCTTCTCCGCTTCAGCATCTGAACGCAGATCCAGCTCAGTGGAGGTGGTGGTTGAGTCAAAAGGGGCCTCAGCTGCGTTGCCTCAGACCAGTCACCGTGAACTAGCACGCCAAACACATGTTAAGTGCTTCATAAACAGTCACCGTGATTTTTATCGACACCAAGCCGGCGATTTCACACGAATGCCTCCAGGAAGTGGGCACCAGCCTTCACCCTCGCTCCAGCAACAAGAAGGTGACGGGCAGAGAACGCCGACCGTCTCGACTCCCAGAGAGCTCCAGGCCCGGCCCAGTCCACCCCAAGGACATCCTTCTCCCCGCTTGCCGACTCACCCTGCACACCCCCCGCCCCTCCGGAAGAACCACATAACGCTGTAAATGCAAGAGAGTTTAATGCTGTGTTGCCCACAAAGATCACTGTGCCATAGGGACCGGCAGCACCAAATAAAGGGACTCCGCTCTTGACATGCCAAGGGAACATGCAGTCAGTCCTGGAGGAAGCCACGTAGGGCTGGGGTCGTGGCTTGGGAGAATCACGTGGCACCTCCATCACCAGGTGCGGACCGATGTGGGATCCGTTGATGAGCCGTGGGGGTAGAACAGCAACCTCCAGGTTGAGGTCGGGTAGGGATGGAAGGGTCAGAGGAGGATCAGCTTCCTGGAGAAGGGATTCGTTAAAAGTGGGAGAGGAGGACAACGCGGGCAACATGCCAGCCCGGGGCCTGCTGCGAGACTTCATCTGCGCTGGAACAGGGGGCCTACGTCGTCTGTTCTCTTGGCAGAGGGTGACCAAGGGCGGGGTCTACCTGGGGATGGCAGTAGGGAGACCAGAGTTGCACTGTCCTCTCATTAAAGCCAAACAGCCTCTGGAAGGCCCTGGGGGACAGAGGCTTTCCATCGCTCTGCCTTCTTAAAGGTGCGGGCGGGGGTGGGACCCTGGGCTGGGGCAGGAGGTGGCCAGGCAGGTGCTGGAAAACAAGGGGAGAGGCTAGTTCTGTCACCCTTGCAGAGAGTAGAGGTGGTTGTCCCAGAAGAAGGCTGGGGGCTGAAGAACATGATCTTCACGTCACTGTTCCCCCGACCCACAATCCCCAGGGCTTGGTGTTCACCGCCTCCCCCACCCCGTGTCCTCCCCGCTCTCCAGCCATCAAGCATCACTCGGGTCTTTGAATTGGTACAAAGTTTACTAGGTCATACAACATGGCTCACAAAAGCAATGGGAAATTCCAATGGGGGCACTGTTTGTCGGTTTGGTTCCTTTTGCCCAAATGGAGACGAGACATTTTCCCGCAGAACTGCCCACCTCCCCCCCCCCCCCCCGCAACAAGACAGACAGAATGCAAGACTGTCACGGCATGGCTCTGACCAGTCCCACGGACACACGATTCAGTGGCACTGACACGTCTTGAGGGCAACCTCGGGACGCCAGACAGCAGTGGGCGCTGGGACGGGAGGAAGCAGCTAAGGTTCCCCCGGGGAGGGAGTCCCGGCAGTGTCTGCTGGTGATAATACGTTTCACACAGGGGATGTGTCCCCAAGGACGGGCTGCGGAGGCCCAGGAGGCCTGCCAGATGGTGCGACTTTTCACCTTGGGCCAATAAATAACTCTGTAGGACGAATGCAGAGACTGGAAACGGACGCCACTAAACTTCACACACGGGGAGCGTACGACCGGGTAGAAATCGGATCATGCAGAGTGGCGGGGGCAGACGAGGAGGGGCCGGAGTGGGGAGAGATTATCGACAGCACGCGCTCTATTTTGTACCCTACGCTATGCGCCATTAGTTGGCTTGGGTCTCCCTCCCCGCTGCGGCGAGGCCGGCCCTGGCGCCGGGGTCTCCCGGCACAGCTCGCTGGGAGGGACAGGGGGTCGCCGCCTGAAGAGAGGAGCGCCGGAAGGACAGCAGGCCGGGGGGCCGGTACTCTTAGCTGCTCGATTCTTCCCGGAGCCGGACGCCCACGGCCGTGATGAGGGCAGCCCCCTTGCCGCTGCCGTCTTCGGACAGGAGGAAGGACACGTTGCAGTTCGGTGACAGTTCCTGCACGGTTTGGTGCATGATTCTCGAGAAGCTGGAAGAGACAACACACAGAGGAGAAGGGTAGGTGGAGAAGAGGAGAAGGGACGCCGGACCCGCGCGGAGACGCCACGGGACCCTAGCGAGAAGGGGACACGCGAGGTGGCGGGGCTGCCTGGAAGCGGCTGCGGCTCCTTGACAACGGTCGGGACGACCGTGGATTTGCAGCCAATCCCACCACCGCAGTGTTCAGCCGGGAGGAACTTCCGAGAGTCCAAAAATAAGCGACCGTACGTCTCGCCAGGGCCACGGCGTGAATAGCACACTCGCACACGCCCCTCCCCAAAGCTTGAGGCGTCTGGGGGACCGGGCACCAAGAAGGCTGTTGGGCCTGGGTGCGGCCCGGCGCCGGGTCAGGAGGCGACATGGAAACAGCCCCTTGAGGTCCCCAGCCCACACCGTCCGGGGCCCCACACTGGCATCTGAGGCCGAGAGCGGCAGGGCCTCCCCCCCCCCCCCCCCCCCCGTGAAAGACGATCTCTAAATGACAGGCGACTGTGGGTTCCTACGTTTTCGTGCTGACAACGAGACAGTGCCAGGCTGAAGTAGCTCAGGGCAGCGGAGCGCCCAGAGGGGATCCCACTGCCCTCTCTGGAACACCGCCAGGGCCCGTCCGGCACCTTAGCCTCGTGATTTTCAGTCCCGCCGATGGCTGTCACCCCCTGAGGAAGGTGAGACTTGGCAGAGCGAAGCACTGAAGCACAGCTTCCCGATGACGGGGCCAGGATGACATGCAGGTGTGTGCGGCTCCAAACCCCAGCTCTAAGGCACACCAGTGTGCTGCCCCAGGGGATGAAGGTGGACAGACACAGGTGCAGATGGAGCAAGTCCCAGGCCGCGGCCACGACGTGAGCGGCTCCCGCCTGCCCTGACTCGGGCGAGGTTGCTTCTAAGTAGAGTGACACTGCGGCCCAGCTTACCCGGGACGGTCCCAGTGTGATTATCAGCGGCACCCTCTTGGCCGGCGAAAGCACCCCGGTTTAGACAATAAGTAATACAGTCGCTCTGTTCGTAAGAGCCAAGCTTTGGGAAGTGAGGTAGATCGAAGGGCAGGTGGGGCCAAACATCCTCCTTGACCACGGGGTCTCAGACCCGTGACCGTAACGACCGTAACGAGGCCGCTCCGCACCCCTCTCTTCCCTACAAAGCCCAGGGCCGACACGAACGCCTTCCAAGCCTCTCGAGAAGCTGATCGGGCAGGGGACCGTGACAGTGGGCCCTCCTCCCTCTGTCCTTCACACCCTCTCCCCACTTCCCAAACACGGCCTCCTGGCCAGGCGGCGGCTACCCAGGCTGAGGGGTGAGCCCACCCCGACCCTTACCTCACGCTCTGCCTGACTGAGGAGGGGCCCAGGAGGAGAGGGGAGAGGGATATGCCATGCCGCTGGCGACAGACCGAGCGAAGCCACTCCTCTCCAAGGATCTCAGTTAAATTTCAGAGCAGCCCGTTACCTGGCCCCAGACAAAGCCGGGTCCCTGGATGCACAGCCCTCAGGTCGGCCGTGTCCTGGCGAGGAACTTTCCCGATGGGACTCACTCACATCCCGGTGTCCCACAGCCATCGGGACCACTCACCAGCCCAGGAACCTCTGCCCACCCAACCGGAAGGAAGCCCCACTCACTGCGGATGAAGCTTGTAGAGTGTTCCATCCACCCCCACAGTCACACTGAGATGGTCCAGCCCTCTGTTCTCGCGGATCTTGTCCACCACGGCGGCCATGCCCGCACCGCACAGCTGCGCGGCCCGTTTGGACACCACCCCGCACACGGTCTTGACGAGGATACTGTCGTCACAGGTGCTATTCAGGCCCAGCTGCTGGAGGATGGCCCGGACCTGGAGCAGTGCTAATCGGTCACTGTGGTGGACAAAAGCCAGGAGGGCTGGATGAAGCGGGACCCCCCAGAGCAGCCGAGGAGCCCACTCCAGAGGACCGGCCCCGAGTCACTGTGCTTACCACGAATAGGGTCGTGGGGGCTTTCTTCCTCCAAAATAACTTTTATGTGTTTATTTTTAAATAACAAAAGTATCACACGTGAAACTGTAGAATATTTGGCAAATAGAGAAAAATAAAACTTAGAAAATTAAAACTATCCACCACACCAGGGGCAATTCAATTAACATCTGAACGTATTTCCTTCTTTCCGATCTACTTTTTTGTTTTTAATGTTTATTTACTTTTGAGAGAAACAGAGACAGAGTTCGAGTCGTTGGGTGGGGGGGCAGGGGCGCAGAGAGAGAGGGAGACACAGAATGGGAAGCAGTCTCCAGGCTCCGAGCTGTCAGCACAGAGCCCGACGCGGGGCTCGAACTCACAGACCGGGAGATCATGACCTGAGCCGAAGTCAGACGCTTAACCGACCGAGCCACCCAGGTGCCCCCCAATCTACTTTTCCTAAATATCACTATCTTTGTTCTTAATATGCAAAATGGGCTCATCTTTTATATGTGATTTTCTTGCCGACTTTTTTTCCTACTTCACACATGTGAGCAACTTCCCACATCCTTATCTGAGAACAGGACTGGAAACAGTGCCATGGCCTTCCACTCTGGGGACGCACCCTCATTTATTTAGTCAGGTTAGAGAAACTTGACGTTGTCGGCAATTCTCTGCTATCCTGAAGTAACAGTCTGACAAAGTTTCCCATTTACAAATCTTTGTGTGCAACTCTGATTTCTCCCTTAGGACATGTTTTTGGGTCAAAGGGATTTTGACACATATTGCCAAGTGCCTTTCAGGAGGTTGCATCAATTTCTTTTTTTTTCTCTCCCTCCAGCTGAGTTTTGGCTGTACTTGTCCCCAGTGGAAGGGATCATTTTTACAAACATGGTAATGGGGGCGCCTGGCTGGCTCAGTCGGAAGAGCACGTGACTCTTGATCTCTGGGTTGTGAATTTGAGCCCCGTGGTGAGTGTAGAGATTACTATAAATAAATAAGCTTTAAAAAAGGTGGTAATGGCATGATACTGTAGTTTGATCTGAGCTCTTCTATCAGGAAAAATGACCGTTTTTTTTTTTATTTTTTTTTAACGTTTATTTATTTTTGAGACAGAGAGAGACAGAGCATGAACAGGGGAGGGGCAGAGAGAGAAGGAGACACAAAATCTGAAACAGGCTCTAGGCTCTGAGCTGTCAGCACAGAGCCCGACGCGGGGCTCGAACTCACGGACCGTGAAATCGTGACCTGAGCCAAAGTCGGATGCTTAACCGACCAAGCCACCCAGGTGCCCCATGACCGTTTTTTAAAAATGTGTTTCTTGGTCACATGAACTACCTGTTAGGTCAAGGACAGTTGGGATATTTGTCTTGTTATTATTAAATTGATAGAGATGACAGTGACCAACAATGATGACAAAGGTGGTAAGAGCAGCCAGCCTTTTTTGAGGACGTAGCACACGACAAATGCTTTACATACATCACCTCATTTTCTCTTAACAACCCACTGACACATGTAGTATTATTCCTATTTTAAAGATGAGGAGGGGCGCCTGGGTGGCTCAGTCGGCTGGGCGTCCGACTTTGGCTCAGGTCATGATCTCGTGGTTTGTGAGTTCAAGCCCCACATCGGGCTCTGTGCTGACAGCCTAGAGCCTGGAGCCTGCTTCAGATTCTGTGTCTCCTTATCTCTCTGCCCCTCCCCCACTCATGCTTTGTCTCTCTCTCTCTCTCTCTCTCTCTCTCAATCTCTGTCAAAAATAAACATTAAAAAAAAAAATTTAAAGATGAGGCAACTGAGGCTGGGTCAAACTGAGTAACTCACTAAAAGCACATATAGCCAGTGCAACACAGCGGGTCTCAAGACCGGTTCTGCCCAAGCTCCCCCCACCACGCCCCCACTCTGCATCTTGTCATTCATGGTGCAAATGCGTTCCTTAGTTTGCTCTTTGCCTTTTAGGTTTGGTTGCCATTTTTCTCTTTTTTTGGAGGGGGGGGTGCAAGTGAGCAAAGAGCAGAGAGAGAGGGAGAGAGAGAGAATCCCACACAGGCTCCACACCGTCAGCACGGAGCCCAAAGCGGGACTCGGGCTCACAAACTGTGAGATCATGACCTGGGCTGAAGTCAGATGCTTAATCGACTGAACCACCCAGGCGCCCCCCAATTTTTTCTTTTAACTTACAGAAGCTATGTAGCTAAATTCTGCAATTTTTTCTTTACAATTTCTTTCTTTGCTATTGTTCTTTTTTGAATTCTAGTATCATTCATGTTGATATTATTCTTCGAAAGACCTTCCCCACCACTTCCTACCCATTAGGATGGCTATAATTTAAAAAACGGAAAAAAATAACAAGTGTTGACGAGGACGTGGAGAAAGTGGAACCCTTGTGTGTACCGTGGGTGGGAATGTAAAATGGCTCAGCAACTGGAAACTGGAAAACAGGATGGCGGTTCCTCAAGAGTTAAAAATAAAATGATTACATGAAATGTTGCTCACAACAGCCAAAAGTCCAAGCGTCCGCGGACAGATGAATGGATAAACAAAATGTGGTCTAAATGTACATCGGGGCGCCTGGGTGGCGCAGTCGGTTAAGCGTCCGACTTCAGCCAGGTCACGATCTCGCGGTCCGTGAGTTCAAGCCCCGCATCGGGCTCTGGGCTGATGGCTCAGAGCCTGGAGCCTGTTTCCGATTCTGTGTCTCCCTCTCTCTCTGCCCCTCCCCCGTTCATGCTCTGTCTCTCTCTGTCCCAAAAATAAATAAACGTTGAAAAAAAAAAATTTAAATGTACAAGAGTATTTTTATCCTTAAAAAAGGAAAGAAGTTCTGACACGGGCTACCACATGAATGAACCTTGAGGACGTTATGCTAAGCAAAATAAGCCAGTCCCAAGAAGACAAACACTGTAGGATTCCACTTTCATGAGGGACCTAGAGCAGTCAGATTCAGAGACACAAAGTAGAAGGGTGAGCGCCGGGGGCTGGGGGCGGGACGAAGGGGGAGTTACTGTTTCATGGGTAGGGAGTTTCAGTTCAGGGTGATGAGAAGGTTCTGGGGATGGACAGGGGTGGTTGCACAACGCCGCAAAGGAACTTAATGCCACTGCACTGTGTGCTTCGAAATGGCTGCAATGGTAAATTGCATGTATATTTTACAATTAAAAAAATAGTAACAAGGGGCGCCTGGGTGGCTCAGTCGGTTGAGCATCTGGCTCTTGATTTCGGCTCAGGTTGTGATCTCATGGTGGGGAGATGCAGCCCATCGGGCTCGGCGCTGAGCGCGCGGAGACTGCTTGGGATTCTCTCTCTTTCCCTGTCTCTCTGCCCCTCCCCCGTGCTCTCGTGCTCTCTCTCCCTCTCAAAATAAATAAGTATCTTTTAAAAAATAAAATAAAGTAAAAAATGTTAACAAAAGTATTCACAGAGATATTGTGCTGGTTCTTCTAGACTCCTATCTTCCCCACTTAGCTCTTGGCTGCGCTCAGGATGAGAGAGAGGTGAGAACGGTTTCCCCATCTGTAATGAGCACACGGCACCGGCTGCTGCCTCTCCGCGCCCCCCCCCCCCCCCCCCCGCTGTGAAATGCCGCCAATCGGTGCGCTGCAGCCGCTGGCATCCAGGTTCCGGGGCCTTCCGTCTGCTGCTAGCGCTTCACCGCTTTGGTTCTGGTGGCCAGTGAGTTTGACGTGCAGGTTACAGATGCAGGCACCGGGGAAAGCAAGGAGCAGGCTCCAGCGCAGCCAACGTTAATGTCGCTTTTGTGGCCATTCTACAAATAAGGTGGCTCTGGCATAACCACCTTTGCAGAGCACCCCGCACCCTGTCTCACGGCTCACCACGGGAGAGGGCAAAGGCAGGGACAGAGCGATCACTGCACATGAGAAAACGGGAGGAAGGCAGAGCAACTTGGTGGGGGCCGTGCCTACTGGGGGACCAAACTGCGATCCCAAGCTGCCTTTCAGATGAATGCGGTGGGACTAGAGCCCTGGTTCCTGGCTCTACTGGACCCCGTGCCCTTCAGCACGGGCTCTAGAATGCACCTTTGCTGTCCTGAAATGGAGTCTGTACAACCTCAGACACATGACCTCAGACAAATATATATAAAGCTCCCACATAAAGAATGAATTAAAAGGAAAATCATGGATAATAAAACTTTATGATTTCAATATGTAGCTGCTCAGGGGCTACTGCTCCGGAGCGGGGCGAGGGGAGGACCCCCTCACAAATGACAAAATGTCCCCTGAGGTGCCTCCATGCCACACGGACCTCTAGCAGGCCTGCGGGGAAGCCCCTCATCACTCACCTCTCAATCTGGGAGAGATATTTGGTCTGAAAAATGCCGCGAGTCTTCAGCGGCTCAGAGATCTGCCCTCGGAAGAGGAACCCCTTCTTGGTGAAGTCGATCAAGATGTTGCGGACGATCTCACCCAGGTACATACCGCTGATCATCTTCTCAAACCTGAAACAGGAGCCGAGGCGGGTGTCCCCGTGAAGCCTTTGGTCTCCCAGTAGCCCCGGGCATTTTCCTGCCCTTCGGGGGCATCACCAGCCTGTGCACCAGGCCCTGTGCTCCTCAGCAGAGGCGGAGAGAGGCCAGGAAGCGCTGAGAGATCCTCAACCCTCCCCAGGATCAGAAACGAAACCACCAGGGGCGCCTGGGTGGCTCAGTCAGTTGAGCGTCTGACTTCGGCTCAGGTGATGATCTCACAGTTGGTGGGTTCAAGCCCCCACGTCGGGCTCTGTGCTGACAGCTCAGGGCCTGGAGCCTGCTTCGGATTCTGTGTGTCTCTGTCTCTCTCTCTGCCCCTCCCCCACTCATGCTGTTTCTCTCTGTCTCAAAAAAAAATAAACATAAAAGCAAATTTTTTTTTTAAAGAAACGAAACCACCAGCGTTCGCATCTAGCTGCTGGACGGTCTCCCTCCTCACCTGCCCTCCTACCTCTGCCTGGCAGAACCCGCTCCAGCTGTCGGCTCAAAACTCTCCTCCTGGAGGCCTGTCCTCCTCCCCCCACCGGGTTCTATCTGCCTCTCTCAGGCTTCCACTTCCGTACACCCTCCCTTCTTCACAAGGTACACGGGCACACTGCACTCAGGGTCTGCAGCGAAAGCCTGGAGAGGCTGGAGCATGTGTCCTGCTCAACTTTGAGGCCCAGGGCCTAGCACAGCCCAGTGCTACGCTCTCAGTCGAGTGCTCAATAAATATCTGCAGAATAAGCAACCAACTGGTCTGAGTCTTAAAGGGACAAGAAGACAATGAAGGGAAAATTCCTACTAGATTTTTGGAAGGTTTTGAAAAAGCCCAGCGTACCAGTCAAGCCCCCAGCACAGGGATGAAGCCACACACGGGCTGGAGGGCTCAAACAGCTACCGTACTCCTGAGGGCAACCTGTTCCCGGGGCTTTTAACTCCAGCTCTCGCCATGCTCAAGAGCCTCAGAAATGACAAGGGATTTAATGTTTATTTATTGACTTTGGGGTGGGCAGAGAGAGAGGGAGAGAGAATCCCAAGCAGGCTCCGTGCTGACATGTAGCGCCCAAAGCGGGGCTCAAACTCATGAACCGTGAGATCATGACCTGAGTTGAAACCAAGAGTCAGACGCTTCACCAACTGAGCCACCCAGGTGCCCCGAAATGACAAGGGATTTAAATGCTTCCATGGCACATGCCCGGTCCCAGTGTCCCCAGACTGGGAAGAGTCCACTGGGTCCTCCAAAAGATTTCAGGTGGTTCGCAGAAAAAACATGATTGCACTAGCATGATCAATTTCCATCCAGTCCTTCTCACACCATCCAGAATGCCATCTCAGTACAGGCTGACGAGGCTTTAACCCCTTCCATCACCCGCTACTTCCCAGCTACCAAAGGGGGGGGGTCTTCGTTTAGACTCTTTGGTAGAAAATGGGAGCTAGACTCGAATGATGCTGACCTTCCCTAGATTCACTTTATGATTATCATCTATGATAACGCTCATGTTCCCTTCTTTCTCTGGTTAAACTTACATTAAAAATATAGGCTGACTTAAAGAAAAACATTAAGTAAATAACAGCACAGGTGGTATTTGGAAAAAGCAAGAATCTTGAGGGTACCTGGAGAACAGCTCCTATCTGGGAGGTGCTGCCCCCTCCCTCCCCGCGCCCCCCCCCCCCACCATTCCTTCTGTCTGCTCCTGGGGACACAGCTCGGACCAAGTCAGTCCTGGTGACGGCAGAGGATGGCCTGAGTCCTGGGAGCCTGAGACAAGGAGTCATCTGTGTCTACGCAGGGAGGACAGACACTGCCATCTCAGGGACAGTCTCTGGGACCCAAGCTCCAAACAGCCACGAGGCAGTGCAGGAGGCTGGGGGAGGATGAACAGAGCCGAAGCCCCTCACCCCCACTGGCCACATCCTAATTTACCTTGACCTTTGACAACTGCAGGTCAAGTGTGTTTTACTTCCACTAAAAAAAGCAAAACCCTGCTGACCAAGAGGTTTCTATTAGTCTGCTGGGGAAGAAACACAGAGCAACGGGAAGGCCAGAATGTTCCAGGATGAACATGATCGCTGAGGGAAGCGGTGTGGCCGCTGCCACCTCGTCCTCTGGGCGTACTCGGGCAGAGGCGGCACGACACCAGGACGTCAACCTGGGCCCACTCGTATCAAGGCGGCGGCCCGTCCTCCTGGTTCTCTGCTCTCCTTGAACCAAAAGCAAAGGTCAGGAGGGAATCTGAGGGACTAGTCTCCACGCCTCTGTCCCAGACTCCTCTCCTACTAGAAACTTCTTCTGCTGTAACAGACCAAATGCAGCCTCAGGCCCTCACTGTCCCTTCTTCCTCTACCAAGCACCATTACCTTTGTTTTCCAGCGTTTAGAGAATATTCATCCACCAGTCTGTCATAGAGAGTTCTGATGTCATCGAGACACCCGTTGTCCCCAAAGGCACCCCACTCCATGTTGATGCACATTCGCCCCTCGTCCCCCTCCAGCATCTCGACATTCTTCATTTCTTCCATGTAGCAGGCGTTGCTGCCAGTCCCTGCAACACACAAGGAGGGGGATGAACGGCTGTGCCACCGTGCCCAGGGAGGCGGGGAGGCGGGGAGGCTCTGGGGCCTGGGGCTCCCCAGGTATGGGATACATTTTTGAGACGAATAAAGCAACAGCTTCGCTTTCCTCGGGTTTTTCAGGAAAACCTCAAAATACAAAAGGAGAGTCAGAGAGCATCCGATTAGACGTCAACATCAAGAGCCTCGTGTGTTTACCTGCCCAGGCAGGGTCATATATACCTTAATGGCAGACGGTGTTCCAACAGGGCCCTGTGTCTTCAACGGCAAAAGTTTAGGCAATATTCAGGTTGGAGGGACATTGCCTTCTCTCTCCTCTCCACACACACAACTGTGTACACACATGCATGTATGTAAAGTATTACACTGGAGGTTGTCTACTATCACCCATGGAAGTCTGCTCATCTTTACTGATCAACCATGGTCACGGGCTATGCCTGCCCAGTCCACCCTCCCGTGCGTACCAGAATGAAGCCCACAGTTGGTTCAGGAAAGGCCAGCGTCCTCAGCGTGTCAGTGGCACCTTTCTAAAGGTGACACCATTTCAGTGTCACGGCCCTCTTTGAAAATCAGAGGGTTCTTCTGAGAAAAGGAACACTTCTCCAGACGCACACATGCTGCATGCACACAATCTGACGGACATACAGTTTCCGGAGGCTCTGAGCCTCTGCTCTCCATCCCTGAACTCCCCACAACAGGGCTACTGAGGCTGTGGCCCCGCAAAGACCGGGGTGACACCACAAAGGGTTTGCGGGTCTCGCCCATGAGGAGTTAAGTGTAGAAACAGAGAGGAAGACTTCTAAAATTTTCACAGCAGGGGTGCCCGGGTGGCTCAGTCAGTTAAGCGTCCGACTTTAGCTCAGGTCATGATCTCGCAGTTTGTGGGTTTGAGCCCCACATCGGGCTCTGTGCTAACAGCTCAGTGCCTGGAACCTGCTTCAGATTCTGTGTGTCTCTCTCTCTGCCCACCCCTGCTCACGCTCTCTCTCACTCAAAACTAAGCATTTTTTAAAAATTCCTTAAAATTTTCACAGCAATTTCAAGTGCCATGACATCCAAGCCTGTGGTCATGGGCCTTGTCTCAGTGAACGGACTAGAAATTTTATTTTATTTACTTTATTTTTTAATGTTTTTATTTATTTTTCAAAGAGAGAGAGAGAGAGGCAGAGTGCGAGCGGGGGAAGGGCAGAGAGAGGGAAACACAGAATCCGAAGCAGGATTCCAGGCTCTGAGCTGTCAGCATACAGCACGACGCAGGGCTCGAACTCATGAACCCTGACATCATGACCTGAGCCAAAGTCACTGAGCCACCCAGGTACACCCCGCCCGCACTAGAAATTTTAAAACCAACCAACTCACCAAGGAATACTTCCCACAGACACTTTCATATGCACCTCTGATCACCTGGGGAGCCTGTTAAGATGCAGATTATGATTCAGAAGGTGGAGCCTGAGACTCTGCATTTCTAACAAGCCCCGCCCACAGGCGACGCTGCTGCTGCTGCTGCTGCTGCTGCTGCTGGCCCGAGGTCCACGCTTTCCGTCACAAGTGCCACCAGAGTGCCACCAACCCATCCTAGGTGGGATGCAGACGGACCTTCGACACCCTTGGGGGACACAAGGCCATTCCCACTGGCTAGATCAAAAGGGCTTCGATTGTTTTCATTCCCCTTTAAAGAAACGAGTAGAATTCGCAGATGCTTCTCCCTGGGTAACTGGATTATTCTTAGGTTTTGTTTTCTCTGTGCCCCTTCACCGCAAAGTAGGAAACTGAGAGAAGAGAAGCCCCAGAAATGGCAAGGGGTGCACAGAGAGCCAAAACACATAAATCATACTTCTCGCCAGTGGGTGTCGGAAGACATCGATGGATGAAGAGAGAAGAAAGCAGGTGTGAATGAATGCAGCTGGAGCCGTGGAGAACCTCCACCAGCTCGCTCTGGTGCCAGAAACGGCTAATCGGCGGCCCTGAACTGGGCAGGAAGGCCAGGCCCGGCCGGACAGTGGGAATGTGCTGTGTCACTCTGGATTTACAAGGCACACCTAAGCCCATTCGTGGGCAGAAGAGCAGGGCTGCGTGGGGAAAGAGAGGTCTGCGAAAGAAAGGAAGAAGCAACAGAGCTCCGGAGCCGGGCCCCCACAACCTTTCACCTGCAGCTCCCCCCTGGTTTTCTGAATTTCCTCTGGAGCCGAAAATGGCTTCACAAACGAAAAGGTCTTCGGGCACCAGGAAGGCAGCCTGTGGGGGCCTTATCCCAATCTCCCAGACACTTGGCACCCAGTCTGCACCACGGGGCTGCCTGCCACCCCTCCTTGTCCGGGTGGGGCCCGCATCAGTTGGCCAAGAAGCAGGGCCTTCCAGCATCCTGACGCCAGGAGCAGGCTCAAGTGGGCAACTGGTCTTCTCTCTCGCAGCGCAAATCCACATGCTTCAGGAACGATGTGCTCTCAAGCCCAGGCCCCTGGCGTGTTTGCACTATAAGGGAACAGCACCCTCTCTGCCGCCCACTGAAGCGGCTGGCACTGCTCACAAACAGTGGCTGCCAAAAGCAAAATGGTGCCCGAGGCTCCTCTCTGGCCCTTTCCCACAGTCAGAGGAGAAGCAGGGCTCTGCCGCCTTCCCAATGGCGGGCCCCGGCCCCACAGCACCCACCTGCTGGCCCTCTGTACACGCCCGGCATTGCCCTGATGGCCAGGCCAGCCCCGGTGTTCCCACCCTGTCCACCCAAGCCATGTGAGCCATTCAGAGCCTCGTTCCCAGAGAGCTCCGTTTCTGAGCTGAGTCTGGTCATAGCCTTGGGGTGAGTGTTGGGGAGCAGAAAGTCCCCTGGAGAGCTCTGTGACATTGGTCCAAACTCTGGAGGTGGCACGGAGACAACAGTGACAGATAGTGTCCCACTCAGGGACTGAGCTGCTGGCTCAAGGTCCCGCAGAACAGGAAAACCCAGCCGTCCCTGCCCCAGAGACAGACTTTCTGGGACACCCACCTACGATGAGTCCAACCTCGCAGGTAGGCTCTTCATAAGCACAGGTCATCATGGTGCCCACCGTGTCATTGACCACAGCCACCACGTCCAGGTCAAATTCCTTCAGAAAGAAAGGGACACAGCTTTAGGGGAGGGACAGCACTGCCTGATGCATCCTCCAGAATAGTTTCCTTACCAGCCTTTAAAAAGGTAGTTAAATTTGACTAAACACCTACTATTAGTGCTGTATCTGAAATCTGAGATCTAAAGAAAGTATTCTCCCCATTTCACAGATGATGCTGAGTACTGGAGAGGCAGCCTGGAGGGAACTGCCGTGTGGAGAAAAGCCAAGCGACGGTGGCCAAATAGCTCTCTCTGTCCTAGGAGTGTAGAGTGTGACAGTCTTTCAGAAGGCAAAACAGAAACACCAAATCCATTTCTCAGAATCTGTCCTTCAGACAGAGCCATGCAGGTACCCAAAGGTACCGCATGACTTACACGGGCCCAAAAGAGAAACCATCTAAATACAGAATCGAAAGGGGCGACATAAAACACGGGTTCTAGCAAACACCGGCATCCTGTGTGGCCAAGGGAAAGAATGGGGTTGGTCTCTAGGTAGTGACAGGAAAAGATGCCTGTTTCCTATCAGAGGAAATACGCAGGTTGTATATACGGCAGGATTCCCATTACAAAATGTGTGTGTGGTGACATACGCACAGAAAGTAAACTGGAAGAATGCCAACATTCGGGGCTGTGAAATGGGCCCAAGTAGGCCATCAGGTTTCTCTCCAAAGGGATATAGGCTGTCTAGCATATTCTGCCAGGTGTGACCAATCCCTCTTTCAAAAAGCCATTCACGCCAGCCTTCCCCACCACCTGGTCATTTGTCTGCTCTTTTGAACTAAAGTAAGCAAGCCAGGGGGCGCCTGTGTGGCTCAGTCGGTTAAGCGTCCGACTTCAGCTCAGGTCATGATCTCGCGGTTTGTGACTTCGAGCCCCGCGTCCGGCTCTGTGCTTGATGTCTCAGAGCCTGGAGCCCGCTTTTCAGATTCTGCGTCTCCCTCTCTCTCTGCCCCTCCCCCACTCGTGCTCTCTTTCTCTCTCTCTCAAAAAATAAACATTAAAAAAAAAAATTTGGGGGCGCCTGGGTGGCGCAGTCGGTTAAGCATCCGACTTCAGCCAGGTCACGATCTCGTGGTCTGTGAGTTCGAGCCCCGCGTCAGGCTCTGGGCTGATGGCTCGGAGCCTGGAGCCTGTTTCCGATTCTGTGTCTCCCTCTCTCTCTGCCCCTCCCCCGTTCATGCTCTGTCTCTCTCTGTCCCAAAAATAAATAAAAACGTTGAAAAAAAAAATTTTTTTTTTTTTAAATTTAAAGTTAGTTATTTGACTAATCCCTTCGTTAATGAGTTCATCTCTAGAATTCTTCATTTTCTGTTTTGCCAATGTCCTCCAGCCAAAGAGCAGAGACACGCCTACAGGCAAACAAAGCTGGGTACATCAACTGCTTGCAACACGGGCGGCACATCTTGTGGAGCATCTCAGAACGAGCTAGAAAGCATTCACGGCGGACAGGACTCAAGCCCAGGTTGGGGGCTTTCGGGAGGGTTCAGAGTGGGGCTGGCTCTGGATTGGATGCTGTCTGGAAGCAAGGCGATTCTGGGTGTGTGCGGAGTTCTGACATGGGCATAGACTTGTCTTATTCTTGTGTAATTCTGTCACGGTCATGGAGTGAAACCTCGTGTCCAACAGGAGGGCGCCAAGGCTGACTGTAGGAGGATCGTGATTTCACCTTTCTTGGACTACCCTTCCACAACACAAAACCGTTCACCTCCGCTTTACTGCTGACAGCGTGGGGACTTTCTAAGCCAGGTCACACGCTTCTGCATTGTTTGAATTCTTTACGGCAAGCAAGTACAATTTTTATAACCCCCAAAAAACAGTGAAGATTTTTTTTTAAACATCCTTTTAATAGTTACCTCTCTCCTTTTGATCGCATCCCTTAGTAAGGTTGCTACATCGTGCCCCACGCAGTCGGTTGCCTTAAAACCCTTCGTCCAGGTGATCAAGATTCCCTGAAACAGGAGAGGCACCAGGAGAATCCTGTGTAATTAGCCCGTCTGAGTAGGATATAAAATTTCACTCCCTCCCTCCCGACTAAGTATCTCCTGAGTATAGTGACACTATGCTAGGACATCTGAGGCACAAAGCAGTAAGACACAGGCGATCCTCCACAGGCCCGCCCTCTCCTAACCATCCCCACGGCGGTCTGGTTTATAATCCTCATTTCACAGATGGAGAAACTGAGGCATAGAAGGATAACGGTGCAGCCTCTGGTATAACCAACTAGTTCCCTTAAAGAACAGTTTGCCCACAACATAAATGGAGAAATGCAAATTTTCAGTGACCCTGTTACTGCCTAAAGTAAACTTCAGGTTTGAATGAAGCTATACTTCTGCAGGGTGTGTGCTCGGTACGATGAATACGGGTGACGGTGGAAGTGAATTCCTTAAAAAAAACATCAGACCTTTAAAAGCTGCAAAGCACAAGTTTATATGGATCTAACTGCTGAGATCTAAGCGAGCTCAAGAGGAAAAAGCCCCAAGTCAGCACAGGGACTTGATTAACTGGCTTCCAGAGGCAGGTGGCCTTCCCTGGCTTCCCTCGTGTTGCCAACCGCCAATCGTAGGCCATAAACCCTGGCCTCAGGCTCTGTGTGATCTGATGCTCCCTCTAGGGCCTCCTCCCTGGCCATACCCGCACCTGTGACTCTAGCAGGCCCCCGTGGCTCCTCCAGCATGACTGGCTGGGTCCTGCCTCTGTGACTGCACACTCAGTTCCCTCTGCACCAGGTACCCCCTCCCCACCCAGCCCAGTGCTAAGAGGAAGGTGGAAGGCTGGGGTTTCATTAGACTGTTGGCCCCCTGAGGATGGGAACTGTCACCTTCTGCTCTGTACCCAGCGTTCAGTAAGTACTCAGCAGGTTCAAGCCCTGACCCTGGACGCTGTTTCATCCCATTTATTGAACAAACATTTATTAAGTATTTCCTCCAATAGAACTCTGTGCCAGGGCATGGGGGTCCTTGCTCAAGGAGCACCCGACACAGCAGGAAAGAAAGACGCAATCAGTAATAATTATGAGAAAAGTACTATCATCGAGGCAACATTCAAAGGAAGAGGGAACACTGAGGAGGGCGAGGCACTTTTGCCTGGAGGACCAGGAGGCTTTCACGGGAGCGGGGGCTCGCTCCACATGATAAAAGATGAGTAGACTCTCAAGATGAACTAGAGGGCGTGACGTAAAGCCTGGGCCAACCCGCTGTGACATGTGAGCCGTTCCCAACATCGAGGGGACAGTGAGCCTGGAGAAAGCCTCAAGAGCCAGCCCACACTGGCTACAGGGTGGTCAGCGCCTCCCTGCTCCTACAGGGAAGAGACTTACCGCATCCAAGCTCGTCTGCTTGCAGGGGAATGAGAACGTGAAGCCGAGAGGCATTCTGGGGCCTTTGATCCCCATGTAGTCCAGGAAGTCGGAGATGCAGGAGACGATGTGGTCAAACAGCTTTAGAAGAAAAGAAGGGATTACCCGAGCTCTCTGGTTTCATGCTTTTGGTGCACACGTACAAGTGCACGTTTGCACACATACGCACACACGCACGCACACACCCTCCCGACACATGCAGAGCAAGTACCCCTCCGGGAACTTCGCAGTCCCCTGAACAGCATAAGCCCAGCATTGCCGAAAGTGCCTGATGCTTCCAGGCTACCAGGATACAACCGTAGAGCTGCACGAGCCACGTGGCAGGTTCTGGGGACCGCCAATGCCACTGGCCGGGTGACACGCGGGTGCCACCGTGGTAGAAAAGCAAAACCGTCTCACCTCTTCCCCAGTGCCCTGCATGATTTCAATGGGAATGGCATAGATCTTGTTGTGCATTTCCACCGTTCTCTTTTTCCCACTGCGGATTTTCACCAGTAAGACACGGAAATTCGTTCCTCCAAGATCAAGGGCCAAGAAGTCACCATGCTCTATTACGGCCAAGAACATAAAGAACATCAAAAACAGCTAAGTGCCTCTTGGCAGCCAGTAACCCAAAGACTCGAGACTTTCGGGGCGGGGGGAGGGCTACATTAAATACGGGGGAGAAGCTGTAAATCCTCCCCCTGGCACATGGCTCAGGCTCAGGGAGGGGCGGGCACTAACTCACTGCCCACCACAACCTTGGAGCCGCGCTAGAAGGACGAGAGACCCACGGATGAACCACCTGTCACAATAAACAAACAGAATTCTCCAGGGTTACTGAAAAGCTTGGCAACGATGACGCGATTTGAGGAAAGCTCGTACAAAAACTAGCAATTTCCATCGGTGTGTAGAGGGTTTGCAAAAATGTGCACAGTCATTCTCTTCCCTGTGCTTTTCCTCTGCAAAGTGACTTTGCAGCCCTTCCCGTCAAAGGATGGGAGTCTATTTCTGCTCCCCTGGGCTCTGGCCCAGCCTTATGACTGGCTTTGGCCGACCGAGTGTGGCAGAGGCGAAACGGAGCCAGTCCCAGCCTCGGCCTCCAAGAGGCTTTGAAGTCGGTCCTCTCTTTCACAGCCCCTGCTGCTACCACTCGAACAAGCCCGGTGGCCTGCCGGAGGATGAGACACGTGGCCAGGTACGGCTGCGCTCCAGCTGACTGCCAACGGTCGGGCGCGGGAGGGAGGCCTCTGAGCTGACCCACCAGTGACTACAGACTCATGAATGAGTCCGGCAGAGACCAGCTGAGCCTGGCCCAGAGGAGGAACAATCGGTGGCTGGTATTTTAGCCTCTAGGTTTGAGGGTGGTTTATAAAGCAATACTATAATGCCATAACAAGGAACTTATACGTAGGACCTAATTCCTATCACACATACTCATTATTTCCAGGACGCACCCGAGAAGCCCCTCAGAGTCTCCACAGGGCTCAGCCCCAACTCAGGACCGGCAAGGTCGGGTCAAGGGTTAGACTCTGTTCTCCAACCTGCCTGGGTGTGCAAAGCCCCAGGCCTCTGTCTGCCCCCAGCACACCGTGTCAGGACTTAGGAAGGGTGCGCCGGGTACCTTTCCTTCCGCGGCTTAACCTGTGTGCGAGAGAACCCACGGCAACCTCGGTGCTGTGGGAGAGGCCCGGTTTTGTTCTTTAAAGAACCCTTTCTAATTGTGAGCCATAAAGAACCCTTTCTAATTGTGAGCCGTAAAGAACCCTTTCTAATTGTGAGCCGTAAAGAACCCTTTCTAATTGTGAGCCGGACTGTGGTTTTCGAGATGGTGCCTGCCTGGGAGGCCAGATCCAGGGAGAGTCAACTGCCCTGAGTCACACACGGGGCAAGTCGGTGGTAAACATGGAAGACAGAGGTTCTGAGTGAGTTTTCCAGCTCCTGCCAAAATAAATACAACCACTGGAGAGGCCAACCTCCCTCCGCCCCACTCGGTCGCTGATAGGAGAAGCAGGAGGGGTATGCTGGTCCCCAGAAGGGGCCCTCACCGGTCCCGTCTGGAGTGCTCCGGACGAAGGAGGGCAGCATCTTGACTACGGCCTTTTCGTGCGTCTGTTTCCTCAGGCCCATGTCCATCTCGGCCCGCATTCTCTTCTTCACCTCCAGCAGCATATCCTTGGTGAGGCGGAAGTGGGCCAGGGTCTCCTCGATCTGCCGGTGCTGCTCGGCCAGGCGGTAGGCCACCGCGGTGACCATGGCGGCCCCCTTGCCGCTGCCGCTCTCCGAGAGGAGGAAGCGCACATCGGAGTCGGGCACCAAGCGCCTCAGAGTCTTGTGGAAACGTCGTGAATACCTGGGGGGGGGGGGGGGGAGGGGGGCGTGCCACAATAGTTAGACTGCGCCATCTGTCAGGGACCTCTGCTTCCCCTTCCTTTCCCACCCCTTAATTCCGTTTTCTAGAACTGATTTGCTCATGCCCCAAGTCATACACATGCACTGTAGAAAAGCTCTGGCAAATGCAGAGGAGTAAGAAGGAAAAATGAAATTGTCACACACAGAAACAAGGACTCAGATGCATCCTTGTTTGGGAATCAGATGCATCAGGAGACAAAGGTGAGCTCTCCAACTTCCACCTCAGGTGACCTTGGGCCTGTGACTTCACCCTGGAGTCCAGGAGGACTGACACTATCTCCAGACAGTGGTGGGGTAGGCACTGACTGACTTCGTCAACAGCTCAGACTGGTTACTGGCGCTGGGGACAGGCTCCACAATCACTCATAATCACTCTTGTTTTTTTTTTTATTTTCACCTGCCCTTTCCCTCTGCCCCCAAGGGTCTGGACATTCTCTATTGGCTAGAGGAGGACTTTAGGACAGGACTCAGTGAGACACAGAGCCTCCGCAAAATTTATGGTCGGCCCTCAGGATGGAAGGCTGCTTGCCAAGGGAAACAGGGAAACCAGAACCCCAAATATTAGCAGTGATCAATGCCAAGGGGCAGGACTAAACGTAACTTCTACTCTCTTTGTCATTTTGTGAACTAATGTTTCTGTGTACCAAATAGACGATACTCCTAAAACAAAACGCATTTAATCAACATTATCGTTTAAAAGGTGACCCTGGGGGCGCCTGGGTGGCTCAGTCGGTTAAGCGTCTGACTTCAGCTCAGGTCATGATCTCACGCTCGTGAGTTCGAGCCCCGCGTCGGGCTCTGTGCTGACCGCTCAGAGCCTGGAGCCTGTTTCAGATTATGTGTCTCCCTCTTTCTCTCTGACCCTCCCCCCGTTCATGCTCTGTCTCTCTCTGTCTCAAAAAATAAATAAACGTTAAAAGAAAAAAAATTAAAAGGTGACCCTGTCAGTGACGAGTTCTGGGGGTGGCTGGTGGGGCTGGTCGTCCAATAGCGGGAATGTACTTAACACTTCTGAACTGTACGCTCAAAAGCGGTTAAGATAGTAAATTCTAGATTGTGTATTTTCCCACGATTAAAAACAAATTTTTTTTAATGTGATGTTACAAATCCCTAAGCTCTCTTGTCCATACATTTGCCGAGAAACCACCCCCCCCCCAAAAATGATAGCTAGCTCCATTATCGAAAATTTTACAAATACTTTAAAAATACGAAGGAATAAAACTACGAACCTAACGGACAATAGCATCTGACTAGCTCAAACCCTGCCCCCTCGTGACAATGATTTCCATTTAAGTCAACGTTTATTATTCAGCGCCCGCTAGAACTGGAGTGAGGGCGTCACAAGGCCACTCTATGTACGCTTCATATATATGATGGCCAAGTACCTGAGGTCCTGCGCGAAACTCACGTCAAAGGGAGCTGTTGTTAAAACCTAGTCTATGATTATAGACGCAGAATTTCACCTTTAGCCTTTAAAAAATGTGCAAGCCGTGTTCTTGGTACCACAAAAGGCTTCTGCAGCTAAGGCGTTCACTACACCAGGAGGCAGCACGGTGACTGCCCCTCATCGTCAACAGGGGCCATTTACAACTTCTAGCTCCCTCCGGCTCTCCGCTCTCAGATGCAAAATGTCAACAAGCTGCCCGTTTAAAAAAGGCACGTCTGAGGGGTGGGGGGGGCCTTTCACAGGAGCCTCTAAAACAAGAATGTGGGCATTGCACCCTTGACCCGAGCTACAGTGAGGATGAAGGTTGTTGACGAAATATGAGTAAGCAAGAGGATTTAAGACACAGACATGTTCCACCCAGCGCTCCTGGCAGCTACAGAAATCCCCAAAAAGACTTATGAAATGAGACGTGACAGTCCAGAAGCAACACCAGGAGAACGGGCTGAGGGCCAGACACTTCTCAAGTGGGCAATTCTGACCTTCCTGCCCAGAACTAGATACACTCTTGTATGCCAAAAACCTTCACTGGGTGCAAAAGTCTGACCTTTGGAGGAGGTCCTTAGCCCAGATGGGCACTGAGCACCAATGATAGCAAAGGGCAGACTCACTGTGGGTGCGTCTTGTAAAGAGACCCGTCGACACCAACCGTGGTCCGCAGCCTGGGTGTGCCCTTGTTATCTCGAAGGCGGTTCAAGATGGCGCCCAGCGTTGCAGCCACCAGGTTGGCAGAGCGAAATGAGACAATGGTACACACGTGCTGGACTGAAATACAGTCGTCATCAGATGGCTCCACTCCCAGGCGGGTCAGGATTTCTTTGGCATTGTGGAGGCCTTCCTTATTCCTGTGAGGTCAGAGGCCAATTAACCGTGGGTTAAGGGCCACATCAGGCAGTGCAAAGCACTGAGGTTCGAAAGTACTGGAAAGGTGAGGGGCACCTGGGGGGCTCAGTCAGTTAAGCGTCTGACGTTGGCTCAGGTCATGATCTCACAGCTCGTGAGTCTGGGCCCCGCTCTGTCAGCACAGAGCCAGGAGTCTGCTTTGGATTCTGTGTCTTCCTCTCTCTCTGCCCCTCCCCCACTCATGCCCACTCTCTCTCTCTCTTCAGATTCTGTGTCTCCCTCTCTCTCTGTACCCACCCCCACCTCGTGCGTGTGCCCGCTCTCTCTCTCTCTCTCTCTCTCTCTCTCTCAAAAATAAGCATTAAAAAAAATTTAAAGAAAAAAAAAGTTGTATGGTATGGAATTAAGACATCAAATGCCTGAGAACAGGAGGAGGAGTCTACTCTGTAAGAAATACCAGGTAATAGGAGAAAAAATAGTAGTAGGCCGGGTTATGACACGCCGGGCACACGGAGAGAGGTGGAGAGGCGAGACATAGCTGCCCACCCCGGAGCTCAGTGCTTAGGAGACCCAGGGAGACCGCCGGCGCTTGGGGTCTGGGAGTTGCCCTGGGAGGCTTACACTCCCTTGAGGTTTTCCAGTCAAGTTTTAATTTTCTACGTACACGTTTTGTTATCTTTTGTTAGATTCGTTCTGAGGTACTTTATAATTTTTTTTACTATTACAGACGACGTGGTGTAGATGGCATAAATTCACGTGTATATATCTTTTGTTCACTTTAACGTAACATAGTAACGTAAGATGTTAATATGGGGGAAACTCAGGCAGCGATATGGGCAAACACTCAGCACCGTCTCTGCAATATTTCTGTAAGTCTAAAACTATTCTAAAATAAAAGGGTTATTTAACATTTTAATTATTGCCAATATATAGAAATATAATTGACTTTGGCATCTCCTCTCCAGACGATTCCCTTACCTCTCATTATTCTATTCACTCCTCTAGATATGGTTGGTGTTCCATACACACAATTAACATCTGCAAATAATGATACTTTTGCTTCCTCTTTTTTTTATTCTTAAGCCTTTAATTTTTCTTTCTTTTTTTTTTTTCTTTTTCAACACTGGCTGCAACTCCAGACAATGCTAAATAAAAATGGGGGATCCTCTCTGACTCCCGATTTTAAAGAGAATGCTTTGAACGTCTGTCTGCCCTGGTAGGATGCTCAGGTTTGGGTGAGAAAGCCTTTATTCCAATACACACGCTTTCCTGAGCTAGCTCAAGTGGGCTTCTGTTTCGTGGTAACCAGTGGGCCAACACCAGAAGCAGGCCAAAAGGAAGACATTTCCTGACTCTGTCGATGACTTTGAGGGCATGCCATGAGCCTCCTGCCCCCTCCCTTCTCAGTAGCCAGCCCGGAGGCTGGAGGAGAGAGGTGGCTGGGAACTCAGTATCATGGCGCCCCGCTGACACCAGCTCTCCCCTGGTAGTTCCCGAAGGAGAGCGATCCTCAGGTAAATGCCCGTACATGGATGTGGCAGAGGAGTACGTCCACATAAACCCCGTCCCATCTCCTCAGCCTCCTTCTCTACCTGCAGACAGCTCATAGGCATCTCCTCCCAGGAGCCAGAGCTAGGAAGCCACTGGTTCGATCGGAGTCTCCAGGACCACCGCAGGGCGGTGGCAGTGACAGCTTCGTACAGAGATGAAAGGACTTCTCCAGCACCAAGCTAGCCCTATCTTTCAGCAGGTGGCCTCACCTGGCTACATGTCTCCGAACCAGGAACAGAGCCTGGTGGCACACGGAGGCTGGCCACAAGAAAGGAGTCCTTCAGACTTGGAGGTGCCCAACCACATCAAACGGCTGTGGGATCAAGTTTGCCCTCTTCCCTCTCAGGGTGAAGGCCCGCAAGTAACAGTCAAGGCAGAGAAATCCGGGTTTCTCAAGTTGAGGCCGAAAGGTAGCAGTCAGGTCTCTGGCTGGACTCCTTCCTCCCATGTCGATCTGCCCTGTCTCAGCTGTTAATCGATGTTTCCCAAACTTGTGCCAGGGAACATGTCTGGCGGTTAACAGGTGAGAGAATTGGGGGGAGTAGTGGGAGGGCATTTCAGGCATAAAAGAAGTTTGGGAAATTATAAGTTAGCCAAAGTGAACTGGGCTCTCTTTACCATGCTAATGAGTACTGTAAATCTCTAAATGGAGGATTTAGTAATTCCTGATTCTTCACGGAATACCTTATCTTGAGATCCCCAGGGTTCCCTGGAACACAGTCTACAGAAGGTCCTACTATGTGCAGGGAGGCTTCCAAGCCCAGGCCCCGGGCTCAGTGAGCGTCTCGTTCACCACTGGAGTCATCTACTCCCTGGGCTCTAATCTCCCCTGTGTGTGCAGGTGGGGATGGGGAGGGGCTGGAGCGAAGGAAAAGAGAAAGCCTTGAGGGGCGGCACCTACTTTTCAATGGCTGACACATCACTGGTCTTGAACTTCCCCCTGGTGAGCAGCTCCGGGGTGATCCGTCCTTCAAATAAGAGGCCCTCCTTGGCCATCTTGACCAGGATCAGTCGAACCAGCTCCCCCAAGTACATGCCACTCACCATCTTCTCAAACCTGCAGGAGAAAAGTGTATGGCACCTGTCAGGTCCTTCCTACGTGGGTACCCCAGGGGCAGCTCGTGAGGAATAGGACAGACAGAGGGGAGGGGGAGGGAGCCACCGCCTCGGGCTTCTGAGCTCATGGTCCCGCCGGCAGGCAAAACCACACACAACCGTGTGACGTGTGACGGGACAGCAGTGGGGGAGGGGTGACTCCTCTAGACCCCACACCTATCCCTAGGTGGACAGAGGAGATAAGCAGGGACAGGCGGGGAAGGCTGCCTGGAGGTGAGACTGGGGATGACGAGGAGGCCCCCAGACAGAAATGAGAATATGATCATTGCTTATAAAACTCTATGCTCTGCCTTTTATTTTTTATTTTTATTTATTTGTTTTTCTTTTTTAAAGTACGCTCCACGCCCAGCACAGAACCCAACATGGGGCTCAAACCCACGACTCTGAGATCAAGACCCGAGCTGAGATCAAGAGTCAGACGCTTAACCGACGGAGCCACCCAGGCGCCCCTGTGCTATACTTTTTATTTTGATTTTTTATTTAAAAAATTTGTTTAATGTTTATTTATTTTTGACACAGAGAGAGAGAGACACAGTGTCAGCAGGGGAGGGGCCGAGAGAGAGGGAGACACAGAATCCAACGCAGGCTCCAGGCTCTGAGCTGTCAGCACAGAGCCTGACACGGGGCTCAAACTCATGAACCGTGAGATCATGACCTGAGCCGAGGTCGGACGCTCAACCGACGGAGCCACCCAGGTGCCCCTTTGCTATGCTTTTTAAAGGGTTTTGGTCTCCATCACTCCACTAGGGAGGCTCCAAGCCCTGAGAGAAGGAGGTGGCTGGGGAACATTCTCTCCATTTCCCAGCTCAGTCAGAACAGGTAAATGCCTTCTCTGAGGGAAGGCTGAGTAGACGATGGGGCTGAAACACAGCCATTTCCCATGGGACTCCTGTCACCGGCCACCTCCCTGGCATCCATGTTCCCCTTCTCTAGCCAAAAGGAGCAAAAATTTGCTTTGGGGTGCCCATTCCTCTCCCACTGACCTCACCCTAAATGCCAGGGGAGGGCTCTGAGTAGCTTAAAGCCAATCAGCTCATCCCGCTGCTCGGGCGGCGTACAGCCACGGGCCAGTCACAGAGCGAATCGCCTCTCTTGTGTCCCCGGGAGGGGTGGCACGAGGCGTGGGCTCTGTAACTGCAGCGGCCACCTTGAGCCCGACGCTGCAGAGGAGAGGCTACCACGGACCAGGGCTCCGCGCCACACCTGAGCCAGACTCAAGCCCCGAATGCTGGCTGGGCAGGGCCCAGGAGGAAGCCCTGAGCCGGACAGATCAGAGAGGCAGGTCCACGTCCAGGTGGCCTGCCTCTCCTCCGAGGGAGGCCAGCTGGCACACCCAGAGCTGGCTGTGACACAGCAAAACAATCTGTTCCGTTCAGAGCCAGGCCCGGGAGCCAGGGATGTTGCTGGGACCTGAGCGCCTGGCCCTCCCTCGCCCCGACGCGGGCGCAGAGAAACACCGCTCCCATTGTTCCTGCTCCTGACAGGACCAGACAGGACCGCCCCAGCCACAGCTGTGTCGAGGATCCCTGGCAGGACTCAGGCCTTTCTGAGGCCCGGCTGCCCAGCTGCCGCCCCAGGTACCTGTGGGAACGGCCTCTGCACAGCCCCGAGCCGGAATCTCGAAGCAGGCAGGAGCCAGACTGCCCGGGGCTCAATCCCAGCTCGGCCGCTTCCTGTGCTACTTACTTCTTGATCCCCTCACCCAGAATATGGGGATAACGGCAGGGCCTACCGCTAAGGCCGCTGGGCAGAGGATAGGAGTTAATATGGGCAAAGTGCTAGAATGTCTGCCCTTGCTACGCATCCCACTTTACTAAGCACTTCCCATGTAGTAACTTATTTGATCCTCACTAAAACCCTATGAGGTAGACAATATCACTATCCCCACTTTGCAGATGAGGAAGCTGAGGCATAGAGAGGTTATAAAACGTGCCCATGGTCACCGTCCCAGTTAAACACCAGAGGCTATGCTCTAACCGCTGTGCTGTTCTGCCTCTCTCATGGGCAATGTCATTTAATGTCAGCTATTACTGTCATGCTAGCAGCCCCCCCAGCCCCACCCCCAACCCCATCTCTTTGTCTGCCTTCATCAGCTCACTCCTTCCTGAGGCAGCCTGCCCCCACTGGGCAGCGTGACAACAGAAAAGGTTCCTGCCCTTAGGATGAGCCAAAATCAGCCTCCTGGCACCTTCTGCCCCTTGCTTTTCACTTCGCCCTCTGGAGACACTCACAACGATCTCCCTTTTCTACACGACGTCTCTTCCATACATGGACCCCATCATCCCCTTTTCCTAGAACCCCTGTCAGAGCAGCAAAACCAGGAAAAAGCACCTCTGATGAGCCTCGCTCAGCTCAAGCCAAAGGCTCACGGACACAGCAGGGCTCCTCAACCAACATGCTCAACATGCTCTGCTCAAGTGAAGCCAAGTAACCAGGCAAGGGGTGATTCACCTCCTAGCACTCAGTGCCCACAAACACCAAGGAGCCGCAGCCTTCCCGCCGGCCGGTGGGCACAGGCAGGGCCGACACCCACGTGGCCTGGGGACAGGCTGGCAAGGGCGGGCTGGGGGTCATGTTCACACAAGGGGAGCAAGGACTCGCATGCCGATCGGGAGCTCCCCTGGCAGCCGGGGTCCGCTCCAATGGGCCGCCCGGGACCAGAGAAGTGGGAGAGGTCTGAGGCCACGCTAAGCAGGATTAGAGCTCTGGAGAGGTTCCGTGGAGCAGGCAGAGCAACCATAAGAAAAGGTGTTTGGGGACTGACTTCACTAGCGTTCAGGTCAAAGAATTCTGCAGGTCAAACCATCCTGCTGTCATGGTCACTGCTGCTGCTGTCTTGGGGGGCATGTGGCTCCTTGCATGTTGAAGGATGTGATAAGGAATCACACAGGGCAACGGGATTCAAAATTCCAGACACGACACGGAAAAAGATTAAGGAGTCCAAGAAGACAGGAGCGGACGAGACGGAGAATTAAAAATCACAGAGGGTGGGACCCAAATCTGTAGTAGGAGACAGGCATGTGACCAGAACAGGCCTAGTGTGGAAGGGTGGTAGAGAGGAAGCTGAATATCTGATCCCTTCTAGAGAGACACCTCCTAACTCTGGGGTAAGGCTAGGGTTGCTGGATACTCAGGACTGTCCCCTGCTATCCTGAAAGTAGTTATCACCAGTGCAGGCAGGAGCCACAGAGCTACCGTGACGATACCCTTCCTGGCCAAATGTATACAGTTGGTACTCAGTAAACGCAAACTTCAGTCAAAATGAATGAGTGCGTGTGTAGTGGTGTGGGGTCCGTCTGGGTACCGAGGGCCTTTGCACAAATCCCACACACTTACATTTTCAACCCTGGTTAAAAAATGGAATCACCTGGAGAGCTCTTAGGCTCTTAAGGACAGGTCCCGACCCGGGCCAACTGGGTCAGAATTGGGAGGAAGGCGGGTAGGGTGAGGGGATGCCAGGGCTACAATATGTTTTTTAAAGGCCTTTATGGGGGTGCCTAGTTAAGCGTCTGACTCCTGACTTGGGCTCAGGTCATGATCTCGTGGTTCATGAATTCAAGTCCAGTATAAGGCTCTGAGCTGGTGGCAGGGAACCGGCTTGGGATTCTCTCTCTCTCTCTCTCTCTCTGCTTCTTCCCTGTGTGCATGCATGCTCTCCCTCTCCCCCAAAATAAATAAGCTTAAAATAATAATAATGATGATAATAATAATAATAATAATAATAATAATAATAATAAATAAAAGGCCTTTATGTAAAGGCGATGAGCAATCAGCGATGAAAAACCACTCCTCCAGACCACCACTGATGATGTTGGTCCATAAATGGTAAGAGATGAGTCTTAGATATTCTAGAAGGTCACTCTAAAAACTCAAACTTTCAAATAGGGCAGAAAGCCCTAAACCTAAGCCACATCAACCCTCAAGAGAGTCTTGGGCCAGCTTGTCCTATCACACTGCCTTAATTTCCCCACCAGTCAAATGGAGCAGACACACCTCTCCCTGACAAGAACCAAATTCTGGCATTTGCACAGAATAAGGAAGACTCCAAAACTTAGGCAAGGTACCTAGGAAAGAGCAAAAATTTGCTTTGGCAAAAAACTCTCTGGCCAATAGCCTCTTTCCAGTAATATGTGATGTAACTCAAGAATGTAACTCTTTAGCATTGTTCTTAACAAGACCCAACCTATGGTGACCAGTAAACAGGGAAACACACTGGAGAAGACTGACTTCACCCCACCCTTCACTATTCCACCCAACCACCTGTTTATTCACCACCCATCTCCTCCCCATCTAGCTACCTCCCCATATACCATCCATCCATCCATCCATCCATCCATCATCCATCCATTCTCCATTTCCCCATCTACCCATTCTCCATTTCCCCATCCACCCCCATCCATCCTTCCATCCATTCTCCATTTCCCCATTCACCCCCAACCATCCATCCATTCATCTATCCATCTATCCATCCATCTATCCATCCATCCATTCATCTATCCATCTATCCATCCATCCACCTTTCCATCCTCACTCCTCCCGCTTAATCCACCATCCATCCATCCATCTCTATCTATGCATCTATCCAACCACTGGTCCAAAAATGTTTATCGCAAGGCAACTGTGAGCCCAGTTCACAGTTCAGCCTGGGGATACAGTGCAGTCCCTTAGAAAATTCAGAAATACTTCAAAATAGATGGCAGAGAAATCTAGGCTTCCACCCAAGCTACATGGGATCCCTGTGCTGAGGCTGAGGATACGGACCAGACATGGGCCTGGGTCACATCTGCTCGGTTATCACAGGTAACTGCCCTGCTCCCTGAGAAGGGCGACTTCTGATTAAACGATTGATAGTAACAACAGGTACGGGTACATCATCTCTGATCTGAATCCCCTGGGGTCGCATATGCTTGGGAATGTGGAACCGTGAGAATTTTAGAGATGCACTGTGATACACAGGCACATATTACAGAATATCCCCAGAGGTACCTGAGATAATGATGTGATCAAGCACATCCACAGATCTCCAGTGAACTGTAAAGTAGGCACAGGAAACAGCTTCATGTCACATGGGGTCAGCTTTTAGTGCCGCAAGTTAGGTGAATGGACTGGGGGGAAAAAAACCTTTGGCTGCCAGAGCTCTGTAACAGGCTTCCTTTACCACCAAGCTGGTACCCCAGTCTCTGGATGCAGAGTGGATGTTCAACTCTGGATCTAAGAACCTGGCATTCTCTTTCTGAGAAACCTAGGTTATTCACCACCACCATTACCAGTGGAGGGGGGCCGCCCACTTATGGGATTCCATTAATTCGGGTGGAAAGACCAATCATCCAGCCTAGGCTATGGGGATTTTTGGGTGATGGGTTTCTTTTTTTTTTTTTTTTTTAATGTTTATTTATTTTTGAGACAGAGAGAGACAGAGCATGAACGGGGAAGGGGCAGAGAAAGAGGGAGACACAGAATCGGAAGCAGGCTCCAGGCTCTGAGCCATCAGCCCAGAGCCTGACGCGGGCCTCAAACTCACGAACCGTGAGATCGTGACCTGAGCTGAAGTCGGACGCTCAACCGACTGAGCCACCCAGGCGCCCCTGGGTGATGGGTTTCAAAATGACAAAAGAACTCCCATTTCTCTCTGGCACAAGTTAAGGACTGCTAAGGGGTGCCTGGGTGGCTCGGTCAGTTAAGTGTCCGACCCTTGATTTCAGCTCAGGTCATGATCTCATGGTTTGCGAGTTCAAGCCCCACATCGGACTCTGTGCTGACAGCATGGTGTCTGCTTGAGATTCTCTCTCTCTCCCTCTCTCTCTGCCTTTTCCTTGATCGCATGCTCTCTCTCTGTCAAAATAAATAAATTTTTTAAAGATTATTAAAAGAAAAAAAGATAAGGACCGCTAAGCCAACAGGGTTGAACACCTGTCAGCACACTGATAGCATCCGATCCCAGGATAAGGCTGCTGGGGGGTTGATCGGAGTGCTGCTAGCACAGGGGCATCGCAGAAAAACAGGGGCATATGCACTTCAGGAAGTAAGTAGCTCCTATCTAGAAATGCCCACACTAATGTCTGTCCTGAATAATGTCACTCATACCTCGGCAGCTCTCCAAGGCCAAAAATAACTGACCCAGTAAGTCTGATGCTCTTTATCAACTCTGACCCATCCGCCTATCCATGACACGGAAGAAGTTTCTCCCTTCTCCCGTCTCCCTAAGGTCTATATGACTCAAATGGTTTGCACTCACTCCTCTGCATAACCAACATTTACACGTGGGACATACCTCCCCAACTAGCTCTTAAGTACTGGACAGGAAGGTCCTGCTCTGTCCTCGGAGCCTAGCACAGAGCTCTCAAGAAGTAGCATCGAATGAGTGGACACTCACTCTCTCTGCTCAGCTGATGCCCTGCTTACCTCATGGCCCCGCTCGCTCTGAGTGGCAATGCTAGTTTTCTACAGCGCTTCTGAACCTTAGCTTTCTGCGAGTGCTTCTGTATTTCTAATTTCCAAGATTTTTTATGAGGACGCAATTAGAGCGTAATTAGACAAAGAGACAATCATTCAAAACGTGCTTTTAAAGCGGCAGTTGCCACAGCTGCATATCTATCCACAGAAGGAGTGACGGGTCCCGCAAATTTGCTGGGCGTCTCCCTTTGTGACTACCTGCCTTCTGCCCCTATCATCTCACAACCCACGCCTTTCGTTAAGTGTCCCCTAAGTCACGTGCACGAGTCGTCAGAAAAGGTGGGACTCACAGCTGCTTCCCAGGGTTGAGAGAGCCACGGTCTATCTCCCGGTCGAACTCGGTGCGGATGTCTTCGAGGGACCCGTCGTCCCCAAAGGCCCCCCACTCCGTGTTGATGCACATCCTGCCCTCGTCGCCTTCCACCAGGTCAATGTGCCTCAGTTCCTCCATGTAGCACGCGTTGGTGCCAGTGCCTGGGAGTGAGAGACACCATCAGAAGGCGTGACCACCACAAAATCAGGAGGCGAGGCTGTGCCCTCCGGACACACCAGCCGAAGGGCCGGATGAGGAGGAGGTGACGTTACCAATGATGAGGCCGACTTCGCACTGCTGGTCGTCGTAGCCACAGGTCATCATGGTCCCCACCGTGTCGTTCACCACGGCCACAATGTTGGCATCGTAGTCCTGGGGACACATGAGGGGGTGTCACCGTCCACTCTCGCATGGGAGCGGAGGTCACCAACCTTCAAGAGAGCGTGGCAAGACAGCTCCGGTTTCCACCCCTGCTCCTGGGAGTGGCGCTGCTCTCGCTGCCGCCGGCACTCGAGTCGGCTGGATCAGAGCGCGGTAATTACATTAGGGAAACTGCACAGTCATCTTAATTACCCGGCTTAAGAGTCTTTCCAGAGCGGATCTTGCGCACGGAGCCACAGCCCTCTACAAAGCACCGCACCACATCCGTGCGCTGACTGCCCTCGTTCCGTGCGCACCGGCGGCACCCGACCGCGTCAGCTCCCCGCACGGCCCAGCGCTCCCCCCGCCCAAGGGCCTGGCTCCTTCGGGCGGCACTTCGGAGACCCCTGCTTTGAGCCACCCCAACCGTCGGGGCCGTGGACCCCCACCGTTCATCTGCCTGGGTCTTCGAGACACCCACGTGATGCCTCAGGCCGTGCGCTCCTGCCCCGTGGAAGGGCCTGGTCTGATTTAGATCGCAGACTTCTCCCCACACTCCCCCACCTCCAGGCGGCCCCGAAAGTTACCCCGCGCTTTTTGATGGCTTTGTTAAGCAGCTTCACCACATCCATTCCCTCCACTCCGCTCGCTTTAAATTTCTTTGTCCAGGTGATCAGGATGGCCTGCAAAGGAGAGCAGGTGGGGGTTGGACGAGGGCCGGGAGGCCTCCAGAACCCCCAGGTCCCCGGGGAGGCTGCTCAAGACAAGTGACAAAGCAGAGGCCCAGAGAGGACACGCGGTTCAGCCAGACTCCATTTAAAAAGAGAACAAGAGAAATCCTGTCATTGCCTGATCACCCCTCCCCACCTGCAAGCCAGGTCCCGGCTTCCACAGCCCCAGGGAAAGAGAGGCAGAGCCAAGTTGGGCAGGAAAACAAAATGCCAAGATAATCCTTGGCTACTGAACTTCTAAAGCCAGGTCCTAGAGATTGCAGGGGAATAGCGACTAAATACGATGTATGCCTCGTCCCCGACTTGGGACTTTAACCCCCGTTTGGGAGCAGCAATACAATACGATCCATTTGTGCTTGTGGATTAATGGACAGACATCAAAAAGGAGAGACAGCCAGCGGTCATTCACTTGGGAATGGGGAAGGGTCAGAATTTTACTTTTTACTTTGTACCTTCACATTGTTTCAATAGCTTTACGTATTGCTCTCGTATTCTTTTTAATCCAAGATACTGAACAAAAGAATACTTGTTATACTTGAGTGTTGTTCTCTGAAAGGAGAAAGCTGCCATACACGCGGCAGGGCTGGGAAGACTTGTTACTGCTCAGGTCCCGTGGGCCCCTGGGGGCTGGGATGGGAGTTTGCCCATACACGGGCTGCCCCGGCTCACGGCGAAAGCCACGCGGCCTGTAAGGCGCACAGAAGGGTGCGTGTTTGGGAGAGTTTGTGGTTCTCTGCTCGGCAGCGGCCTGCTGCAAAGCCAGGCATTCCAAAAATCCCTGGACACTGCTTTCTTCCCCTCAATCCCAACCCCCAAGAGGCCTCCGAGAATGTTGTGGAAGGAATGTGGGGCTGGAAATCAGCAGGCGAGTCCTATTCTCACACCTCTGCCCGTTTCCTTGTGGGCAGCTCCCCGAATTCCTCTGAGAGTCACTTTGCTCACCTGTGGGACAAGGCAGCTGGTCTAGATCTGGACAATCTTGAAGATTCCAGGCATCCCTGAGGAGTGGGCACAGGCCCCCTGGATGGCTAATTAGTCTGCGGTCCGCCGGCTTCTTGGCAGGCAGCACGGCCCGGCCTAGGAAGCCCTCCCCGGATGGGGGTCAAGGCCTGTGGGTGGGGGCCCTGCCTCTAGCTCCTCTGCCTGCAAAGCCCCTCTACCGGGCTATTGCCCTGCTCTGGGGGGCTCTCCTGCTCTGAGGACATTCTCTCCCCCTTCTGCCATGCCTTCTTCCCAGGAAGATTGCACCTTCTGGGGGCAGGCCCCATCTGCTCCCCGTTCTCTCCCAGGGCCTAGCCCCGCCTGGGGATAGCACTTGGTCAATAGCCACCAGTGAACAAAGGAGCAAGCAAATGAGTTGCTACATTCTCAAGCCATCCCCCACCTCTCACGGTGGGAGGGGATGTCAACACTGTCTCTGCCCGGGGGCGTGACTGTCACGTCTCCACTCTCAGAAGCAAAGGGAAACTTAGTACCAACAACAGGCTTTGAGAAAAGGTTTGCGAAGGCACCCTAGAAGCGAAAGTGACATGAACACCTTGGAGGTGTCGCAGGGCCAGATACGAGAGTCTAGAGTGACCACCGCGGTCCTTTTGGAGACAGGAGGACAGCAGTGTTTCGAGGTCTTTAACTGAGGGGAGCAGGGACTAGGTGAGGGGGTGCCCAGGGATTCTGGTCCTAGATCTGCCATTAATAAGACCTGTGACCTTGGGAGGCTTCCTTTCCCATCTGAGGAAGGAGGGGCTTGGCCTACTGAGCTCTCAAGCCCCTTCTCGCTCTAACGTGACATAATTACACAAATCAGACAGAAGGAAGGGCTCCAGGAGCATGACGCGGTGCCCAGGACAGGGCACTGACCCGACTGATAAAGAGGCACAGGGGAGCTGCCCAGGAGTGCGGAGGGCACCACAATGTTACCATCCTGCACAGGCTGTGGAGCCACACTAGTGGCTCCCCACAGCTAGCTCTGCCCACAGCTGGTCTGGGCTCTGCTCCCTCCTGGCCGGGTGGGCTTGGGCAGGTTCCTAATCCCTCCACGCCTCAGTTTCCTCCATCTGTAAACCGGGAACCGTAAGCACTTCACTCACGGGGTGTCTGAAGATCACGTGTGTTAACTGTGACGTGCGCCTCAGGACGGAGCCTGGTACCCGATGGCCCCTCCGGAATGTCAACCATCGGGGTCCCTGTTATAGGAGTCTGTTCACAGGTTGCCTGTGTGTGTGTTTTGTCTCTCCATGAAGAAAAGGCACAAGGTCGTACCCACTTATTTTGTATCCCGGCAGTATGCTGAGGTACAATGGGGCCACGGAGTTATGCCGGAGTCCTTCCTTACTAAACAGGTGAATGAATGAATGAATGAATGAATGAATGGACAGCAAGGGGTGCAACAATCCACCTGGAGGTCAGAAGGGGAACCAACAGCGTCTCTGGGGCTGGAGCCAGGCACTGGCAGAAGCTGTGGAGAGGCGGCCCTGGGCCCGAGGCGTGGGATCCTGACCAGCTTCCCTGGAACCAGGATGGCCTCCAGGTAAACACCACGCGGTACATCTCTGACAGAAGGCTCGGCAGCCTCTCTCACTGTCACCAAACCTACCTTCCCTTCCTTCACTTGCTTGAGCTTCACAAATGTCTCTCCTTACCTAATGGCCACAAACGCCATGATTCGTCTCTAGAAGTATGTAAATCACTTAAGTAATTGACGGATAAACACAAGATGGTGACCTCACGTTAACTCCTACGAATGTTTCTATTTAAGAAAAATACGAGACATGCAGGCCATCCGGTGAGCAAAAGGGAAAAAGAATCGGGCCGAAGGGCTCATCAGCTTTCCCTCTTTAGGGCTTCCGTGGGGCCCGCCAGTCCCAGCGTGTCCTTACCTCGTCTATTTTGGACTGCCGACAAGGGAAGGAAAACGTGAATCCCACAGGTAATTTCTTGTCCTTGATTTTCTTCTTCTCCATGAAGTCTCCCAGGCACTCGGCGACGTGATCGAAAAGCTAAAGAAAGCGCAAGAGCAGTCAGGACGGGGACAGGGGACAGGGGACAGGGGACCGGGCATTTCAGGGAAAGAGGTAAACAATTCCCTCTGCAAGAGGGAGAAGAGCGCCCCTCTGGGAAAGCCGCACTGGCTGTGAAGGCTAGAGAAAGAGTCCCTTACAAGGAGACCTCCCTGTGGGCCAGCACAGCTCAGGAAGCGGTTCAAACCCTTTCATCGGGACCGGCCCGTGGGCGGTCATGGTCTGCCTAACTGGGCGCTGAAGAAATTTTAAAACAAGAGGAAATCACCTCACCCTCCAGGAGGCACAGGCAGTGGTCTCCATGGCCCCCTCCCAGGTGGGGCATTTTCCGGCCCCTTCCCTGTATCTGTATCCCTATCTCCCGCCGTCTGTGTAAATTCCCAACGCTACGGGAGGGTCACAGCCTCTAGCCCACCTGAGCGATTCAGCAATCTTCAGACGGTCATACTTTTACTCTTTCCTGAAGCGTGATACGCACCCGTGGAAAAGCGCACACATCCTTTAGGCGCAGAGTTCACGGATTCTCAGAGGCTCGCCCGCCTGTGTCACCAGCACCCAGACGCCTCCCTCACGTCCCCTGCGGTCACTGCCACCACCTAACCCCACGAGGGCAGTCGGCAGCCACTCTGACTTCCAGCACTCTGGATTCGTTGTGCTGTTTTTCTGTCTCACATAAATGCAACAAGGACATGTTCTTTCACTGGACATTATGTGTCAGAGAATCGTCCGGGCTGAGGTGTGCCTTTAGAGACCATTCGCTCTCACTGCTGCATAGGATTCTGTGGTATGAACACACCACAATTTGTTCGGTGGATTTTAGTTTTAGTTTGTCTGCTCCACAACACATTGCCTGGGGTAAACACACGCATCTTAGAATCCACTGGAAAGAACACAGAACGCTGTTTCCCTAGCCTCTGTATGAATACTGTCCATGATGGAAGGCTCACCACCTTTAAGCCAACCTTTTAGGATCAAATACCTCCCCTTGTCTCAAATGTATCCAGAATCAGGGTGCCTGGGTGGCTCAGTCGGTCAAGCATCCAACTCTTGATTTCAGCTCAGGTCATGATCTCACGGTTCAAGAGTTCGAAACCCATGTCGGGCACACTGATAGTGTAGAGCCTGCTTGGAATTCTCTCTCTCTCTCTCTCTCTCTCTCTCTCTGCCCCTCCCCTGCTCCCTCTCTCTCTCTCTCTCTCTCTCTCATGCACACACACACACTAAATGAATAAACTTTAAAAAAATAAATAAAATACAATGCATCCAGAATTGAATATAATGTTTCATATGTGTTCTGAACACAGGAAAGCTTAGTGGAATGAACAACCTCCCTTTTCCTTAGCTCTATACCTTCATTAATGTAATCAAAGTATACATATGCTCTTTGGGGCACCATGCCACAGTCTAGGTCACCCTCTGTCTTTTTCACATGGCTGTTATTACACTAGACCTCCCTCATGTACAGGATTGACACAGCTACAGAGCTTCTAGAAGGCCAGAAGAAGGCAGTGTTGGCAGAGCTAACCACATGGCCACAGGAAGCAACCCCAGCCCGTGTACCCAGACAAGGCTATCTTCCCAAAGGCTTTCCTTGCAGGGATATCCTTGAGAGGGGGCCAGAAGTCATTATTCCTATTCCCCAACTTCCCCCAGATGCTCCCGACCCAGCTCTAAATTCTGACTTTCCTGCCAGCGTGAAGGAAAACCTGCCGATTCTGATCTAGGAGCCTCTGTCCCTGAGTCACTGTTACTCAGACGATGGCTGCAGCCAGTGAGTCCGACTAAAGAGACACATGACCACCTTCCCTGGAGAAGCCCGGCTAAGCTTCCTGCGACCTACATTTCCAAGTAATATAAACCCATTCCTAAGTCCGTCAGCAAGCCCCGCGTCATCGGCTGTCACAAGCTCCAGGCCCCCCCTGTGGCCCTCAACCGAGAGGGCTGGGTGAGAGGAAGGCCAGGCTGCAGGCAGGAAGGAGCAGGGAGAACGCAGGCTGCAGGAACGGATTCGCACGGGGGAGGCGCTGTAACCAGCTCCCAGACCCAAACGGAACACAGCCACCCCCAAGGGCTCTGTCGAGAAGGAAACGCCACGGTTGTGAAACGCCCACAGTTCCAGGAGCCACAAGCCTGCTCAAAGAGACAGGAAGCCACCGCCACACTAAGTATGCTTGTGACCAACCAGGCGGGGAAGTTACCCGGCCTCGCTGGGCTCAAAATTTCAGGGTCTAAAAAGCACTATTTTCCCCCTCCTAACAACATGATCATGATTTTAAAAATCCCCACACGGAAATTCAGTTTCTCCAGTTGAAAATGGCAAACAATGACTAAAACAAGAATTTAAACATTTATCATTCAAAATTCCCAAAGCTAAGTGATGTTTTAAGAAAGGCTGCATTTATGCTTCCAGACTTATTAAAGCTTAAAGCTGAACTGAGCCTTTGGGATACCGTGTGTGTGTGTGTGTGTGTGTGTGTGTGTGTGCGCGCGCGCGTGCGCGCGCGGAGAGGAGGGGGAGGAAAAGATAAAGCGAATCTGGATGAGGGCATATAGGGGAGCTCTTTGTGCTTATCTTAAAACTTTTCTATAAGTTTACTACTATTCTAGATAAAAGTGTAAAACTCTATTTAAATTCCTGCACATTACAGAACGTGGGATCACAGCCCCACGAATTCAGGACTGTTCACAGACTGTGAGTCCGGGCACAGTGGGGCCCCTGGCCTCCACCCTCCAGGCTGGTCAGAGATCTCAGAAAAATGGGCCACTAATACTTATTTCTAACTTCAAACCAAACTTCTGGAGGAGAGTTTCCTGTTTCATCCCTATTCTCAACTGCCAACCTTCTTCTTCATCCCCTGGGCTCTCCTCCTTGCCGACAGCCCTCACATTTCCTCACCATCAAAAACTCTCGATAAAGACAATAAAGACAAGACCCAGCCTGAGGGTGTTCCACTTTGCTAAAACAGAAACATCTGGAGCCGGACTGCCTGGGTGCAGACCTCAGCTCTATCACTTTTGAGCTGTGTGACCCAAGGGGCTGGTCACTTAACATCTGAGCCTCAGTTTTCTCATCTGTACAATGGGGAGAATGATGACATCTGCCCCAGAGGGTCACTGCGATGGCTGAAGGAGTCACTCCACGCAAAGTGCTTACAGCAGGGATGTGGACCTAATGAGCATCACGGAAGTATTGCTGTAAGCACACACAACCGTTACCACCATTATCACCATCCTCGTCACCTTTTCTTTGCAGACCGTTTGAAAGGGGAAGAGGAAGAGACAGACAGCAGGAAACAAAGTGATCCTGGAGCTGAGAAGACAGAGACAGAGGCTGGGAGAGAGGAGGTCCTGCAGGCGCCGAAAGAAGGAAATCACTGGGCAAGTGAATATAGCCAGTGGGCACCCTCTTGATAAGCCCTGCTCCTCAAAAGTGAAGTCACACCGCACCAGGAATGTCTCGGCCCAGGGAGAGAGTCCTGATGGTGAGGGCACCAAGCAGACGCGGCTCGACCCCGGACGTGGGGAACAGACAGTAAGAGGTCGGTGCTGCCAAGCGCAAAGAGCAGGACCCAAGGCGGGGCTGCGGGCCACCTGCACAAAGGAATAATGAGCAGCCACTGGGCGGGGTTCGGGGACCCAGCAGCTGGCAGCCCTCAGGCCCACCTCGGACGAATGGGCCAGTTTGTGCGGCCTAGTAGGGGAGGCACGGGCAGGGGAACCTCCAGGCACGGCCATCCGGTGAGTGATACACTCATTTCAGTGGCCGGCTGAGCAGCGGTTCATCTCTTCTGGCGTCTTCTTCAATGCTCTCCCTGACACGGTCGGACAAGCTCTGACCCCAGACCCCCAGGAGCAGGTCAATGGCTGGGATTAGCCCTTTTCTCTCAGACCAAAAATAAAACACAACAAAAAAAAACGGCAGGCAGCTTGCTCTAGGACCCACCCGCGTTAATTCAGAAACAACACGGTCAAGAGGAGTCAAGAGGAGAAGGCTCCTGGGTCTCATCTCAAAGTCCAGCTCAGAACAAATGGGTTTTCTGGAGAACTTAGTCATGAACCTTGACGTGAACACACCCTTCCTAAAGCAAATATTTGGCAAGCTCTGAATACATATCCTGGGCAGCAGCCATGACTCAGAAGGCAAGCAACAGGCTGCAGGAGCCAGTATACCTACAGGCCCACGGCAGGAGCGGCTCCCGGGAACAGGCTAACGGGACACCGAATGACGGAAAACCGTGACCACGGGGTCCTCGGTGAGCTAGGCCCCACCACTCACCGCAACCAGACAGACGGGACAAGGGGAACGGGCCCTTCTGATCATGGCCACAGCCCCTTTGCCAGCTAAGGAAGGCAGCCCTTCCCGGGGGGCCCCATGAAAAGGAGGGGCCTCAGGTATCAAATGTGAGGGAAGGGGGTGGTGACATTCTGTACCAAGGGCTCTTTAGGAGGCTATTAAATCCGGGAGCCAGGAGCCCCTGACTAGCCCTGGGGCCATGAACTCAAACGCCTGCTGCCGCACAAGGTGACAGCCACACCCGGGGAGGCCTGGGCCCCTGGTGAGCTGGGTGAGGAGGCCAATGCCTTGGAAGAAGGGGCGTTTTCACCCACGGGCTCTGCTAAACCTGCGCTGGGGAGCCAACCCCAGGATCCTTAGAGAATGAACACATTTACCCACAGAGCTGCCGGGCTCCCTCCTCACACCTTCCACACTGTGCAAGTCCCAGTGACCCTCTCCCAGCCACCAGTTTACCCAGATGGTGGACTCTCTTTAGGTGGTCAAACCCTTCCACCCAAGAGCCCCTCTCCACGTGAATCTACAAGGGACTCCTTCCAGGAACTCAGACACCAATGCTTGGGGGTCTGGCTCCTGCATGGGAGCGCACTGGGGCTGATGGGAAGGGAGCGGGGACCCACCTGGCTTCCACTGCCGTGCACGATGTTCTCCGGGGTGTCATAAATCTCGGACTCCATGTGAACATTCTGGTTTTGCTCATGATTCACTTGCACCCTCAGAATTCGAAAGGAAGACCCGCCAAGATCCAGGGCAATGAAATCTCCCTTTTCTGTTTAGGGAGACAACAGGTATCGCATCAGGTTCACGTCACAGGAAGACCCCGCACTTTTGCCAGCTTCTCGACAGGGTCTGCATCCCCCATGCAAACCTCATCCAACCACTGCCCTGGCTGGAAAGTGGGCCAGGGAAACCCTCCCAGCCTGGCATGCAGCAGGCCAGCTCCACGCAGAGGAACGCAAGTGCTGAGCTCTGTACAAAGCCTCGCTCCAGCTTCTCTAATTCCCTATCCTTCCTCCCAGACAGCACTGTTACCTATAAAATAAAAATAAAAACATGGGGCGCCTGGGTGGCTCAGTCGGTTAAGCATCCGACTTCAGCTCATGTCATGGTTCATGAGTTCGAGCCCCACGTCAGGCTCCACACTGTCAGCACGGGGCTTGGGATTCTCTCTCTCTCTCTCTCTCTCTCTCTCTCTCTCAAAATAAACTTAAAAAGAATTTTTTTAATTAAAAAAAAATAAAAACAGCATTTCAACTCAGAGAAAACCCCACATCTGACGTCCACCCCATGCCTTGAGTTCCTTCCACGTTATGGAGTTCACACCTCCACTTATTCCCCTGGGGGATTTTTTTTTTTTTAATTGTGGTAAAATACACGCAACATAAAATTTACCACTGCAACCATCCTTAAGTAGCATTAAATACAACGTTGTGCAACCATCACCTCCATCCATCTCCAAAACTTTTCATCACCCCTAACAGGGTCCTGAAGCTCTAGAACCATTAAACAGTCACTCCCCACTCCCCATCCCCTAGCCCCTGGTCACCACCTCTCTACCTTCTGTCACTACAGATTTGCCTCGTCTAAAGATCTCACAGAAGTGGAATCACACAATACTTGTCCTTTTGTGTCCAGCTTATTTCGCTCTGCATAGTGTCTCAAAGATTGATTTTGTAACAGGTGTCAGAGTTTCCTGCCTTTCTGAGGCTGACATCCCACTGTATGTAGCTACGTTTGTTTATCCATTCACCTGGCAGTGGACATTTGTATTGTTTCTACCCAGGGAATGTTTTTAGCAGAAGTCCCTCTTCGTCACTTAAGAGTAACTGGCTTGATATAGTTACATCCCTCAGGTCCGATGTGTGCAGTAACTGGTGTGTGCCTGTCTTACAGATGATAAGACTGTGCACTGAGGCCACCAGACAGCAGCAAGGGAGGTGGCATGGGAAGGGTCACAAACCATTAAGCCACCATCTAACTTTCTCTACCCTGTTTCTCATTAGTAATTCTCACACACGCTTCCAAAATACCGGTTAAAATCTGTTAATTTTATTACTGATCCCCACTGTCCTAATGTATATTACAGCAAGGGGGACAGCCACCCCTGACATCCTGAGCCCCACTGGTCCCCTAAAGTCTCAGTCCTAGAGCAGTATAAATACAAGGCTGCTTGGGATCTCATTTTCCTAGGGAAGCATCCATAATACTCCATTGGAGATATAAATCACCTTACAATTCACCCACTTAAAGTATGCAATTCAATGGTTTTTATTTTTTTTAATGTTTATTTATTTTTAAGACAGACAGAGAGTGAGCAAGGGAGGAGCAGAGAGGGAGACACAGAATCTCAAGTAGGCTCCAGGCTCTGAGCTGTCAGCACAAAGCCTGATGCGGGGCTTGAACTCACAAAACGCAAGATCATGACCTGAGCTGAAGTTGGACACTTAACCGACTGAGCCACCCAGGCGCCCTTTCAATGTTTTTTAGTATATCCAGTTATACAACCATCGCCACAAACCAGTTTTAGAATGCTTTCATCACCTCAAAAAGAAAATCCTTCACTGCTTCTCAAGCAAGCCCCTCTCTCCCCATTGTCCTTAATAACCATTAATCTCTACTCCGTCTCCACAGATTTGTCTTTTCTGGACAGTTCCTGTGAATGGAATCCCCACAGTAGGTGGCCTCTTGTGGCCAGCCTCTTACACTTAGCAAAACATTTCTAAGGTTCATCATGTTGTCACATGGCCAAATAATAATCCACCGTATGGATGTACCTCATTTCATTTACCCATTTGTCTGTTGATGGGGTTGTTTCTACCTTTTGGCTATCACAAATAACACTGCCATGAATATTTCTGCACGAGTTCTTGTGTGGCCCTGTCTTTGTCTCCTTTGGGTATACACCTAGAAGAAGGGTTGCTCTGTCAAATGTTTAACTTTCTGAGGAACCATCACTGGTTTCTGAAGCAGGTCCACCAGCTTCCATCCCACCAGTGGTGGTGTTTCCAATTTCCATACGTGGTGTTTCCAATTTCTCTACATCCTCAATACTAATTATCATCTTATTTTATTCTGACTTGCATGTCTCTGGCTAATGACAATGAGCACCTTTTGTCAGGTGCTTCTTGGCCATTTTTCACCTTCTTTGGAGAAATGTCTATTCAGATCCCCTGGCTTGTTTGAAAACTTGGGTTGTCTTTTAAGTGTTGAGTTGTAAGAGTTCTTCGTGTTCTAGACGTGAGCACCTATCAGATACATGACTTGTAAATATGTTCTCTCATTCTGTGGGTTGTCTTTTCGCTTTTTTGATGGTGACTTATGAAGCATAAAAGTTGTTCCTTTTAACAAAGTACAACGTATCTATTTTCTTTTGTTGGTTGTGCTTTTGTGGTCGTATCTGAGAAGCCACTGCCAAATCCAGGGTCACAGAGATTCGCAACTAGGTTTTCTGCTAAGAGTTTTACAGTTTCAGCTCTTAAATGTAGGGATTTGACCCATTTTGAGTTGATTTTTCTCTACAGTGTGAGGTAGGGATCCAAGCTACTTCTTTTACATGTGGATATCCAGTTGTCCCAGTGCCATTTGCTGAAAAGATTGTTCTTTCCTTCATTAAACAGTCTTGGCACCTTTGTCAAAGATCAAGAGACCAAAAAAGGGTTTCTGAACTCTCAATTCTTTTTTTTTCCCCGATTTTGAGACATAAATGACATACTGAACTCTCGATTCTGATCCACTGATCTATTATCCTGTGTCAGTACCACGGTGTTGTGATTAACGTGGCTTTGTAGTAAAATCTGAAACCTGGAAGTAAAAGTCCTCCAACTTGGTTCTTTTTCAAGATTGTTTTGGCTATTCTGGGTCCCTTGGGGTTTTTTATTTTATTTTTTAAGGTAATAGTTAAAAAAAAAAAAGCTTGTATTTGATGCACGTTTGTATCTGATTCCACCAACCTGTAAGCTGACACACTGCTCTATTTCTGGAACGTAGAACGGTGTCTGACACACGGTAAGAGCTCAACAAATACTTGGACTAATGCGGGTGGGAAAGGAGTCAATGAACGAACCAAATGGTTGAATTTTCACCATTCTTACCCTTCCAAGTTCCTGGAGGGAAAAACCTGGGCTTCTGTGCGTCTATCCATGGCACCCAGGGGAGCTCAATAAATGCTTGGTAGCTACTTGATCATGGGGGTTGGTGGCCCAGTCATCCATTCATTCATTCATTCATTCACTCAAGGAACCCCTGCTTATTGCTCATTAAGCACAAAGCAGTGATGCACCACTGGTTGGCTGGTTTCTTAAATAACAGAATTACGGAGAATTATTCGTCTATATCATACAATTCATCCATTTTCTTTTTTTTTTTTTAAGTTTTTGTTTTCATTCCAGTTCTTTACAAGTCACCCGTTTTAAAGTGTAGAATTCAGTGGTTTTTAGTATATTTACAGGGTTGTGCAACCATCACCACCATCTAATTTTAGAACATTTTCGGCATCCCCAAAACAAACTCTGTACCCACGAGCAGTCACTCTCCACTTCCTGCCAACCCGTCTTATCCACCAACAACCATGAGTCTGCTGTCTGCCTCTACAGATGTCCCTACTCTGGACATTTCATATCAACAGGTGGTCTCTGGCGGATGCTTCTTTCACCTACTACACATGACTTGCTTTCAAGGCTCAACTGTGTTGCAGCAGGTATCAGCACCTCATCCCTTTCTATGACTGAATTATAGTCCATAATGTGAATATACCACATGATGCCACTGGTCTTAAATTGCTTCTATGGTCCAAAGGCAGCTGACCAAGGGAGAATGTGGGAAGTAGGGGGTCACAGATTTGTAGGGAATTCTGACCCTGACTCTGTGGGTTGTTCAAATCAGTTTACAATTTCCTTTGCTTCTTCTTTTTTTTTTTTTTTAAGGTTTTATTTTTAAATAATTTCTACACCCACCGTAGGGCTCGAACTTACAACCCCGAGATCAAGAGTCATACGCTCTACCTACTGAACCAGCCAGGAGCCCCTGTTTAGAGTTGTCTTACAGCTCCCATCAGAACCCTAACCCCCATGGTGCTCACTGCTACCCAGTTAAAAAAAACTGGCTCCAGCATGAGGTAGCTCCTCCCTGGAGGATGATCACTAGAATATCGAAAGTACTTTATTTGACCCTCAGTTAACATGCATCGAGCCTTTCCGCACTCCAGGTGTTAAGTGCTTCATACGCATCATTTTAAACTCCCTCAAGCCTATGCGGTGGGTACTGCTGTGATATCCCCATTTTGCAGGTAAGCAAGTAAAGGCTGGGAGGGGTTAGGCGATTAGCCCGAGCACCCAGCCGGTAAGCGGCAGAGCCAGGACGTGAATCCAAAGCTCAGATTCATTAACCATTGGTTCAAACCGCCTGCTGGACAGACCTCGTGGACGAGGATCCCCACGGCTGACGACAGTGGAGTGAGGCTTTAGCACGGTAAGAATGGCTACCTTTCTTGCTGGGGTTCCTCAACATCCATGACTCCTTGCAGCTTTCGGTTTTGCTCTGCTTTGTTCTTACATGGATTTTTACATCGTAACTTACAAAAAGAAATAGCATGACCAATTTTTCGGTCGCTGGCCTGGTCAAAAGTCTCGTTTTCAGCTGACTCAGAGGCCTACGTGAAAGCAGGTTCCTGCGCTCAAGTTCCAGGTGCCTGTCGGCGGGGGGGGGGGGGGCTCCTGTTTATTGGTGTCAGTGTCAACACAGCAAGTAAGAGCTCTGAGCCCCTGATGCAGGAAGGGGTCAGGTTTCAGGCAGCAGCTCTGCAGGACCCAGACCTGAAGCTTTTCAAGCAGGATAAGTGAAAATGACCTCGCTGCCGATAGGATAATCCGGGAGGAATCTGGTCTTAGGGCACATAGGGCTGGGCCCCACTTCTGCAGCTCTGCCCCATCCCAGCCTCCCGCGGTGGTCTGTCCACCCCAGCTCTCCACGGCTCCTTTTTTTAACAAGCACAGGTCAACAGGGCCCCAGGAGGTTAGGGTCAGAGACGGCAACCAGAAAAGGTGGCCTTGAGATGTCAAGACAACACTCAATACTGGACACTCGGCACACCTGCAAGCGGGAGTCGACAGATTCGGTGGGCGGGGCGGGGGGGGGGGGGGGTGGCCTTTCTCTGAAGGCAGTTTACAAGGGGTCATTGTCAAGCCCAGTGCAGTTCCCGATCCTTCCCTGAGCATGACCCCAGTTCCAGGGTGTGTTTATGATCGCTAAAACAAATGGCAGCTGGCACCTCCTTCTGTAAATCATATTTGCAGCTCAGGCGACACGGGACAAATATTAACTCATCCTCTCGGTGGATGGAGAAGGAAGCTCCAACCCATCCAGCTGAACGACCTGCTCGCGGTTACCCCTCTGGCAAGGCCAGAGCCCCTCCCTTTCCTCGGCGGCTCATACACTTGCAAATATATTTGACGCCCGTTATTTTTTACGTGTGTATGTCTTATCTTCCTCAGTTGGATGATCAGCAACTTGAAGCCAAGGGCAATACTGAACAGGCTAACTTCCTTCCCCCAGTGCTAAGTCTTGCACACAGCAGGCCACCAGCGTTTGCTGCTAGTTCAAAAGAACTGCCTGGGTCAAATGCATGTCTGTTTGGTCCTATTCTCTGCCAGACAAAAGACACCCCGGAAAGACGGCATCAGCTGGGAAGGGCCTTCCCAAAGAACTCTTACAAAGTTACTTAGGAGATGGCAACCGTGTGAAGGAGGACGAGGACCCACTGTTAAGGCTCATGGTGGTTTGCAGTTTCCAAAGCATTTCCACTTGACCCTCCACAGCCCTGTGAGGCAGGGAAAGGAGGCTTATCGTGCCCATTTTACAGATGAGGAAACAGGAGGCTTAAAGAAGTTGACTCCTCGAAGGTCAGACAGATAGTGAGCAGCAGAGCCAGAGATTAATCCAGCGTTCTGGACTTTTCCCCCTCTTTAATTTCAAGTTCAGCTTCTTTTTTTTTTTTTAATGTTTATTTTCTATTTTTGAGAGAGAGAGAGAGTGCGCGCACCCACATGAGTGAGAGAGGGGCCGAGAGAGAGGGAGCCACAGAATCCGAAGCAGGCTCCAGACTCTGAGCTGTCAGCACAGAGCCAGACGCGGGACTCGAACCCGGGAACTGCGAGATCATGACCTGAGCCGAAGTCGGACGCTTAACAGACTGAGCCACCCAGGTGCTCCAGTTGAGCTTCTTTTTATAGCACCGGGCTTCACTCCAACTACCTCTTCAAATCTTTGGCCTCAACCTTACTTCCTGCCCCTGCTGCCTCCGACCTGCAACTTCTTCCCACACTTCCCATTCCCACTGAACCCAGGAGAACCACTCTTCCAGAGAAGGCTCATTAAACAAAGCATCTGAAGGGTCCCCTGGCAACTCTCCACTTTATAATGACTGCCACTATTCCCCGCACATCATGGGAAACAAACATGGGGACAGATGTCTCTCTCGAGCCCAGGCCTGCACTGGATGGAGAACAGGGCAAACAGAAACCCCATCTTCATGAAATGCCCACCTTTGCCCTGCCGAACAAATTGAGCCTGTACGTGAGATACAAGGGCTTTCCCTCCTGGTGTGCAATCCAGCTACTTGATGGGAGTTCTACACCTTTATCAAAAACCCACCAGAATGCTACACATGCAGATTTCACAGAGGGAGAGAGTTTCTGAGATGATCCAATCCTCTTTCCAGAGAAGGGAACAGAGACAGAAAGCTAAGCAACGGCCCAAATGCCATGGGAACAGAGAGAGTATTTTCTTTCCTTTGACCAGACAGTAGTCCTATATATACCTGGGGGTCCAAAAAATTAACTGTGAACACACCACAAATCAAAGATTTTCTAACTTATCCTTTGGGTAAAGAGCCTGCTTGGAACCAGGAGGCAGAAAGAGGGAAACATATTCAATCAATTTACCCTCAAAAGCCTTGCAATCAAATTGGTATTTTTCCAGTATCCTTACTAATAAATACAAAGAGAAAAAGGGGAGGTTTCATGAACAAGACACAGAGTGAGCCAGGTCTTCTGAGGGAAGCTAGACACAGAGGGCCAGCTATCCCCGGGACTGGCAGCTCTGAAAAGGGACTTCTGTTTAGCTAAGTCACCAAAGTAAAAAGGCTCCAACAATATCTTCCTTCTTTTAAAAAAAAAAATTTTTTTAATGTTTATGTTTATTTTTGAGACAGAGAAAGACAGAGCATCGACACAGAATCGGAAGTGGGCTCCAGGCTCTGAGCCATCAGCCATCAGCCCAGAGCCTGACGCGGGGCTCGAACTCACGGACCGCGAGATCGTGACCTGAGCCGAAGTCGGACGCCCAACCGACTGAGCCACCCAGGCGCCCCAGGATCTTCCTTCTTTTATTTATTATTCATACCTTTTCTATTCCAGAAAGGATACGCGGCAGCTAAAAGCCACTTTAGGGTTTAAAAAAAAAAAAAAGTTAACGTATAGATTACTGAAGAGCAATTAAAGAAAAACCACTGCCCATAAAAAGTGTCCAAAGGAGAAACAAATAATAAAAATGTGCTGATACATTTCCAAAAAATCAGCAGAGTTTCGAGACACTGCGTCCAGTCCCCCAGGGTCAAGGTCAGCAGGAAAAGGAAAGGTTTGTTTCTCCCTTTGACTTGGAAGTCACATCACCCTGAACAGGCAGGGGTGTCTCTCCACCTCGCTGAGTCCAATTTATCCCTCAGTGGTTTGGGATTACCGCTAATTCTGTCGCTGGCTAATTATACAGATGAAGCAGTGATTAACATTTAAAAAGGGAACAGCGCCGTGGTTTACTATCCAGGAGACCCGCTTTCTGGCTACTCCAGGGGACCTCCTGGTTCTTGGTTGATAAAGGACTGCAAGGGAGGTGACAGCGGAGCACTTCTGTCACAAAGGGGCAAGGAGTGGACTGGGGTCAGGTACGCGAGGCCTTGGCATCAATGTCAATGCCTGTGTGGGGCTGTGGGGTCCGTTCCAAAGGCAGTGTGGGCCCCAGGGCATATGAACTGAGCCCAACCAGGAATATAAGATACAGTTATAAGGAGAAAGGCTATAGGATGTGTTAGGGCTGCACTGTGTCCTCCAAAAAGATACACCGAAGCCCTAACCCTTGGGACCCGGAAATGAGACCTGATTTGGAAACAAGGTCTTTGCAGATGTAATCAGGTTAAGATGAGGTCCTTAGGGTGGGGCCTAATCTGACCGGGATCCCTGTAAGAGGAAAATGCCATGCAGTGCCACAGGCAGGGACTGGAGAGGCACGGCTGCCAGCCCAGGACTTGCAGGTCTGCTCGAAGGACCGCCCGCCACCAGCAGAAGCCAGAAGACAAGGGGTGGGGGCAGGGCTGGACAGGTGAGGCAGGGAGAGGCGCTGAGTGCAAATGGGCAGAGCCAGGCCCCGCACAGGAAGGGGGGCCTCGTCCCTCAGGACTTTGGTTTCACCTCCTCGTCCTTCGGTTAGCACTTCTCAGAGGCCCTAAACAGTTGGCCCCGTCCACACTGGAGAACAGAGAGACGCAAAGGGAGGTATGGGGCCCAGGCTGCTGGTCCCCGTGGAACAAACCCCAGGACTGCGTCCCCCCGCGTGGCGTACTACCTACCACACGTGTCATCGCGCTTAGGACACTGCCGTCAGACGCATCACTGTTTTACGCAGCACGAAGAAAGAATGAACACCGCCAGTAATGCTTTCTAAGTTGCAACGACAGCACAACGCACTGCTGGTTTCGGAGACATTCAAATTAAAAAGTGTCTCAAGATAGATGAGATACGGAAGAGAAGATCAAAGGTGAGGGGGAAAGGCAGGTAAGCCAGGTTACACAGATTGCTTTCCTGCAGGACTGCTCAGGGCCTTAAGCGTCTTGGCAACCGTTCGGAGTGTCTGAGAGAGGCCTGCACAGTGTTTTTCCCACCCGAGTCTGAATTCTGGGCCTTATTTTGAAAAGTCGCTGATGGGGGCAAACGGCTAGATCTCGAGCATAGCTGGATCACCCTTTAAAGACCCTCAAGTCCGGAAATGGTTTCTGAAAGGGTGAGGGAGAGCACTGCCTGCTGACATTCGGTCCTGGAATGACATATGGTCCTTGGATATGTTAGCCCTGGGCCAGTCACATGGGATCAGGTGCCCCGCGGGCATCAGGTATCCTTCTGAGCTCTCCCAAGCAGAGTCAGAGCAGCAGCCCTCGGGGACTGCCCACACCCCCGTTACCTCCCCTCCCTCTTCTTTTAGCTGGAAGCAGGCACAGCCATGCCTCTCCCACAGAACTCCACTAACCCTGGAAAGGCTCAATGCTCCCAGATGTGGGTGCCATCCGGAGCTGGGAGAAAGCAGGAGCGAACCGCAAAGCCAGAGCTATCAGAACAAAACCCAGGGCCTACCACAGTCCCATTACCGAGGACCAGAGTTTCTTCAGTCATTATTTAAAGGTCAAGACTGCCGGTACCAATACCTCAAGGAAAACAAGAAGATGGAGGTGGCATGGGATTCAAATAGGAAACGCAAGAGATCCGAATGCCAATGTGTACAGGAAGCAAGCCCCACCTGCGGCCACAGAGCAGAGCACCCGCCCTTCATCAGCAGCTGAATCTCATGCGGGACTTCTAAAGAGCCCTGCAGGCACAGGGGGCCTTTCCCACTGTGGCCAGTCTGCTCCGACAACCTGCGCGCCTGCCCGTCCTTTGTGAACGGCAACAGCAGCTTTCCTGACATCCACGTTGCAGGCTGCGTACTAGAGGCTCCAAATCGAGGCTTTCAATTCGCCTCCAGGGGCGCCTGGGTGGCTCAGTCAGTTAAGTGTCCGACTTCGGCTCAGGTCGTGGTCTCGCGGTCTGTGAGTTCGAGCCCCGCGTCAGGCTCTGTGCTGACAGCTCGGAGCCTGGAGCCTGCTTCGGATTCTGTGTCTCCCTCTCTCTCTGCCCCTCCCCCACTCACAGTTTCTCTCTCTCTCTCTCTCTCTCTCTCTCCTTCAAAAATAAAAAATAACGTTAAAAAAAGAAATTCGCCTCCAGAGCAGGGCAGAAACAGCAGGCGTGTGTGAGGGCCATGGTCTCAGGGTGTGTACTCACAACCCCCAGAGAAACTTGACTTCCCCACAATCCCTCTCCCTCTCTCGTACGCAGGAGGTAAGCCCCAGGCTAGAGCACGGAACACCACTCAGAGAAGGATTCCCATGGGTGTGCCAAGCTGGGCCAGGCCCAGCACCCGCCCCTGCCAGACAGAACAGCCTCCACCGAGCATGCCAAGCTGTGCCCTCCCAGCCTCCACTCTGCCAAGCGCAGGAGTTAAGGCCACTGCTCCGGGGAAGGGGTACTGACAATCCACAGGGAGCTCCCAACTCCCCCTTGTGGGACCTGAACCCCACAGATGCACACTGACAGGGGAATTTTTTCCTTCAATTCTACCTCCCCTCGACACTTCTCTGCTTTAGGGGCTCCCTTGATTTAGCGTCTAGAAAAAATTTTTAGATGGGGACTTGAATCTCCCCACCTGGCCACTGGGATTGCTACTTCTCTGAAGGGAGGTCTTGGTGCCCTGATGAAGAGATTTTCCTAAAACGAACTCTTCATTTGTTCTGGAGCCTTTCATGTTCTAGAGACATAAGAGCAACCCACACAGCATCTGTAAGATCCAGATACACTATGTCTTCCTATCATAAGCCACTAGACTGTCAGTCCAAGGAGGGCAGGCCAGCCTTGTCCAACCACGGTATCCCCAGTGCCTGGCACATGGTAGGTAGGCATATGTTAGATGGATGGATGGACAGATGGATGGATGGATGGAGGATGGATGGGAGAACAGACGGAGGAATGAACGAATGAATTCATTAATGAATGACCGAGTGAAGGAGTAAATGAATGAACAAATGAATAAAAGTAGGAAGGATGTCTTCACAGAGAATTCAGCCCTCACAGCCCAATCTCTGGGTGAGAGACTCACCTGAACCATCAGGAATAGACCTTACAAACGTTGGCAACATCTTCACTGTGGCTGTTGGATTAAAATCCCGGGAGAGGCCATTCTTCATCTCCTTCTTGAACCGAGTCATGATATCTATCAGAGTTTCATCGGAGAGCCGCATGGCATAGAGATACTTGTCAATCTGGGGGAAGGATGAGAAGGAAGGAGAGTGAGGTCAAGGCTGAGGTACCCGCCTGTCTAAGACAATCCAGATCCCACAAACTCTGACCATATGATGGGAAGTCATTCAAACGCCATCAGCCATGTTGCTCAGAGCAGTCTTGCAAATGCACTGAGCCCCAGGTCTTCCTCCACATGACTCCTTCCCTCTGTGAAAAGTGGCTGGCTCGTCCTCAAATGGATAGTAGTGTCACAGAGATTAAGAACGAGGGTGCCAGAGCCAGCCACACAGGGTTCAAATCCCAGCACCATCACTGAACGGCTGTGTGAATTTCCATTTCCTCAACTGAAAAACTGAGATGATAAATAGAGCCTCACTCACAGACGTGAGTTTTAAGATCAGATGAAATGGAGGTGCTGTGTTCTGAGAATACAGAGGGTGCCCAGTAAACATCAGCTATTGGTGTTTATGGGAGACAGTGGTGCTGGTGGGTTTCCTTGGGCATGATTTCTAGGTAGGTGGAAACAGAGGCCACAGGGCTGGAATCCTTCAGGACATGGGGCAGCAAGCCCAGAGCAGAGAGACCTCAACCCCACCATCCCCAGAAGGTATGGAGACAACCCGCAGGCTCCCATGCCCATGGGCCAGGGCCAATGTGACCATATGTCCAAGTCCTTCCAAGTACTGACCCAACCTGCTGCCCTTCCTGGGCTCCCCATTCTCCTCAAAGTTACAAAGCTCCTAACCTCACGCTCCTTGAAGTGTCTGTCACTGGTTGTTCTTCCTTCATAGTATCTTCCCATTTATTCCCTCAAAAAGTATTTATCGGGCACCTCTGATGTGCTCAGCTCTAAGTCGCCTTATCCCACCATTCATTCTTTCGGTGACTCTTTGGCAATACGAAGCCCTGACAGCCATGTGTCTGGACTCATTCCTGATTCCTGATTCCTCAGTCACTCACCGTAATGGTTTTCCATCCTCAGTCTCCCTCCCTCCCAACCCATCCTGTATGCCACTGCCACATCCACCTTCTTAAAATGCAACCCTGGTTGATTCATTCTCTTGCTCAAAGCTTTGCAATGTCCTCCCACGTCCAAGGCACCCAACACTCTCCAGGTGTGGCTTCATGCTCTCTCAACTCTGGCCTAAACACCTCCACCATTCCTGGTGGGTCCCTGGGCTTTCCCACTGCAAAGCCCTTTCTTCTCTTCCCAGCTATCTAAATCTCACCTATCCTTCCAGGTGCAGACCAAATGTCAGCTCCTCCTGCAGATGTTGGGGTTCCTCGGACTGGCGAGAACCCCTCCCTCGGCACTGATCTCTCTGCAGAGCATAGCCTGGACCCTAGCTTTCTGCACCTGTCACCTTTACAGCGTCTGCTCCATTCACCTTGACCTCCCAGTGCCTTGCACGCAGCCTTGCACACAGAAGGCTTCCGGTGGGTGGAGAGACAAGATTTATGACCCAATGAGGCTGAAAAGACCTTGATGCTTATTTGTTTCTGAGAATGGCATCTCGTGCTCACTTTGCAGGGTGGCTGGAAACGTCATGACTCAAGGACATGGAGTCCCCAGCCCTAGGTCATTTCTGCATATTTTGGGCCTGGACAGCCTTCTTTTCACTCTGGTCTCCCTGCCTTGTGCTCCCCCAAGCCCTGTCTGTCTCCTGCCTCACGAACAATCAGGACATTGGCAGGAGTCCCCCAGTGTCCTCTGCGGCCAGAGACAACCCTGCCCCCACCCCCACGCCCAAGCTCTTCTACAGCAACCACTTTCTCCTTTCCCCTTTGTGATACAGCAATGCAGGTCGGAGCAATCAGAAACCACAGAGAGCTAAAGCAGAAATTGCCAGAATCCCGGCCCTAGGAGGAGACCCACTCTGTTCTAGCCTCAAGGCTGGCACCGGATCGGCAGTCCTTGCTGTCACGGCATCCACAGTCTGGAGGGGGAGAGGCAGTCACGACACAAGTGTGTGTGAGCGGCCACAGGAGCACTGAGGGAGGCTACTGAGAAGGCTTCCCGGAGGCGTGATGTCGGAGTGTGCACCCGGGCACAATCAAGGGCATGTGTGCAGGCTAAAGGCAAGGGAGGGGGGTTCGTGCAAGGCACAGAAATAAACTCAGTATGGATCGAGCACAGTGTAAAAAGTGAGGCAACTAGAAAAACTGTCAGGCGCTGAACTGTGCAGGATCTTATAAAGCACGTTAACAAACTTAGACTTGATCCCACAGCACAGCGAGCCTTGGGATGACTTCAACGACTATTCAGCAATGAGCTTTGTGTCTCCGAGAGATCAGGCTGCCTGCCGGGGAGAGAATGGGTGAGCGGGAGCAAGACCGTGCAATAATCAATAATCGTTACATTGCTACTCGAGCATTTGGGACACGCTTCAACTCTCACATTCCTCACCCTACATGGTGTTTACTGATGTGTCCACCTCCTCTGATAAAACACGTGAGTTCCCTAGGGAAAGGAACTCACCCAGTTGCCTGGCACAAAAGAGGAATGTAATGAATGCTAAATGCTAGAATAATGCTTTAGACTTATATTATGGCTCACAGTATAATGAGCACTTTCATATCCAAGAATGTCATTTAACCTTCAAAGCAACCCTATCAGGGAGACATTCTTCCCCCCCCCCCCCCAAATTTCAGTTTAAATTCTACTTAGTTATCATACGGTACAATATTGGTTTCAGGGGTAGAATTCAGGGATTCATCACTTGCATGCAACGCCCAGTGCTCATCCCAACAAGCGCCCTCCTCAACGCCCATCACGCGTCTAGCCCATCCCCCCCCACCTCCCTCTATCAACCCTCAGTTCTCCATCATTAAGAGTTTCTTATGGTCTGTTTCCCTCTCTTTTGTCCCCCTCCCATATGTTCATCAAATTCTGTTTCTTAAATTCCTCAGATGAGTGAAATCACGTGGTATTTGTCTTTCTCTGACTTATTTCACTTAACATCATACACTAGCTCCATCCATGTCGTTGCAAATGGCAAGACTTCATTCTTTTTGATGGTTGAGTACAATCTTCCATTGTGTGCATCCACCACCACATCTTCTGTATCCATTTGAGGGAGACATTCTTAAGCCCTATTTCACAGATGAAGAAACTGAGGCTCCAAAAAGCAAAGTGACTGGTTCGAAGACACAGCCAAGAGTCAGGTCTCATAACTAACTGCAAGTCAACCCCTCTTCCCTATAATCATCCCCCATCCCTTGGGAAAGACCAGTTCCCCTAGTCTGTGGAAGGCAAGCCCAAGCGAGGTTGCTGAGGTTTTCCAGCCGGACAGGAAGAAGCTTCTACAAACGGCACGGCTCTCTGCAACGCCACAGCCATCCTGCCTCCGGACTCCAAGTGCAGTTCAGCACAAGGACACTGATCTGAGAATCCAGATGTTTTAGGACGGTCCCGCCAAACCCAGAAAGAGCCCAGAAGCTCAAAGGAGGAAGCGGGCTAGGGACACGGAAGACAAGCCAGCTCCCAAGCATCAGAGGTGAGAGGGCTTTTCTCCTCTGGTTCAAGTTCATGAATCATATGCGGGACAACCCCTCTCAAAAGAGATGTGGAATCTGGGTCAAAAAGAAGGTACTATTTAGGGTGGAGCTGGTACTGAGCTCGCAGCCTCCCAGGTCTCATGTGAGTGACACTATGCCAAGGGAAGCCCTTTCCCTTGGTCCCCGTGGGTCCTCGTGAGCTCAAGGGGGGGCCTTTTTATTTTAAAAAATTTTTTTTTTCCAACGTTTATTTTATTTTTGGGACAGAGAGAGACAGAGCACGAACGGGGGAGGGGCAGAGAGAGAGGGAGACACAGAATCGGAAACAGGCTCCAGGCTCTGAGCCATCAGCCCAGAGCCCGACGCAGGGCTTGAACTCCCGGACCGCGAGATCGTGACCTGGCTGAAGTCGGACGCCTAACCGACTGCGCCACCCAGACGCCCCTCAAGGGGGGCCTTTGAACCAGCATAGATCCTGGGGCCGGGGGCAGGCTGGCCAGGCACCGGCCACACGGCCCGGCCGAGGAACACGGGGGCAGGACTCAGCAGGGCCACACCACGTGGACTGGGGCCCTTTACACAGCCCAGGAAGCTCAGGTCAACAGACACCTGCGGGACACTCCCCGGGGCCCAGACTGCCCAGCACCTCCCTGAACAGGGGGCCTGTTCCCCTCGTTCAGACCAGCCCTGCCTGGAGGCTGGCTGGGCTGCCCCTGCCCACCTGGGGAAGAGGCCGAGAATGGTAGTGGGGAGAAGGAGGGAGGGAGGGTGTCAGGACGAGCTCGGTGGGGCCGCGCTCTGCACAAAAGCCAGTAAGAGAGGTGCTTTTCTCAGGCGGGGCCAGAAGCCCAGGAGGAGAAGAGGGCAGAGACGTGAGGACTTGGAAAGGGGCAGCTTCTGGCCCTGGGGGGTTTGGCCAGAGTCTGTGGTCTTTTCAACTTTTCTATTTCCATCCCCTCTACACGGCCTCTCCAGATCTTTCCTCTCCTCCTTGCCCCTCTCCTGCTCACTTCCACTTCCACAAAGCCTCCCTCTTCCTTTAGGATGCCGCCTCCAAAGTGGTGTTGCTTTGCTGCTCTGGCCAAATCCAGGGGCCCAAGGAATCCCTCCTGTGCCTCCAACCCCCTCCCCTACATTTTGGTGACGGGAGGACACAGCACAGAACCTCTTCTGGAGGCCACAAGCTGCAAGCCACAGCCGTCGGAACGTGTGTCACAGGCCAGAGGCTCCCAGGAATCCGCGACAGGAACCCTGGGGCCCCCTGAGGGCTACTCTCACACGTGGTATCTGATGCGCGCATGCAGGACTCCAGTCAAACTGGGAAGGAACTGGGGGGGGGGGGGGGCGGGTGGGAATGCCAGGATCCCAGACGCCACGCGGTGGGCTGGGTCCTGCAGACGTTAGGCCAACACTGACAAGGACCCCGTCCAGACCGTAGGCACCTTCCACCATCTCCTGAAGGGAAGGTGCCCTAATAGGGTGCAAATACTTGTCCTGGATTATCCTTCATGTAGACCAAGAAGCCTGAAGCTCTCAGCAGCTCCAGAAGCTGGAAATGCGGCAGAGGCAGGAGCAGAGGCCAGAAGAGAGAATTCCGCCTTTAGCAAGCCCCTCCGGCCCGGTGCTGTCCGGCGAAGGAAAGAACCCAGTGGCCCCTCACTGGGCTAAACTCAAACATCTCTGTGCCTGACCTCAGCCCCACCTCTGCTCCCAAGAGAACATGCCCATAAAAACAATTCAAGACCAGACATGCCCAAGTGAACAGGTCCTCATAGCAGGAGGCACGGTAACCCCCGGTGACCCGGGTATTCTGACCCCCTGTGGAAGGTGGTACGGCCATGGAAATTTTTCACCCCTTCTCTCGTCTACTCTCCCACAAGAACCAAGCACAAGGCAGAATAACAAGTGTGACTGAAGGTGCCCAGCAGAGGTCCGTAAAATGAACTTTCTGGGGCGCCTCAGTGGCTCAGTCGGTTAAGCGTCCAACTCTTGGTTTCAGCTCAGGTCATGATCTCACGGGCTCGTGAGTTCAAGCCCCACATTGGGTTCCGTGCTGACAGTACAGAGACTGCTTGAGACTCTCTCCCTCTTTCTCCCTCTCTCTCTGCTCCTCCCCTGCTCACTCTCTCTTCTCTCTCTCAAAATAAATGCATAGACTTAAAAAATAAAATAAAATAAAATAAAATAAAATAAAATAAAATAAAATAAAATAAAATAAAATAAAATAAACTTTCCAAGTGAGACACTCCACTTGCAAAGAAAATAAAGGAGCTGGCGGTGGAGGGTTAAGAGAATTGTTGCTTAAAGACAGGGCCGAGATTTCAACACCAGATTCACTTCTCTTTCTTAGGGAGGCTGACTCAGGAGAGAACCAGCCCGGGTGATTAATGTTATTTTGATAATGGTTCACATTTACAGAGGATTTTGCAATTTATACACAGAACTTTTTTTTTTTTTTCATAGGCATCCACACCCAGCATGGAGCCCGGTGCGGGGCTTGAACTCATAACCCTGAGATCAACACCTGAGCTGAGATGGAGTCAGACGTTTACCTGTCTTTATACACAGGACTTTCACATACATGATCCCATCTGGATGTCCCAGAAAGAAATGACATGAGCTCACGGATGCCAGGTGCCCGGCATGAGGCAGGCACTTGATGTTACTAGCTCCCCTTCTGCCACAACAGCCCAGGGAAGTGGGCAGGAAGGACGGCATTATCTCCACTTTAGAGTAGAGGAAACTGAGACCATGACTCACACAAAGTCTCATGGTTTGTAAGTGGCAGCCAGGTCTAGATTCCAGGTCTTCTAACCCCTCGTTTTGGGCTTCTCTTTATGCATTTCCATTATTTCTCGTGTGGTATAAAGAACACCTGTGGATGTGTTCTTGGATGTGTGCTGTGGATGAAGAGAACTGCATTTGAACCTGGGCTCTGCCGTTTGTTAGCTGTGTGGCTTTGGACAAGTTACTTAACCTTGCTGGGTCTTTTAAAGGGGGATAATAATGCTTTCACCTCAGAGAGCTACCAGGAGCATTTTAATAATGTGCCAAGAACAAGGTAAACATCAAATAACATTTCCCACCCTCCCGTTCCAATGACCAAAAGGGGGGCCATCTCTCTCCACGCCCTAACGAATTATCACATGTCCCTGACTCCTTTTACCTGAATACCTAGAGAAATGCACTGATTACCAAACATTACTGACCCACTCTATAGATGAGAGAACTAATAAAGGTAGAGTGGCCATCCACCCGAAACCACAACAAATTAAAGACTCTGGCAAAACTCCTCTAAAACATTGTACTGTTGTATTAAACAGTAAGTCATAGTAACAATAAGTAATATACGCTTATTTAAATATTCACACAACACATAAACACATCAATCTTCCCCCAATCTTCCCAGAGAAATCCCTGCTAAGAGCTTTATAGACCCAAATGGTTTTTCTACCTAAACACTCATATATACAACGCATGCCTTTTTTATTTCGTTTTACAAAAATGGAATCATAGCTGGGGGGTGGAGTGGGGGTGGGGAATGTAATCATAAACACCTCCTCCCCTGAAATCTTAACCCCACCTTCCTATTTCCTCCAGGACCTGCCTTTCAGACTTGTACTAACCAGGGCACCTGGGTGGCTCAGTTGGTTGGGCGTCCAATTCTTGATTTAGGCTCAGGTCATGATCTCATGGGTTCATGGGTTTGAGCCCTGCATTGGGCTCTGTGCTGATGGATCCTACTAGGGATTCTCTCTCTGCCACTCCCCTTCTCACATGCTCGCTCTCTCTCTCTCTCTCTCTCTCTCTCTCTCAAAATAAATAAGTAAACAGTAAAAAATTTTAAAAAGGGGGCACATGGGTGGCTCAGTTGGTTAAGTGCCTAACTCTTGACTTTGGCTCAGATCATGATCTCACGGTTCATGAGTTCGAGCCCTGCATTGGGCTCTGTGCTGGCAGCACAAAGCCTGCTTAGGATTCTGTCTCCCTCTCTCTCTGCCCTTCCCCTGCTTGCTCTCTATCTCCCTCTTAAAATAAATACAAACAAACTTAAAAAAAATTTTTTTTTAATATTTATTTTCGTGAGAGAGTGTGAGTGGGGGAGGGGCAGAGGGAGAGAGAGAGAGAGAGAGAGAGAGAGAGAGAGACACAGAATGTAAAGCAGGCTCCAGGCTCTGAGCTGTCAGCACAGAGCCCAACGCAGGGCTCAAACTCACGAACCGCGAGATCATGACCCGAGCTGAAGTCAGAAACTTAACTGACTGAGTCACACCCGGGTGCCCCAATAAAAATAAACTTTAAAAAATAAACAAATAAAAATTTAAAAATTAGCAATTAAAAAAAAAGACGTGTACTAACTAACAGTCATACTTAGATTTTCTCAGGACCCTGCCCGGTTCAGCGATGAGGCACGGCCAAGGCGGTGTGGACACCCATGTCTGCCTCTGGCTTTGATATCCTGCAGGCACCTCGGTTTTTCCGTCCGTAACGTGGGTATGTTCACGTGGCCCTGAACTTTCAAGGCCTACCCCTCTACTCTGCATACGACTTTCACATACTGGCCCTCAAACTATCCTGTCCAGAGAAGCAGGACAGGTGCCATCACTTCCAACACTCTGAGGAAAAATCAGAGGCCAGAGAGGTTCCTCAAATGGCCAGGGTGACCAGTGGTCAGCAAGAGAACTGGGGCGGACACCAAGTTCCCTGGTTCCTGGTCCCCTGCTTCTTCCTCGGTAAGCTTTCGTGCTCCGCCCAGAGAGAACCCCAGCCGGGGTCTTCCCGTAGGGAGACGTGGGAATGTGGGTGGCATTAACGCCACAGCTCCGTCCTCTCAGAAGGAGCGTGGCTCCCTGGCCTTGCATACAGCATGGCCCGTGGCGTCCAGTCTCCACCAGCCACTGGCCGCGTGACCTGCTCTCGTCCGCCTTCACGAGACCCGGGGGAGGGAGTTCTAAACCGCGGTGAGCCCTCAGGTCATCCTCCGCGGCGCTGTGTGCCAGCCTAAGCCCTCCGCCTGCCCTCGGCAGGGTCCCGGCCCCTCAGGGCCCAGCCCCACCTCACCGCTGCGGGTGGCAGCCCAGGGGACCCGCGTGCCTGTCCTGCTCCTGGCAGCTGGGGAGGCGGCTCCGGCTCGGCTCCTCACGGCCGCAGGAGGAGATGCGTTCACCCTCCGCGTTCCCCACAGGGACCACCTGTCCCAGCGCCGGCCTGCCTGCCCTCAGGCAGCCCGGGGCCCCGGGGGCGGTGGTCCCTTCTCTCTTCTCTCGCCCAAAGGCCCTTCCCTCACACCTCCACCGGCCCCGCTGCTTGTTCGGCCCGGAAAGGGCCTCTCGGTGCCTCGCTCCTGCTTTCTCCCCGAGTCCACCTCCAGACTCACCTCCTCCGAGGGGGATGCCACGGTCTGCCCCCCCCAACACCAGCTGCACCAGGTTCTCAACATCCCCTCGGCCGGTGCTGTCCACTACGCAGGAATCCCTCTGCCCCGGCGGACACATCGCAGTGGGAGAGGCTTCCCCAGGAGCGGCAACAACAGGTGCGCACGCTGTGTCTCTGGCTAGACTGTGGGTGCCCGGGGTCCGGGGACCATGCTTCCAGGCCCTCTGCGTCCTCTGCACAGCCCTCCGGGTGTCTCCTCTGCTGGGCCGGGTGCCCGCTCTGCCTGGCGGGAAGGCCTGCGGTGACGCCTAGTCGGGGAGGTCTCAGAAGGGTTTGCTGGCTCAGATAAGGCCCGAGACTCCTCTCCCCTGAATAGCCCAGCCCTAACTCCCGGCACCGGCCCCTCGCTTCAGACTCATGGGGACCCCGTGGGGCCAACAGCCTCTCCCCGAGGGATGAGGGATGCCGCGTTCCAGGCATCCTCTGGTTCTCAACCCCCTCCCCACAACGTCTGTCTCTCCAGGCTGAGGCCCAGAAGGACACAGAGCCCTACAGACAATTGAGATTCTCACTCCACTAGTCAAGCCTCCCAGAGACCGCTAAATACCTGAGAGTCACCAGAGGAAGTGTGTCTGGGAAAATAAATTCCACCTTCGAGGCTCCCCAGGGAGAGATGCGGGTGAGAGAAGTGTGTGCAAACGTCACCAAAGCGAACAGGACCTCAAAGCAAACAGGCCCCCTTCGGGATGTGAAGACACTTTCCCCAGGCTCTTTTCCAAGGTTCATGCCCTCAGGCAGCCCAGGGCCCTTATCTACCATCTGACGGATGCTTCTGAACGGCTGGTTCCCTTTCAACTGCCGTGGGCTGGGCCCCACACCACAGATTATTCACACACCACTTCTGTTTAGTCACAGCAAGTCAGGAGGAGAATGGGATCCCCATTCTTGATGAGGAAACTGAGGTTCGAGAAGCTGAGATGTTAAGCGTGGACAGGGCCCATGCCGGGCACTTCAACCTGCCCCAAGACACCCTACACATCTGCAGGGTGGGCGCATGGATCTCCTCTTACGTACGAGGAATCTGGGGCCACGAAGTCAAGTGAAAGGCCCCAAGCACCCAGCACCCAGCTGGGCTCCAGCTCAAGATTCCAAACTTGACGCGCTCCTCCCCGAATTCCCCAGAATCCTCTTGCTAGGAGAATCATGGAAGGCCGTGAGGTCATGTCCAAGGTCTTCCCGGGGACCTCGGTACCCGGGTAATCCCCGGGTAATAGGCGCCTCCCGGCTGCTAAGAGAAACCAAGCTCTGGCCCAGGATGAGAAGAAAGCTGTCACACTGAACTGGCTAAAAATAAAGGAGGTACCCGGTGGCTTCAAGGGGAACAGAACAGCCCTGGAATGTGGCAGGGCAAGAACGACAGGCTTAACGCTCGCTCGCTCGGCCTCCTGGTTGATGGCTCGGGGCTGGGTCCAGCCTCCAGACTCACAGTCCCCAACATCCCAGGTACCTCCAGACCAGAGAGAAGAGAGGATCCAAAGCGCAGATGGTTTTGCTTTCACTACGAGATGACCAAACCCTCATGCCGTGGGGTTCAAGGCCCTGCAGTGGTGTGAGCAGACCTGGCTAGAAATGGCCAGACCTCAGGCCTCCTCCAGCTACCCTGACCCCTCTATCACCTTGGGCAGGTCACTTCCACCTCTGTGTTTTTCCATCAGTAAAGCAGCAATAATGAAAACGGCCGTCTTGCCCTCTTACCTGGCAGGCACAGGAGCCACACTGCACTGTGGATTACTCAGAACACAGAAACCCCCCCTTGCTGGCAAACGCAGCCTGGTACCCAGGATCCTGGCCCCGGCTCAGGGATCCGGCTGCCCATCCTGTATTATGCAGAAAGCAGCAGCACCACCCCCCACCATGCCTCCCAAGGTGCCCACACGTGGGTTGGGTGTGACCGACAAGGATCACAGTTGGCATCTGTACAGTTCTGCACACTTCCCAAGTGTTTCCACACCCACCCTCGAATCGGTGAAACGGGCAGAGAGCAAGGCAGGAGTCATTTACCGCGTCTGACAAATAAGGACACTGAGGCCCAGACAGCTTGATGGCTACCACGGCACTGCTCAAGCTAGAAGAATCTGTTAAAGGTAATGGATTCTAGCCTCCTAGTCTTACAGATGAGGACACTGAGGCCCAAGGACCTATGAGAACCCACTGCTTTAAATGCAGAGTGCCTCTGTCCGAACTTTAGCCATAAACTTCACTGTTTAGCAGAGCGCTGTCCGACACAAATACAATCCATATACGTCATTTTAAGCTTTCTAGTGGCCACATTTTTTAAAAAATAACAGGTGAAATTAATTTTAATAACATCTTATTTAACCCGCTACCTCCAAAATATTACTCCCAAGGTAAACAATGTTTTTAAAATTACTAGTGAGCTATTTTATGTAACTTCTTGTCACACGAAGTCTCTGAAATCTTGTATTTTACACTTAATCGCACATCTCAAATCAGGCTCCCCATATGTCAAGTGCCCAGCAGCCATGCACGGCTGGTGACTACTCTTCTGGGCCACACAGCTCCAGCACCCCTGTTACGGGAGCCTTGGCCAATGGTTTCTACAGGGGGCTGCCGCAGCAGACTGTTCTGGAAGCGCACAGCCCTGGACCTCAGTCCTGGTTCATGCGTACGTGGTACCATCTGCCCACCGGTGTCAGCCAGACTCGTGTCCTTATCCTGGTCCTCTTGCTTTCTGGCCACCAAGAGCATGTCAACTCCACTTCCTGAGGTTCTCCTGCCCCGGATGCAATTGCAGGAAGAAATGCCTACACCCAAGCTGGCTGGAGGGACTCAACTAAATCAAGCACGTGAAAGCATGTTGTAAATAGAACAGAACTTTGCATAGGTGAGGCGGTGCCTTTATCACAGCAGTGGCCTGGGTCTCCTACTCCGCTCATCCCACCCCCCCACCCAGAAGGCACCAGGAGACATCAGAGAAATGAGGTCAGATTGAATAACATGGCTGAAAGCAAACCCCAGTCAAGGAAGCCAGCTGCTCACAGTGGGGCCAGGCAGAGGCAAGGAGAGAACAATCTTTAGGAGTGCGCATTACAGGAGCATTAGGGGGTCCTCTAATGATTAAATGATTAAATTAGATTAAATTAAATTAAATTAGATTAAATAAAATTAAATAAATTTTAATAAATTTAAAATATTTAATTTTAATTTTAAATATTTAATATTTAAAAATAAATAAAAAATTAAATTAAATTAAAATGATTAAATTAGATCTGTGTTACACATCCATGCAAACAAGGATGGGGGGAGGAAGATAAATACAAAGGGTACAGGGAGAAATTTGGAAAACAGGGGAAATCCCTAACATTTCACTGTAAATGACTTTATTGGGCCAATTTCCTTCCCCAGCGGAGGGAATCAGTCAACACTCAGCTGGGGAAGGGGGGGAAGGGGCAGGACAAGCAAAGCCAGTTGGAGAGGATGGGGAAGAAGGAGAGACAGGAGTCTGGGGAACCTGGGGGTCCTGCACAGCTCTGACCCATCTCTCTACCTCCTTGGATCCGTTTCCCTAAACAACAAGATTGAGTGTTGGGTGTGGTATGGTGGGAAGAACATGGGTTTCTGAGACAGGAGAACGGGTAGTGTTCCTGTCCCTGTTACTAATGAACTGTGTGGTTTTTAGCAAGTCATTTCACTCCTTGGGGTCTTGGTGTTCCTCATTTCTTTCTTGTTTTTTTTTAATAAATTTTTCTTGTGTTTGTTTTTGAGAGAGAGAGGAAAAAAACACAGGTGGGGGAGGGACAGAGAGAGAGGGGGGACAGAGGATCTGAAGCAGGCTCTGTGCTGACAGCAGAGAACCTGATGCAGGGCTTGAACTCGCAAACTGAGATCACGACCTGAGCCGAAATCCAATGCTTAACTGCTTAACTGACCCAGGCGCCCCTTGGTTTCCTCACTTCTCAATGCAGACAATGCCTTTCTCAAGGTGGACAAAGACAGGGGCTCTCCCAGCAATGCTGCTCCTATGCATATGCCCAGGAGAAATGAAAGCCTACGTCCACACAGGGAAAACATGTACACAGATGTTCACAGCAGCATTATTCCAAAGTGGAAGAAACCCAAATGTCCATCAACTGACAAATATCTAGTGTCTAAACATACTGTGGTATAATGACACAACTAAATAGTATTCAGCCATGAAATAATGATACATGCTACCGCATGGATGAACCTTGAAAACATACTGCTCAGTGAAAGAAACCAGACACAAAGGCCACATACTGTATGTTTTCATTTATGTGAAATGTCCAGAAGGGGTAAATCCATTTTAAAAAAAGAAAGTAGATTAGTAGGCTGGGGAGTGACTGCTTAATGGGTGTGGGGTTTCTTTGGGGGGTGGTGAGAATATTCTGGAATTAGATGATGGGAATGGTTGTACAACCTCGCGAATATACTCAAGACCACACTGTACACTTAAAAAATTTTTTTTAACATTTATTCATTCTTTGAGAGGCAGAGAGAGACAGAGCGTGAGTGGGGGAGGGGCAGAGAGAGAAGGGAGACACAGAATCCCAAGCAGGCTCCAGGCTCTGAACTGACAACACAGAGCCCGACGTGGGGCTCGAACTCACGGACCGTGAGATCATGACCTGAGCCGAAGTTGGACGCTTAACCGACCGAGCCTCCCAGGCGCTCCCACAGTGTACACTTTAAAACGGGGAGTTCGACAGGATGAGAATTATAGCTCAACTTAAAAAATAACGGGGCCCCGGCATCAGGCTGAATGGGTCTGCAGGCTGGCTCTTCTGTTTACTGTCTGAGCCTCAGGGTCTTTACCCAGAAGTGGAGATCATGAACAGCACCCCCCTCACTGGGGCACTGTGGGGACGTAATACCTTTAGCACCCTCCCCGGCAGGAAGCGTGACAGGCACTCCACGTTGGCTTCCATTAGTATTGTTACTGATGATTAAATTAGATCTGTGTTAGGAAGACAGGCCCCTAGTAGGCATTCAATTCCCTCGAAGGTCCCCCCAAGGTCTCAACGTCTGTGGCCTGTGACCGGGCCCGGAATCAGATGAGCAACGTGATCCGACATTTTCCGCCTCAGAGCAGGGACCAGCACTTCTGTTTGCAAAGGGCTGGGCTGCACACCACACATTTCAGTTTTCCTGCCGCGGGGCACTGCCACCCTCTCCTTTTACGGAAGACAGTCCAAGACAGGCTGCAGGCCCGAGCGTTCTCCAGCACAGCCAGCGGAGCCAGCAGCCAGCGCGTTTAGGAGACTGATAAGCCAGCCCCGCCTCAGGAAGAGAGGGTGTGCGGGCAGGAGCACATGTGCACTTTTAAATTCCCGGAAAAGTTCACCGGATTCCCACACTGGAACGCGCGGGGCCACAGAGAGCCCTCCCCGCCTTTCCCCGCACCCAGTCCCCCCTCCTCGGGGCCGTGCAGCCGTCAGTGGGGCTGGCACCGCTCACAACCAGAGCTCTCAGCTTCCCTCGGAGACACTCCACGACGAGGGCTCTGCATGATAAGGTAAACTGGGAGACGGCTAATTTTAAACTAAGCTTGAATGCTGCAACGTGAATGGAAATAAATGACTGGGAAGAAACCGACTCTTTAAAAAATGAAACACTCTCCCAAAAAATGTTACAGGTTTAACCGTACGGGGGTCGGTGTGCAACACCAGGAAACCGTACGAACTTCTGATGGGAGTACAAAGTGACAGGACCACCGGGGATGGCGATTTGACAAAATCTTGAAAGTGGGAAGACGCACACACTCCTCTGCCCAGCAATTCCGTCCCAGACACCCAGCCCAGAACCTAGAGAAACGCGCATGTGCACTGAAGGACCGTGCAGGAGGAGACTCACCATGGCACTTGTAACGTGAAACATTAGAAACCCAAACACCCATCAAAAGAAGAGATTAAATGATAAATTGTGGTGTGTACAACACACAACGTAAGGACGTACAGCAGTTTAAGTCGATGAAACAGAGGTGTATGGGGCAACAAGGAAAAATCCCAAGTATAGAATGTTGAGCTAGAAAAGGCAAGTTGCAGAAGGATACACGCAGTATAGCATCATTTACCAAAGCTTAAAACCACATAAAGTAACACTATATACTGCTTATAGATACAAGATATATAATGAAAGTATAAAAACAGGGATGGAAATGATAAACATCAAAATCAGGACACAGGCACTCTCTGGAAGGAGAAACAGATGGGACTAAAGATGGAAACGTAGGGGTTCCAGCTCAGGGTTTCAGCTCCGTCTCTAATGTACTCCTTCCTGTGTCGGTTGCTTCTCAAGCTGAATGGCGGGTACGCAGGTGGTTGTTGTTACTCTCAACATTGTTATGTGCCTCAAATATTTCATAAGACCTGACTCATACATGTTGACTTGTGGGGGAGAGAATTAAAATATAGATTCCAAGTTAATTTATTAAAATCAACAAAGACGGGAGAAAAAAATCAACAGAGATGGGTTTTTCTCCTAAAAGAAAGAAGCAGAGGGAGTAAAAATAGCCCTCTGGAAACGAATGAATGAATGAATGAATGATTATTTTATAAAGAATAACCTTCTGGACTCCATTCCAGATTTCCTTAGTACTATTAGATAGATAGATAGATAGACAGACAGACAGACACACACACACACACACACACACACACACACACACACACATACACACACAACTGATATATGAGAGCCATAAGGTATTCTAGAATGCTCAGAGATAACAAACCATTAAAAAGAGAGAAAGCAAAGCTACGTTTTGAGAACCGTTTGACTCTCCCTCACAAAGTTTCTAAGTATAATATTCCCATTCGCACATCTACAACCTGGCTTCAAGCCATTCCTAAGCTGGCGATTTCGCACCCGTGATCTGATCACCGGCCCCTATATGCTCTCACAGCATTCTGTGCTTTGCACTTATCGTTAAGACAGCAAATCATTATTTATGTTCCAGGAGAAGAGGGAGCATTTTACCGAGTTTAGGGCTGTCACCCTAGCCTAGCACAGCCCTCTGCACATAATAAAGGACTCAAACATTTTCCAGAGAAATCACTGAGTTCCCACGATCGGACTTGATTCTAAGGGTCCTCAAATGAATTAGCAGATGCCAACAGTCTGGCCACCACTGCTTCCTGGACTCTGAGGGGTATTGTTGCCTGGACCCTCAGCGGGGTCCTCGGGCATGCTCAGAGCGGACTCCAGTGGCTGAGTCTATCAAGCAGGAAGCCCTGACTGCAGACACACATGGAGACAGTACCAAATCAGTCTTTTTAGGAGAGAGCTGCCCATGCCATCTCCAGAAAACAGCAGGAGCGTGGGAGGACGGCACGGCATGGCCAGATGTGAAAGTTCTTGTACCCACCCGCTTTCCCAGTTTATTCTCTCACGACAGTCCCAAATTATCAAACCAAATGAAGAGTTGGGGCTTCTCTTGGGGGGGGGGGGGGGGGGAGAACTCCAGAGAACACTCCATGTAGAGGGAACAAGGATTATGAGATACAGATGCACCAAGGATGAGGCTCTTATTGGAAATTTGTATAACACCAGGTCGAAAGGTGTCTCAGGTATTACTCATACTTTTCTAACTCTCCTCTCTCTCAACCCTGAGCAGTAAGGAAAGGGCGGTTTTGTTTTGTTTTGTTTTTTTAATGCTTGCTTTTGCAGCTGAGAAACTAAACCGTGGGTAGCCTTTTAACTGCTAAGCATACTCTCCCCCACCTTCCTGGGCCAAGCACTCCTGGGGTTGGCTGTTGGACAAATCGCACCTGTTCATTCACTTCAAGGAGACTACTTAGGGTCACGGGGATCCCACTCAGAGAAAACCCGCTGGTGTTTGCCCACCTTTCGGACAACCTGGGAGGAAAGGAAGCTACTCCTTTGTTCTTTTTAAGATTTTAAGTAATCTTTACACGCAATGTGGGGCTCAAACTCACAACCCCAAGATCAAGACTCACATGCTCTGCCGACTGAGCCAGCCAGGTGCCCTGGAAGCTAGCCCTTCTTAAAAGGCCAAGTTCCCACCTTGCTGGACTCACCTTCCTCTCCCAAACAAAGCACTACGCAAACCTTCACTCTCCTCCAGGCTCCTAATGGCCAAGCCAAGTGGAAGACGCAGGCAGGACCCAGCCTCTGGCTGAAGAACCAAGCACATGTCTGGGATTCTGATGAATGGAACCTTTCACGAGCACACACGTGCCTCCTTGCCTCCTAAAAGCACTAGAAGAGTGAAAGGCAAACCTAGGTCTTGTACTTATTTCAGCCCAACACCAGGACATACTTTTCCCAGCACCCCATTAACCAACGTCATGCAGGTACAGTCTGGCAAGTGGGGCTCCACACCGGGAGGCCAGGCACTTGGCTGGTTTCGACCCAGTTTGTATTTATGAGACTGAATTAGTGGCATGTCTCACAGGCAACGAAGAGACCAACGATACCCCCCTTCGTGACCACTTCTGTATCCTGAGCAATCCCGAAAAGCCTTCCCTGGCATCATCCTCATCTGCCCTCCTCTTACCCCCAGGCCAGAAGGCAAGAAAATGAATGAAGGTTAGTGGGGGATGCCAGGGCTGTCTCCAGAGCCCCAGGGGCTGCCTAGGGCTGAAGGGCTGAATCATCCTGGCAACCCACGCTGGCAGGTTAGGCCGGGGTGGGGTCTGTATTCACTGGGTCCCCACTGGGGTTGCAGGTAGGGCCCAGTTTGGGCAAAAAGAACAGGGCCTGAAGTCCTGCACCCCCACCCAGCCTTGGTGGGTAGGAAGGGCTGCTCTCTAACAAGTCTTGGGTCCTGGGAAAGGAGATGCAATCCCCCAGCATCTGCACAGGTGGGGGCGGGGAAAGCTGACTAAGCCACTGGAACCGGCATCTGCTAGGCTCTCAGGAGGCCCAGGAAGCTTCCTGGGGACCACACCCATGGATGGCTGTGCTGCACAGCCCATCACGCAGGCCAAGGTGATCTTCTGGCAAGAATAGACACACACACACACACACACACACACACACACACACACACACACACCCCTGGTGTGGGCACCTGGGTGGCTAGAGTAGTTAAGTGTCTGACTCTTGGTTTCCGTTTAGGTCATGATCTCACAGTTCATGAGTTCAAGCCCTACATAGGGCTCTAGGCTGACAGTGCAGAATGTGCTTGAGATTCTCTCTCCCTCTCTCTCCACCGCTCTCTCTCTCTCTCAAAACAAATAAATAAACTTAAAAAAAAAAGGAATATACACAAACACACACACCCCTAGAAAGCAGTGTAAGATGTCTTAGGTGGGGTGCAAGAAAGCCTTCTTGTTTTTAAGACTCTCCTTGGCCAATAATATTATCTGAAGGAGGTTCTGGCCTCAACACCCTCCTCCAGCAATGTTCTGAGGCCAGAGAGGGGAGGCAGGGAATGTCAGCTTGGCAATCTCAGAGCAGGAAGGACTTCTGAGGACCAACTGATTCAGAAATCACACACTCAGACGTCTCCAGGAGCCTGGTGGACAGAATTCGAGGCAGGTCACCACAGCGAGTGGAAGGCCCTGGAGCCACACTCAGCACTGAGTACCCGATAAAACAATCCTTACTGAGTACAGCCCAAACCTCAACCCAGCATAGTCCCCGGAGGCCACGCAGGTGGTGGTGGGTATGCATGATGGAAGCTTACAAGGGTCATCTGGGTCCCCACCCCGGCGGTCTGCAGTCTTGCGCTACAGAGCACCCCACATGCAGGGGGAGGGCAGTGAACTCATCCCCACTGTGAAACGGGAAGAACATCAGGATCGGCACCACCGCTGCAGAAAACTTGTGAAACGCACGTGTTGGCATGCACAGCTCCCTGAGCTCGGTGGCCAGAAGGAAGGTCCACGGTGCAGCACGCCCTACAGTCTGACAAGTCTAGAGTCACTGTTGCTTAGAGCTATGAGGGACAGCAGCAGATTTCCGGGCCTGTCTCCTAATTACCCTACTCTGGTCCCCGCTGGGCACAGGGCCCAGGATCCAAGCAGCATCCCCAGGGCCTTTGTCTCAGCACCTCCCCCTCAGCTGACTTCTAGGAGGAGCCCCGGTCAAGTTCCCAGCGGAGGGAGGGACCCGCCCTGGCTCTGCCTCTAACTCACCGGGTGACCTTGATGAGGTCACTGCCCTCAGCAGGCCTGTTTCCTATTGTGCCTGAGGAGGGGGTTGTCCTAGGTAGATAGGAAGAGAACCGAATGAACATCCTGTGGCTCGCAGGGCAGAAAATCCAGGCTTTACACTCCTGCCTGTCACCTGTAGGCGCTTCCCTTGTTTGAACTCCAAAGTCAGGTTGACTTTGCCTGTCCATCCCAGCTTACTCCAGCAATAATGTCACCCCTGCGGGGCGTGGGTGGGTCAGGAGCCTGTGCCAGGCCTAGCTAGTACTGATAACATGGGCGCTTTTCCCTACAGCCCAGGCTGTTTCTTTAAAACATGGTGGCAAAGCTGGCATCGGGGACAGATACAGCTTTAAGACCTGCCAGTGGACAGTATTTTATGCTAGACAGATGTCAAAGGCAGCAACCCCTCAGGGTTGGGAGATGCGTTCTTGTGCAAGTACACACATGTCACGAGCATACACGTCAAGGCCTCCAACCGACTCAAAAGACCAGTCTCTTACTTAAACTCCCTGGGCTGGCTGGAAATTACAGTTTAAGAGAGCGGTCACGTAGGGGAATAAAAAATTCCATTCAGACATGCCGCTCCGGACCTGAGGCCTATGAGCAAAGTTTCCGGTGGCCTCCGAACCCCTCCCCGTTCCGGGAAGCCGGGCGGGTCACCCTGTCCTCAGATTTAGGGGCAGCCGCAACAGCTGGAAGAGCCGGGGTGAGAGCTCCTCCGGGGCACCCCAAATATGGGATGCCTGGCCTGCAGCCAGCACCCCCGCCTGCCGCGCGCTCACCTCCCTATCATCTCTGTAATCACTCCGCCGCCTACGGCGCTCAGAACCTTCCGAACAGGCCCTACGGACCGACCCACCGGTCCCCACACAGCCACCTCCCCGCATGGCCCGGGGGCCCATCTGACATCCACAGCCCATCTCAAGGACACTGCAGCAAGCAGTCCAGCCCCGGGGGTCTTCCCCCCAACACACACACACACACACACACACACACACACACACACACACAATCCCGGGGAGAATCGAGGGGCGAAGCCTTCCCCGCCCTGCAGTCCAAGCAGTGCCGGCCTGGGGGAGCCTGGGCGCCGGAGGACCGAGGCGGCGGCGGCGGTGGCGGCGGCGACGAGCGGATGCCGGAATGCAGCGCCGCGCGGGCAGAGCGCCGGGCGGCGGCGCGGGCGGGGGCTCACCTTTTTGACTTGGTCATCCTTCAGCTCGGTGAAGTAATAGGCCAGGAGCTGCGCGGCGATCATGCTGGCGATCGGGGACGCGGGGCGGCAGGCGTGGGGCCGGCGTGGGTGCTCCGCAGCCCGGGCGAGCAGTGGTCCTCGGGCGGCTGCTCGGCGGCTCCTCCTCCTCCTCCTCCAGCCGCGACTCCTCCCCCAAGGCCCGGGAGGCGGTGGCTCGCGCGCTCCCCGGCTCCGCGCTCCCGTCCCCGGCAGGGTGACAGCCACCGGCCGGCCCACCTCCTCGGCGCCCATTGGCTGCCGCCCGCCTCTGCAGCGCCGCGCGGCGGCGTCCGGGCCCGGGCGGGGGGGCGCGGCGGCCGCTCCCTCGCGCGCCGGAAAGGGGGCGGCGACGCTGCGAGATCCCCCACGGTCCGGCTTCTCTCGGCACGTCCCCCACGTAGGGAGCCGGCGCGGGGGCGGGAGGCTCTCTCGGGCGCGCATGGTCGCGCGTGGCGGCGCCCGGCCCGGCGGAGGGGCGCGGGGCGCGGGAAGAGGCGCCGCCCGAGCCGGGCGGGACGAACGGCCCCGGAGAGTCCGCTGCCGGCCTGGCGAGGGTGGCCCCCTTCCCGGGAAAATTAGGGCTCGGCCCCGGGAGCTCCGCGGATGGGGAGAGGCCGAAGGAGGGTGCAGAGGTGGGCGTGCAAAGCGAGCCGGGCCTGTGCCGGCGTAAGCGAGAGCCCGCGGGCTTCGCGGTCCTCGCACCCGGTCCCCGCCCCGGCCGGCTCTCGCGGGCCCGGGATGCCGAGTGCCGGGTCCCACCTGCGTCCTCCCGGCAGTGCATCACCCCCACCCCGGCCCGCCCGGCCTAATCTCCGTTGGGCCGATTTGTGTTGCTAAACCGAGAGCGACTCCCCGCAACGCCCGCCCCAGAGGCACTGGCTCCTGGGCTCTCCCGAGGGCGCACGCCCGCTGGGCGGGACTTGGGCCCCCCACGCCCCCGCCAGGCCGCATCCCCCGGGCGTCCTCTTCCTCCCGCGCACCCCGGCTCGCTGGCGTCGCGGGCGGGTCCATCAGGCGCCCCCTCCTAGCTGCCACCTTTTTCACTTCCCCAAAGGAAGTTAGCCGGGCTGGGAGGAATCCTGAGAAAAAACGTTCAGCCTTAACGGGGGGAGGGGACATGCGGAATCAGGCGGTTATGCAGCTGCTTTGAGAGCTACCGTAGCGTTCTTAGAGTCATTGCCGGCTGTGTGCAGGAGCCTTACTGCCTTACCAGATGGCATGTAATGAGCTCGAAACACAACGAAGTGGTTACTATCCTGATTCAACAGGTAATCAGGTAGAGGCTCAGCGACGCCACGTATCTTGCCACACTTCACACAACCAGGAAGTTGTAGATCCCAGAATTAGGTCTGTGCGTTTTCAAAGCCAATGTTCACCCCTGCAATTTACTGTCCTTTCTATTGTCTGTAGGTAGCCTCTCTGCCTGAATAGGCCACGCTCCTGGGACCAAAGCTGCACCATGGGGTGCCCTGAAATGGACACGGTCCTGCCGCAGAACCTCCATCACGGATCTGGATCCTGGGGAACCCTGGCCAGGTCTACGGTATAGCGGTATCGAAGGGAGATGGCCGGTCCAGTACGTTCCTCGTGAGCAACGTCAGGAGCCTGACGGCTGCCGTCCCCAGTTGAAGAGGACCTCAGATGTGGCCCCTGAAGCCAGAGCCCTCAGTCCAGAGCTCAGTCCCCACCTCCTGGCTTTCTGGCTGTGACACTGAGTCACCTTCCTGAGCTTCCTCATTCATAATATGGAGATACTAATATCTCCCGCCCACCCACCGTCCCTTCCTTGTTGGGGAATACCTGCTTATCACACACACTTAATAAGTGGTGGGTCTTATTACACGATTGGGAAGCTTGATGAGGGCTTCGCACTTGCATTCGAATCCCCAGGAAGGCCCTGAGAGGGCCTAGCAACTTTATATTTGTAATTTCGAATCATTTTGCAAAGAGGTTCCCCAAAATCATTTCATCTTCAATCCCCACAAAACCTGGATCCGCCCTCAGGGCAGTAGCGTTATAAACTAGGAACAGAGATTTTCTGGCATTCATCAAATACCTACACTGCCCACACAGCCATAAAGTAAAATCGGGGGAACGAGAATGATTTGGTTGTTCTCAGCTGCCGTTTGAGTCCTGCCAATATGACGCTGACAGACTCACAGGCTGGAAGCTCCTTGAGGATCAAGAACTGTGCTTTGGTAATTGCTCTGTCTCCCACACCTAGCACTCGAAGGTGGAATGAGCCCAGTGCAGTGATCAGGAGGGTTAAGACCCTCAACCTAGGCCCCAGCCATCACTATGGCCCCGTTACATCCACGATCTCTTGTCTGAGCTGGAGCCAGGGAGAAGCGGAGCCTCCCAATTTTCCAGGCTACCCTGAGATGTTCTGTTTGCAGGCAGGGAGGCTGCCAATGCGTTCTCTTCCCTGGCCTTTGAGAAACTGCTTCTCAAGGTGACTCCTGCGTTCCCCACCCCTTGAATGCACTCAGGCCCCAAAGGCTATCAGTATATGCTGAGAAATATTTCTAGGCCTGCCCCACTGCTTCCTTCAACCCCTAGCCCTCATTGTCCCATGCCAGAAATATTACAAGAGTCTTCTAGCTGCCCTCCCTGGTTCCTGGCTTCCTACCATCCAAGTCCTTCTGAAGTCCAGGCCACATTATTCCTGCTAAGAAGCACCCTAATCACATCATAGCCCTGCCCCAAATCCCTTGATGACCTCCTCCTTCCTGACCCAGCCAATTGAAATATCTCTGCCTGGTGTCTGAGGCCTTCCGTGATCTGACTCTGCATCCTGGGCTGCAGCAAGGCCACCTCCCACTGTCCTCGGCCCACCTGAGTCCCCTCCGTTTAAGCCCCTGCGCATATTTCCTTGCTTGCCCTGCCTTCTCTGCTCACCTCCCGCTGACCTGACCAAGTGTCAGTCTCACCGAAGGCCCAGCTCTCCCACCCTCCCCATAAAAGCCTCTCCTGAGCACGGCTACTCACCCCAATCTCCCAGGCCTCAGCACTTCCACAGGAGAAACTCGGACTATGCTCAGAATCCATCTAGATCGAGACCGAGACTCTTCTTTACAGACTAGGAACCTGCAACGCAACGAGCAAGCCATCTTGTCCAGTGTCAGGCTGTGCTAGAGGTCGGAGCTGGGACTTAAACCCAGTTCTGATGCCCAGGCGGTGCTCCGTCCATCCTTCCCCCCGCCCCCCTCCCAACCTCACTGCCAGGGCTTCGGATAAGTGACACTGACTCATAACAGTCTGCCTGATACTTTTGACTGCCTTCTGGGGGGCCGGTCTCATCTGCCCCAATCAGACGGCTTTCTGAGACCAGAGCCCATGTTACGCTGCTATGACTGCTCCTGGGCTCAGAGCTGGGCCTGTGTCCTCTCTTTATCATGCCAGTTGTCACCTCATGTGCTTCTTTATTATCCCACTTCTTTTTGCTGTCCTGTAGCTGTTGGAACCCAGCGAAGCCCCTTGCTGATTACTCTCCGGACTCCAAGGAAGAGCAGACAGGACGCTGAGCATTGGAAACCTAGTTCCACACATCTCCCCTCACCCTCCAGATGGCCTTACCCTCTGGCCGAAGTCCCCTGGGTGTCTCTATTCATTTAGTATGCTCCCTCCTGTAGGAGTTGGGGTGGGGGGGAGTGGTCAGGCCACGCCAGGCTGCCGCCCACAAAATGCACCTGCCGGTAAGAGAAGGCAGGCCACAGCTAAGTCAGGATGTCACAATTCACATCTGACCCAGGGCCCTAGGAACGTTGCTCCAGAAATTCTCTCCAGTGGACCAAAGCCATACCCCAGCACCTGGAAGTACACTTCTAACAGCAGTGTTTGCATAATACTGATGGTTTACAGAGCATTTATTTTTTCATTTATTGCCTCATTTCTCCTGATAACACGCTGGTGAGGTTAGAAGGGCAAAACAAATATCATTATCCCCACTCAATCAGTCAATGAGGATTATGGAGGTTATAGAGCATGTTTAAGGTCTGAAAGACAGCGAAAGGGAAAAAAGAAAAGGCTAGCATGTTGGCATCCTGGATGCTCCGGGGAGGGGGGCTGTGGTCACACAAAGCACGTTCCGAGGAGAAGCACCTGGAAGGGATCCTGACCCAACATTTCTATCAGTTAGATCTGTGGTTTTCAACCTGGCTGCACAAAAGAATCACCTGGAGAGCTTTTACAAACGTTGATGCCCAGGCCTCAGCCCCAGATGATGGCTGAACTGACCCGGAGCGGAGTCCGAACCCCAGCTTCTGGAATGAAAAGCGCTGACTTGCCATGGGAACATCTGGAGGAAATTTCTGAAATGAGCCTGCCGGCACTATCGTTTGCAGTCTCTCTCGGACAACGCCGAGCGCAGTTCCTCCGGGGCCCTGGTGGCCCTGCGGACGTGGAGCACACTGAGATGCAAGTTCACGGTGACTTTCTCATCAACTCTGCAGACAGCTTTGCTCCTTTGTGAGAAGGATTCTGGTGAAGAAGCACCAGGGCTCAGCCCCTGGAGTGGCTGGGGACGGAAGGTCACATTCCTGGCCTGTCTCCCTGCCTCTTTCATTTGCCCGAAGTTCTGCCTTCCGGCGGCATCACAACAGAGGTTATAAGTTGGCAACCGCCAGACTAAAACATGGCCTCCAGCGTATCTTATTCGGCCCGCCTAGTATTTTATAAATATGAGGAAGCACTTAAAAGTTAGGAGATTTGCTTTAAAACCCACGTTCCCGGGGCACCTGGGTAGCTCAGCCGGATAAGCATCTGGCTCTTGACTTCGGCTCAGGTCATGATCTCTCAGTTTGTGGGTTGGAGCCCCACATCAGGCTCTGCGCTGGCAGTGTGGAGCCTCCTTGGGATTCTCTCTTTCGCTCTCTCTCTGCCCCTCCCCCACTTGTGTGCTCTGTTCTGTCCGTCTCTCTCTCTCTCTCTCAAAAGAAACTTAAAAAAATAAAATAAAATAATACAATACAATACAATCCAGATTCCCCAGCATCTTAGGTCTGCTCACACAGGGCCCAGGTTATCACGTGGCAATGCTCAGCTAGAACTGAGCAGCCACTGCCCCCTTCAGACAGTGCAGGGGTACTGCAGCTGCAGCCCCAGACCCCACCCAGTCTGCCCCTTCACTGATACACGCTAATGTCTGCCCCCACTTAGGCCTTCAAGTTTTGGGCCCTTGATAGCTGGGATTTACAGGCACAAGGCCTCAGGTGTTAGGGCTGGGGTTAAGAGGAGGCAAGAGAGGCACCTCGGATGCAAGATCTGAATGCAAGATTTAAATCTTGCACACGCAGGCACCTCTCTGGCTTCACCCAAGTCCCACCCCGTTCAGGATCATAAAGGTCTCCGTCTGGCTGCCCCTTGCTCAACCCTGAGCTGTTTTCCTGGCTCAGAAAGGACCTGATGCCCAGAGATACCCATCTCAGCTTCTGTCCCAAGAAGGTTTCTACTTCCCTGTGGGGATGATAGTCCCTCAGGCGAGCGAGGAAAGCCCAGTCTGGCCCTGTGGCTTGTTGGACATCCCATCCTCATACCATTGTGAGCCCAGTAGGCCTGCTGTGCACCAAGAATGATGGCCTGGAGGAAGGGTTACCCAGACTGCTGAGGCCTGCCCGTCTCCAGCCCTGCTCCTTCCTTCAAGCCAGCTCCTTTTCCAAAGGAAGCCCCTATCTTGTTGGAGCAGAGCAATCTCAAAAGCCGCCTTGCTGGTTAGTCTGAGGTTCCTGGGATCGTTCTCTCCCACGCCCACACACAAGCAGCATGACAGGGCCAACAAAAAGTCTTCAATCCCGCCCTGTTAGAATTAACTCCAAAAGATAGAAGGAAATGTTCACGTAGGAGAGTCCATCTCAGCGTCTAGGCAGGGTTCCTAGGCTGCGGGGTTTCACAGGCCAGCAAACTAAGCACACACATAAATAAAAACCAGGTACTGACTTTTCATTTTGCTAAGAAAAGATAATTTCTTTTTTTTTTTTTTAATTTTTTTTTCAACGTTTATTTTTTTTTTGGGACAGAGAGACACAGAGCATGAACGGGGGAGGGGCAGAGAGAGAGGGAGACACAGAATCGGAAACAGGCTCCAGGCTCTGAGCCATCGGCCCAGAGCCCGACGCGGGGCTCGAACTCACGGACCGCGAGATGGTGACCTGGCTGAAGTCGGACGCTTAACCGACTGCGCCACCCAGGCACCCCGAAAAGATAATTTCTTAGTTACAATTCCCATCTCCCATCACCATAATTTCCCAAAGGAAAAGAGGTTTTAAGCCAGGGAAAAAAAAATAAGGGCTGCTTTTTAAACGAAATACCTCTGGCATTATAATAATAGCTAGTTCTCAGGTCGAACTTACAGTGGACCGGGTTATCGTTCTACATTCTTTACTTAGATTCATTTTTTTGACCCTCAGAACAAACTAATGAGATAAATACTAGTTACATCCCCCATTTTATAGATGAGACTCTTGAGTCACAGAGAGGTTAAGTGACTTGTCTCCAAGGTCACACAGCTACTGCAAAGAGCTAAAATGTGTGCCCAGACAGTCTGGCTCAAGACTGCTCTAACGGTGAAATATTCGTCTTACCATATTGTCTATATCTCTCTTATTCTATTCAGGCCCAGCGATGCCTCAGTCACAGAGGGGTCCAGAAACCTGTGTTGGGGAGCTGCCCCCCTGGGGTACCGAGTCATGCTTGGTTAGATTTGTAAGGTGGGGCACGTGGATCCCGGCTCTGCAGGGCTCTCTCTTGTAAAGGGCATCCTCAGACCACATGGTGAGGCAGACTGACCTGACCAGAGGGGCCGTAAGGGAGGTATGGAAGCAGTTGCCCTTCCCAGTGCGGTGGGGACGGGGGCGTGTGGCTTGGTAGAGTCAGCTGAGCTGGCTGAGTATGCCCTCCTCCCTCGCTGTCTCCTGTGGGTCCATCCCACTGTGCCCTACCCAAAGAATTGCTCTTTGTATTTTTTTGTAAATTTCTTTTTTTTTTTAATGTTTATTTATTTGTTTGGGGAAGAAGGGGCAGAGACAGAGAGGGAGGGAGAGAATCCCAGTCAGGTCTCTGTGCTGTCAGCACAAAGCCCAACGCGGGGCTCGATCTCACGAACCTTGAGACCATGACCTGACCCGAAATCAAGAGTCAGCCTCCCAACCGACTGAGCCACCCAGACATCTCCCCCAAAGAATCACATGGTCAAGAGTCCAGCCCCCACTTCTCTCCTGAACCCCAGTTCATTTTCCAACTACTGCCCATGAAGGTCAGCTCTGAGACCCCCCTGGGCGCCTGGAAGTTGGTATGTCTCACATCCCAGTCCTTTCTTCTTCTTAAACTTTCTCTTCTCACTTCCCCAGCCTGTCATTTATTCCCTCAACAAACATTTGTGAAGCACCTAGTCTGCTTGTCCTTCCTAGTCACTGGAAATGTGCAGGTGAGCAGGACAGAGTCCCTGCCCACACGTTCCGGTGGGGAGGAACAGGCAGTAAACAAGTCACAAATTAAATATACCGTCAGCTCAGGGGCTAGGAGGAAAAACAAAGCAGAATGTAGGTGACACATCCTACAAGTTCCATTTCCCCTTTGTCTTAACTAATGAATGCTCCAATTTTCAGCTGACTCCAGCCCTCACCTCCCACCCCCCGAGTAAAGACTCCATCTACCATGCAGCTAGATGTGGCCATGGGAGCAAGTTCTGGCCAAAGAGGTGAAAATGAGGGCATCTCATTCTAGCTTCCTGGAGCCTTCCTTAAGACACAGTGATTATGGTCATTCTTCCTTCCTACTGGTTGAAATAGAGACAGACTGGCTAGAGAACTGGGATGTTTCGGGTTATGAGAGAACCTTGGGAAGGGCAGTCCCACAAAACCAAGCAGCAGCAACAAAAACCAAGCTTGCATCCCTGTCACCAAGACGCCCCACATCAGCCCCCTCCGGACTGCCTCATAGATTTCTAGAACCCGAGAGAGAAAGAAAATTCCAGTGGGTTAACACAACTGCTGTTGGAGGGGTTTCCGTTACTACCAGCCAAATCTAACCCTAACTGATGCCCAGGTTGAACAGCAGAGAGTAAGAGAACCACTGGGGAGACCTCCCTGACGATACGACACGTGAGCCGACACCAGAAGAAAATGGAGCGTAGGCTGTGGTCTGCTTATGCACGCCTAAGCTTCCTCTTCCTTCTTGGGAAAAGAATGTCCCAGGTAGGAACCATCTTCCCATCGGCTGGAAACCTGACCGTTACCCTTGAGGCTTTCCCCTCCCAAATGCCTTGCCTCTAATCTGCCACTAAACCCTATTGAGTCTACCTATGTCCATGCCTCAAGAACAAAAACAAAACGCGTCCAACCTAAGAACTCTCCTGAATCCACCCTCTCCTCCCCATTCCTTCTGCTAGAACAGGGCTATAGAGGACTGAATAAAAGATATGCCCTAATCCCCACAACCTGTGCACGTGACCGTATTTGCCAAAAAGGGTCTTTGCATACATAATTCAGTTGAGGATCTCAAGATCTTCCTGGATGACCGGTGGTCCCTAAATCCAATGACCTTCCTGATAAGAGGCAGAAGAGAAGACAGGGGGGGAGAATGCCACGTGAAGGCGGAGGCAGAGAAGAGAGGGGGTTCTGCAGCCACAAACCAAGGAGCGCCTGGAGCCACCAGAAGTGAAAGAGGCCAGGAAGGATCCTCGCCTAGAGCCTGGGGAGGGAGCCCAGCCCTGCTGACACCCTGATTTCAGACTTCTGGCCTACAGAACTGTGAGATAATAAATTCCTGTTATTTTAAACAACCAACGAGGCACCTGGTGGCTCAGTGGGTTCAGCGTTCGACTTCAGCTCAGGTCATGAACTCACGGGTTCGTGGGTTTGAGCCTCCCGTCGGGCTCTATGCTGACAGCTGGGGGCCTGGAGCCCGCTTTGGATTCCGTGTCTCCCTCTCTCTCTGCCCCTCCCCTGCTCGTTCTCTCTCTCTCTCCCTCTCTCTCGCTTTCTCTTGCTCAAAAATAAAATAACATTAAAATTTTTAAATTTTCAATTAATTAAAATTAAAAAATTTTATTCATTAAAAATTAAAGTTGTTTAATTAATTAAAATTAAAATAACATTAAAAATTAAACATTAAATAACATTAAAAAAAATTAAGGGCGCCTGGGTGGCTCAGTTGGTTGAGCATCCAACTTCAGCTCAGGTCATGGTCTCAGGGTCCGTGAGTTCGAGCCCCGCATCGGGCTCTGTGCTGATGGCTCAGAGCTTGGAACTTGCTTCAGATTCTGTGTCTCCCTCTCTCTCTGCCCCTCCCCTGCTCATGCTCTGTCTCTGTCTCTCTCTCTTTCAAAAATAAAAAATAAAAAAAATTAAAATAGTAAAAAAAAAATTAAACCACCAGTTTGTGGCAATTTGCTATTGCACTCTTATAAAACTAATGCAAAACCTTTAGCTATATCAAGTCTCTCCTAGTCCCAGGCCACAGAACTGGTCTATTCAGAATCCTCTGTAGTAAAAATGTTTTGATCATGTATCTGAGCAATCTGTATATTTACTTTTTTTTATGTTTATTTATTTATTTTGAGAGAGAGAATGAGCAGGGGAGGGTCAGAGGGGGAGAGAGAATCCCAAACAGTCTCAGCACAGAGCCTGACATGGGGCTCGATCTCAGGACCTGAGCCAAAATCAAGAGTTGGTTGCTCAACGGGCTGAGCCACCCCAGCGCCCCTGTATATTTATTTACAACTATCAATGCATACGACTGCACTAATGTATTATTTATGTTATAAAACATACCTAGGGGTGCCTAGGTGGCTCAATCGGTTAAGCATCCAACTCTTGATTTCGGTTCAGGTCATGATCTCAGGGTTGTGAGACTGAGCCCCACATAGGGCTCTGCACTAGGTGTGGAGCCTGGTTAAGATTCTCTCTCTCCCTCTCCCACTGCCCCTCCCCTCTTGTGCTCTCTCTCATTCTCTCTCTCTCTCAAAAAAAAAAAAAAAAATACCTGCAACAGACATGAAAATAAATGGGACAGATGAGAGTGTAAAATGACACTACTTTGGAACTGTTTGGTTGTTCTTAATATTTTTTTTAATGTTTACTTATTTTTGAGAGAGAGTGAGAGAGAAAGAGAGACAGAGTACAGAAGGAGAGGGAGACACAGAATCCAAAGCAGGCTCCAGGCTCTGAGCTGTCAGTACAGAGCCCAGTGTGGGGCTAGAACTCACAAACTATGAGATCATGAGCTCAGCCCAAGTCAGATGCTTAACTGACTGAGCCACCCAGGTGCTCTTGGCTCTTCCTAAAAAAGTTTAATATATACCTACCCCATGATCTGGAGATTCCACTCCTGGGTATTTACCCAAGAGAAATTAAAGCATATGTCCATATTTGGACATTTGCACACAAATGTTCACAGCACTTTATTAATAATAGCCCAAACTAGAAACAACCCAAATGTCTACGAGAAAGTGAGAGGATAAAAAAATCCTATTAGATCTCTACATAACTCATACTTCTCAGGTAAAAAAATGGAACGCTTTCTCCCCGTTTGGTAACAGTTTTACTGAGATATAATTCACATACCATATAATTCACCCATTTAAAGTGTACAGTTCAATGATTTTTAACATAATTGCAGAGTTGTGACAGCCTCACCACAATCATTTTTAGAACATTTTTATGATCCCAAAACGAAACATTGTACCCATTAGCTGTCATCCCCCAAGCTCCCATGCTCCCTGGCCCTAGGCAACTACCAATCTACTTCCTATCTCTACAGATTTGCCTATTCTGGACATTTCATAGACATGGAATCACACAGTATGTGGTCTTTGGTGACTGGCTTCTTTCATTCAGCAAGTTTTTAAAGTTCATTCACATTGCAGTACATATCTGAACTTCAGTCCTTTTTATTTCTGAATAATATTCTATTGTGTGGATATACCACCATTTGTTTATTCATTCAACAATTGATGGGTCTTTGGTTGTTTCCACTTTTGGGGTTCTTTTGGTGTTGCATTAATTTACTAGCGTTGTCGTAAAATACCACAGACTAGGTGCCTTAAACAACAGAAATGTATCTTCTCACAGTTCTGGAGGCTAGAAGTCCAAGATCAAGATGTGGGAAGGTTTGGTTTCTTCTAAGGACTCTTTCCTCAGCTTGCAGATAGCCCCCATCCTCACCTGGTCTTCTCCCTATGTGCACACATCTGTGATGTCTCTTCATGTGTCCAAATTTCCTCTTCTTGAAACTATGCCAGTCAGATTGGAATAGGGCCCATTCTAAAGACCTCGTTTTAAATTACCTATTTAAATATCTCCAGATATGACTACATTCTGAAGTCCTAAAAGTTAAAACTTCAACATATAAATTAGGGAGTGGAGGGACACAATCCAGCCCATAACAGGTATCATATTAAGAAACCATTGCCACATCCAAAGTCATAAAGATTCATATCGATGTGTTCTCCTAAGAGTTTTATAATTTTAGCTATTGCATTTAGGTCTTTGATCCATTGTGAATTAATTTTTGTATATGGTATGAGGTAGGGATTCAACGTCATTCTTTCGCATGTGGATATCCAATTGTCATAGCACCATTTGTTGACGAGATTACCCTTACACCATTGAATTTTTTTCATACCCCTGTGAAAACCAAATGACTGAAAATGTAAAGGTTTATCTCTGGACTCTCAATTCTATTCCGTTGATCTATAGGTCTATCCTTATGCTGGTACAATGCTGTCTTGATTACTGTAGCTTTACAAGTTTTGCAAACAGGAAACGTGAATTCCTTGACTTTCTTCTTATTCAAGATGTTTTGGCTAACTTGAGTACCTTCCATTTCCATATGGATTTTAGGATTAATTTACCAATTTCTGCAAAGAAGCCACCTAGTTTTTTAAAAAAATTTTTTTAGTGTTTATTCATTTTTCAGAGAGAGAGAGAGAGAGAGAGCAGGGGAGGGGCAGAGAGAGAGAGACAGACAGAATCTGAAGCAGGTTCCAGGCTCTGAGCTATCAGCACAGAACCCGATGCGGGGCTCGAACTCATGAACTGTGAGATCATGACCTGAGACAAAGTCAGACACTTAACTGACTGAGCCACCTCGGTGCCCGCCAGCTGTGTTTTTGATAGGGATTGTGTTGAATCTGTAGATCAGTTTGGGGAGTATTGCTAACTTAATATTAAGTCTTCCAATTCATGAACACGAATGTCTTTCCATTTATTTAGATTTCTTCAATTTTCTTCAACAATGTTTTGTAGTTTTCAGAATATAAGTCTTGAATTTCTTTTAAGTTTATTCCTAAGTATTGTGTTCTTTCTGATGCTATTATAAATGAAACTGTTTTCTTAGTTTCATTTTTTGATTGTTCCTTGCAAATGTATGGAAGAACAATTGATTTTCATATATCGATTTTGTATTCTGCAACCTTGATGTGTATGTGTGTGTGTGTGTGTGTGTGTGTATACCTTAGGATTTTCTATATACAAAATCAGGTAGGAATGAATTCAATACATGCAGCAAATAAAAATATAGAAAGCCAGGTACAAAAGAGCATACATGTATGATTACATTTAAATGAGGTTCAAGAACAGGGAAACTAACCTATGGTGATAGAAGTCAGAACAATGATATCCTCAGGACAGGGGATGGGAAAATAGTGGCTGGAAAGGGACATGGGATTTTGGGGGGTGATGAAAATATTCTATATCTTGAACTGGGTGGTAGTTATATAGGTATATACATGTGTTCAAACTTCTTGAGCCAACACTTAGACTTTATGCATTTGACTGCTAGCAAATTATACTTCAATTTTAAAAAAAGACACAAGGATGAAATTAACTATTTTAAAATGTAGTGGCCTAATAGTATCATTACCTAATTATCTCAAGCCCTTTGTGTACATAGAGATTAGTTTATCATTAGTGATATACAGAATAAAGCCAGAATTCAAATAGCCTGGCCCATTTTCTTTTTCTGACTACTTATTATATCTGATCAGATCTTTTATTTCTTTTAACCCCAAGATGTGGCTGATGAGGAGCTTGTACCAGGCATAGGAAATGAATCAGTGCTCTTATGTTCTCCTTGTTCATTAGATTGTTTCGTTTTTAAGTTTATTTATTTTTAGTAATCTCTATACCCAGCATGAGGCTCAAACTCATGACCTTGAGATCAAGAGTTGTTCTCTCGCTCTCTCTTCCGACTGATCCAACCAGGAGCTCCATTGTTCATTAGCTTTAATCCACAGTTTCTGTGCAGAAACCTCTCTAAGCCACTTGCTTATTTTGTGAGGGTCATCCTAGTTAATATGATATGTATTATAGATATCATATATCTATCATATATCCAGATAATATGATATATAAAACTTCCTCAACCAGGGGGTTATAAGACGGTGATGCCTCATAATATGCTAAAAATAGCCCTGGAAACAAAGGTAGGGACCCCTATCAGGCTCTCCTCATTGTGAGAGACCCTGAGTACAAAATGATACAAGTAGCCATCTAGAAGGTTCACCAAGCAAGGCTACCATGCTGATTGGTCTTTAAAAATTGGTAACAATGGAACTGCTAGTACTGTTCTTTCCACTCTGAGGTGCACCATTTTGCACACACACCACCTCTCGAGATGTCTCTACTCTCAGCCCCGCTAACCCCCCGTCTGGTTTCCCGGAGGCTCAAGGCTCATGCTCCTTGCTGCTTCCAGACAGAACACAATTTTTTTTTTATGTTTATTTATTTTTGAGAGACAGGGAGACAGAGTGTGAGCAGGCAAGGGGCAGAGAGAGAGGGAGACACAGAATCCGAAGCAGGCTCCAGGCTCCGAGCCGTGAGCACAGAGCCCAATGCGGGGCTCGAACCCACGAGCCACGAGATCACGACCTGAGCCGAAGTCGGCCACTTAAGCGACTGAGCCACCCAGGCGCCCCAGACAGAACACAATTTAATCACATGATTCCTCAGCCTAAAGATCTTTTGGGCCTCCTCCATAGAGCTCCTTACCCGGACATCCAGTGCCAGCTCCACCCAATGTCATTAGCCTCCCTTCCTGCCTTCCCTACCAGCACCACACCAGGCAGCCTCCAGGCTTCTTCCCATCTTTCACAGGCTCTGCGTTTGCCCTTGCTGCTGTTTGCCCCTGGAACGTCCTTCCTGGCCCGCAGATCGCTTCTTCTGCTTCAAGACTGTCTGTAAATCTCACCTCCTCTCTCCAACCTTCTTTCTCTCCCCAAGACAGGGCAGATCCCTCCCTCATCTGCTCCTAAGACACACACTGTAACTTTTTTCCTTTTTTGCATGTTGAACTTCGCTTCTCAGCCATAAGTCCTCGAAGCCTGGAGTCTCTTCTTCATTTTTGAAAGAACAAGAATATGGCTGCTTGATGGTGGAATAAGAAGCAAGGCAGAGGGGACTGTGATTCCAGGCCCAGCCTCGGACCTCACCTTGGACTAGATGCAGGAGGACCCAGGTGCAGAAGAAATCAAAAGTCACTGCCTTTTTCTCCCAGCAAACTGACTCTTTCAATACTCCACCTCCCCACCTTCCCATGAAGCAACGCCCCTCAGATTCACTCTACTGCAACTCTAAAGGCACAGCCAAGTGCCCGCGTGGGGAATGAGAGGGCAGGCGGTAGGCCATCACAAATAGCACAGAAAATTCTCTGACTTGGAACCATCTGGGCTATGTCAATAGGAAAGAACTGAAACTTGTCCGTGTTCAAGTGCAGAGGGGATGGGTACCAAGTTCCTGGCGTGCCTGATTCTACACACTGGGAAAAGACAAGAGAGGGGAAAGACCCTTGTATTCTCTCTCTCCGGAGCCTCTCCCACAGTCGGTATGCCATGTAGCTCCAAGTGCAGGAAGGTCCTGTGTTTAGCTCTGACACTCAGTATTTTGCTCCCAAGAAAGGGCTAGGAGAACAACCTAGTAGCAAAGGCCCCCTCACAAAGCACCTGTCCTGTGGGCTGGGCTGGGCCCGGGGAGGAACAGGTTAGAGGTAGATGCTCTCCCCACCCCCAGCACAGCCCCCGGGGGAATCCATTATAGGGCTGCTTGGCTCACTGGAACCGGGGTCAGAATGCCCAAAGGGAATTGCCACAGACTCTCTCTCTTTTACAGAAAATGTTACAGGAACTGGAAAGAACATTTAAGCTTCTTACCTTAGCTTCAGTAAGTGGGGGCTTGATGGGCTTTTCAGATGCTTCTTCACTCTTAAAGAAACGCAGGACAAAATAACGTGTTACAAAGGCATCTTAGCAACTTGCACTCAAAACATATTGATGCTCATAACTTATCAGTCGTGCTCAGAAAGCGACGCTAACTGTAAGTAACCCCGAAATCGCTGAGTAAATTCTAAGATGATTAGCCCTAATCTGGATGAAGCACAGCAGAGCTCAGAAATGTCTCATTCGTGAATTTATTCACATCAGCATGGGTTAGGTGCTTACAAATGTGCAGGTTCTGTGCTAGGAAGTGGGGGGTTCAAAGATGAAAAACAATGGTGGCTCCGCCTGCAGGGAGCCCACAATCCACCAGGGAAGACGGATGAGTCAATCAACAGTGAAGGCGCAGTGCCGAGCTGCTGGAGAGGTGTGTGGGGGAGCTATGGGAACACAGGGGTCTGTCCCTGCTGAACCGCTAGCCACACCGTGTCCCCAAGATTGCAGGACGCAGTACTTGCCGGAAGAACACGGTGAGAATGTGGCCACCAAGTAGCAGCCAGCTGGATGAGTTAGCATCCTGCCGTTTCACACCCCTCTTACAACTTCCCATGCCTCACAGGTTTTGGAAGCTGCTGCCCGTAAGAGAGAGGCCCATGTAGATTTCTTCATGATGGCGGCCGAAGGGATAAGGAAGATGTAGGAAATTGTTTGCGGAAAACAGCCATAATGGTTCTCCTCCCTGTGCCCATACTATTCTCTGTCGTCTCCTCCCACGGCGACTCTGGGTTTGGCTGTGTGACTGGCTTTAGCCAATAGGACGGTAACAGCACGACACAAGCAGTAGCTTCAGCCACGCTTGTGCTCAGGCCGGCCCTCTCTTGCTGCTCTTGGGACTCTTGCAACCACCACTCTGGGGGGTGGGGTGGTGAGAAGGCAAGGAATGCTAAGTGACAGAGCACAAGAGGCAACCCCACTTTATAAGGAAGGGGCCTGGGGTTTCTAGAAGGTTGCGCAGCGGCCCACAGACATGCAGCCAGTCCCCATAAGAATCGGGGTCGTAAAGGCGGGGGGGTAACCCATGGATCCTCCCTGAAGGGCAGAGACCATCTTTTCAGCACTTCCTGCCCTGCCTCACCTAGAGCAGGTGCTCGGTAAGTGATTATTGTTCATGAACTGAAAAAACCGTGCCCTCTCCTGAGTAGGCTGCTAATCAGAGAAGCTCTGTAGAAATCATGGTCCTAGGGAAGCAAGAAAAGGCATCCCAGAGGCAACCCAAGTGACCAGGACAATCTAGGCAAGTTTTCCACTTGGCTGAAAACCAAACATCTAGGCTTTACACTGATACCCATGAGAGCAGACTAGCTACTGAAAGGGCTCAAAAGAAGCCTTGCAGATATTTACAGGCTGTCGTGAGAATTGAGCGTAAGGAAACAACGCAAAATACTCTCTGTAGCTTGGAACAACCAAGGAGTCAAGGAGAAAGGAACTGAATGGACCGTATCATTTTTGGCCCTTCCTTAGATTAAGAGTGGGAATTCAGGGGCGCCTGGGTGGCTCAGTCGGTTAAGCATCCGACTTCGGCTCAGGTCATGATCTCGCGGTCCGTGAGTTCGAGCCCCGCGTTGGGCTCTGTGCTGACTGCTCAGAGCCTGGAGCCTGTTTCGGATTCTGTGTCTCCCTCTCTCTCTGACCCTCCTCCGTTCATGCTCTGTCTCTCTCTGTCTCAAAAATAAATAAACGTTAAAAAAAAAATTTAAAAAAAAAAAAGAGTGGGAATTCAATATCCAGAGCACAACACTTCTAAACCTGGACCAACTCAAAATAGGAAATAGGAATGTCCTTCAGCAGTTATGGTTGGCATCACATGCCTCACCTGCCGCCTTGAGTTTGTCGTGGAGGCAGAAAGAGCACGGACTTGGAGCCAGAGGTACCTGAGTTGAAGGTCTAGATCTGTCACTGATGAGCTGTGTAAAATTAGGCAAGGAATGTCCCTTTCCTAAGCCTCTGGGTTCCCATCTGAGAGATGAGAATGCTGCCTACTTCATTGGAACTTTGTCAACATTTAAGGAGACCGTGAGAAGGGGCTGGCACAGAGCCGTTGCTCGTAGAAAGTTACGGTAAAGATCACAGACTCCTAGAGACACGGGGCAGTAACTACAACTCACACGTGCCACTTGAGACTCAAACCGATTTCCAACTCCTGGGTTTCTACTCGTGTCTGAGATCCCCGAGCCTGTGCTCCCCTCTCTGCACCCCCAAGGACCACAGAGGACCCGCCGGACATTCCACAGATTGACACTGAACTCCAAGTGCCGGTGCCCAAGCCTGCTGACCGCCATGTGGAGCCTGTGACACTGGCTGCTTTGTGTCACCTCTCCTAAGCAGGCCTGGCCTCCTTTAAACCCTCAGTGGCATCCTGCCTGAGGCTGGCGAGGCCAGGTGGGGGCACAGGAAGGGGACAGTGGGGACCACGAGAGGTGGCGATGACATCCCAGACAAATCTCCTGGGCTGGAGGTACTCCTTTCCCAGAGCAGGCAAAGCTTTGTTCACCCTGATTGTGGAGTAGAGAGGCGAGGAGGAGGAGAGAAGGAACAGGCATTGCGGGATGGGGACCCAAGGAGTTTTCAGGTTTATGTATTTAGTGGCCGCCCCTGCTCACTGTAACCGGTCAGGTTTCAAAGGTGACACTGAGTTTCCACTTGGGTGTGAGAAGCGGGGTCAAATCCAGTTCTCTCAAAGCCCTGCGAGGTAGGAAGGATGTGGGGCTGGACATTGCAAAGCCCTCCTTAGAGGTGATGAAGGGGGCCTTTTCAAGCCGGGCCCGGAGGACCGAGGGAAAGTTGCCTGCCCCCCACCCCCGCCCCTCACATGGAGGGGAACAGCAGCGGCTTGAGTTTGTGGTCCCTCCTCCCCACTCTCACATGCTATCTGGGAGCTAATTTGTCACCCACGCACTGACCAGGGAAGTCTTCTCAGCAGTGACTGACATGCTGCTCTGGGGGAATTCTGTCCCCGGGGCATTCCTTAAGGCCCAGCTGTGTGTTTGTCGCTGGGCTTAAACCACATTGTACCTCGATTTCCCAGACCGTAAAAGGGGGAGCATCGGTAGTCCTTGCCCCAGAGGGACCCTCTGCAGCACAGGTTAACTGAAAATGAGCCAGCTACTCGGAACATCATTTGTCCCATAAACATTTTCCAAGGTTTGTTTCAACATCCAGGGGAGGAGCTGGGCTCTCTGTAAGAGGCAAGGATGGGTTTCTGTTTTTACAGGGCCATAGAAGGCTTCTCTTAGAAAAGGCCACACTCCTGTTCTCGACACACATTCATGACTTTGCAGCGTAACGATCTAAGAAGTGATTAACCGAGGGGTTACGTGAATGACCCCCTGGGCTCCCCTTGGTCAGGACCTATCTGGCCCAGGTAAAAATTAAACTGCACAGAGAGTCAGAGGCTGGATCTGAGGGCCTCCTGCCTCATCCCATAACATGTCTCTGCTGTGCTCCTGGTCTGGGTTTCCATCCTATAAAGTGGACCCCGACCTAACAGCCTGCGGGAGGGTGGGCCGGCCTGCGCGGTGCAAGTGGCCACGTGAAGTCAGAGAAAAGCAAGGGGAGAGCTTACGCATCCTCGCTGGCAGCTCTGCCCCATGGTGGGCACCTGCTATGCCCGGGTTCTTCCTTCTCTTCTGGTTCTTTCTTCTCTTCTGCTCTCAGCAGCCCGGGCTAGGAGGCCTGGAGAAGAGCAAACCCAAAGGAGGAAGAGTCAAGGGTTCGTCAGTCTCATTCCTCTCCTCACCAGCCGGGAGGCTAAACACGCCGCTACTGAGGACCGGGGGCAGGTTCAGTCCCCTGTTTCCAGAAGGATCCGTAATCCCAAGTAAAATGTCAGGATACTATTCTAGAAGAAATTCACTGGAGCCCTGTCTGGAGGTGGTGTGTCCTCACCAACTACAGCCTTGTCTACTCTCAAAGAGATCTGAGGGGTTCTTGGGTGGCTCAGTCGGTCGAGCGTCCGACTTCGGCTCAGGTCATGAACTTGCGGTTGTGAGTTCCAATCCCGCGTCGGGCTCTGTGCTGACAGCTCAGAGCCTGGAGCCTGCTTCAGATTCTGTGTCTCCCTCTCTCTCTGTTCCTCCCTCACTTGCACTCTGTCTCTCTCTGTCTCTCTCTTTCTCTCTCTCAAAAGTAAATAAAGATTTACAAATTTTAAAAATTAAAAATTAAAAAACAAAGAGATCTGAAAGTAGGGTCTTGCTTTAGGGCAGAAATCCAATAGAAATGGACACTAGCCAAGGCAACTCCAAAGCCCAAATTTCAGAAGTGCAATATTCACCACAGTGTCATTCTTTTCCCCTAATTTAAACAGGGTAGGGTGTAGCTCTGGGTAAAAAATCACTTCTCTAATTATAAAAGCAATGCACACTCATCATACCAAGAAAGTCACAAAATACAGGCAAGTAGTTTAAAAATTAAAATCACCTTTACTCCTATAGAAATAAGTTCTTTTTAAAAATATTTATTTTTATTCATTTATTTTTTAAGTTTATGTTGTGAGAGAATGCACACACAAACGGGGGAGGGGCAGAGAGAGAGGGACAGAATCCCAAGCAGGCTCTGTGCGGTCAGCACAGAGCCCAACATTGGACTCGATCCCATGAACCATGAGATCATGACCTGAGCCAAAACCAAGAGTCAGACTCTTAACTGACAGAGCCACCCAAGTGCCCCAGAAATGAATTCGGTTAACATTCTGGCCCATATCCTTCCTTATATTTTGGTCCAGATAACCGCAGGCCAGAAACAACATAAAAATGGAATCATGCTCTTATACTCTTTTTAAATCTTCTTTTTTCCATGGAAGAAAATATTATGAAATCTTTTCATGTCAATTAATAAAGACCGCATTACTTTTTTATTGGTTACGCTGGGTAGAGATCTTATAGTTCATATTCAGAAAGGCTTACTCAGGAATGATATAGTAATAATTCAATAAGTGTCAGATAACCTCAGTCAAAATTCATAACAATTTTATTAAGTCTCTACCATACCCCGAACAGCTTAGAAATATTATGTGATTTGCCTAACAATTAGCATGCTGCAGCAAATCCAAAAAGTTCCCTATTTGAGGCCTTTTTAGTTCTAAGAGGGTAAGCCAAGAGTCCAGACTTCTAACCATTGGCGTAACACTGGGCCTCCAGCCACTGAATCCCGATGGCTCACAGTTGGTGAATTGTGCCCGAGTTGGTCTCGGTGGGACAACTGGTACCCCTGACATCCCAAACCCTCCCTGGCCCAGGTCAGAGGCATAAACAAAATGTGTCAGGTTTCTTTGTTACTTGTTTACATAAACAAAGTTACACTTAAAGCTCTTAATTCCGTCATCCCGCATGTTTCTGGGGCAGAAGGCACACAGAACTTGGCTATGATATGTTCTTCCAAGAGCCTGGAAATATCCGTACTTGTCTTATATTTACTCGATAATTACCCGCCTCTCCCATTACAGGATAAGCCCCCAGGGTGCACACACTTTGTGTGTCCCTCAGTGCTCAGCACATAGTAAGTGTGGGACACGGCGTTGAGGTCAGGCTGTTTGGTTTGAAGCCCCACTCAGCCATGTAATAGCTTTGACTCTGGAAAAGTTACTTAACCTAACTGACCCTCAGTTTTCTCAGCTGTAAAATGGTGACATTAACAGACATTAATATAGCTGCATAGGAACGTGAGGTATGCGTATGTAAACAGAGCACTTAGGATAGTGTTTTGCGTCTAGCAAGTATTCAATATATACCTGTTAACTATTATTGTTGATTAGCAATGTTTTTGAAATTCAAGAGTTGTGAAAGCAAAAACGGCTTTTACTAGGGGCCATAAATGGCTTATAATTTGTGAGAAGGGAGATGATTCATTTTCAGAAATACCAAATAAGAGCTGTGCTGTCTAGTTAACAATAGGTTTACAATTCATTGGAAATATGTATGAACTGTCCCGCCCTCCCCCCCCCCCCCCCACACACACACAATGGAGTCCCAAACCCTCAGACCCTTCCTTTCCTTGTTCTTCTCCTCTCCATTTCACAGGCTTATTTTCACGGGCTTTGCAATGAGCAGGGGCCAAAGCACAAAGGGAGGAGGGGCTGAAAGTCTCTGCATCACCTCAGGGAATGTCTGATTGTTCCAGACTACTCTTTGTCTTACAGGGGCATAAACGATGTCCAGGCAAGGCTGTAACCTCTGTAGTGTTCGGCCAATGAGGAACCAGGGGAGGGACTTGCATGCGCGCTAGGAGATAAATTGTCTGCCGTAACTAACCGCTGTAACTAACCGGAGTATGCCTGTCCTCAGACACCAGTTCTTGCAAGAAGGTTGATTAAAGCCTCGCTTCACTGTGCTCCGAGTCTCTACGTCCCTCCTTTGATTGGGTTGATGGGCTTATTTCTAACATAATTGAGACACAGCCTGTCTCAATTATGGGGGTGGGGGGAGGGGGTTGGTTTAAAGCAGTGAGTCCAGAGGTGACTGGGTGACTCAGTCGGTTAAACGTCCAACTCTTGATTTAGGCTAAGGTCATGATCTCATGGTTTGTGAGACTGAGCCCTAAATCAGGCTTTGTACTGACAGCACAGAGCCTGCTTGGGATTCTCTCTCTCTCTCTCTCTCTCTCTGCCCTTCCCCTGCTCATGTGAACTCTCTCTCTCTCTCTCTCAATATAAATACATAAACTGTAAAGCAGTGAGTCCATACGGAGAGCATAAGACAATTTGTTGGGGTGACAGAAGACAACAGAACTTTTATTTATGACTTTTTAAATTTCACCGTATGATTTTTTTAGGCTATTCTTTGTATTGTACATATTATTTCAGGACATGATTTTTTTTTTAATTGAGATAAAATTCATATGCCAAAATATTCACCCCCTTAAAATATATATATAATTCAGTGGGTTTTAGTATCTTCATAAGGTTGTGCAATCACCACTATCTAATTCCAGAATATTTCCATCACCCCAAAAAGAAACCTTGCATCCATCAGCAGTCACTTCTCACTCTGTCCACCCTCCCTCCCCTCCCTCCCAACAACAGCTCCTCTACTTTCTTTCTCTATGGATTTGCCTGTTCTTGATATTTCACATACATGGAATCAGAAATGCATAAATCCCCAAATAACTAAAATACATGTATTGGGGAATGCGTCTGCAAAAATATTTTACGGAGAGAGCACATGACCAAGAAGATGTGGAGAGCCCTGGCTGAGAGTGTCAAACCTTCTTGGTTTTGTCCCCAGCTCCTCTATGAATTTCCAACACAGACACTGACAGGAGGTCACAGCCTCCATCAACCTCTGCCAATTACAACCCAATGGCTGACACAGGCCAAAGCAGAAGGCAATGTAAAGATAATATACATTTTGCTTTATAATGTGTGATTTAACTTTGTTTCTACAAAAAGATGTTCCCCTAATAATTCTAGATAAGCTAACAGTTAAAGCAGCAGTGTGGCCTGGGACCCAGGTTCGAATCCTTGCTCTGCCACTTACTGAAGCATGAGTTTCCGTGTCTATAAAATGAGGGTGATAATAGGTGAGAATAAAGAACCCTTTTCCCTTCTGCATTAGAATTTGGCCTCGGGTTAACATTCTAGTTCCATTCCCCCCAGTTACCTGGCAATGTCACCAGCTAGACCCCACGACCTGACCTTTATTACTCAGCTGCATGCACTCACCAACCTTTGTCCTACAGGTTTTCTTAAAGCTCTTTCTGGCTTATCTTTTAACTCAGGCAAGAGACTTGCAGCCATAGCATCCCCGCTAGAAACTGAAATTACCCCCCAAGCAATAAAGGCTGCCCTGAGGGAGAGCTTACGCCAGTTTGGACTCCCACCTGCGACAGATGGACCATGCTGCAACCCGTGCAGTGACCAAAAGTCAACTTTACCTCATTATGATACTAAAATCTCCGGCCACGGGGGAGCACGAGCCTCATTTACAGAACATACAGTGTATGTGTAGGTGTGTTTCCTTAAGGCACATGTGTGACCTTATGCCTGCCCGCCTCTACACCCCACGACAAGGCTCCCCTTTCTAAATATTCATCCTCACCCTAAATTAAAAAAACAACAACAGGGGGCGCCTGGGTGGCGCAGTCGGTTAAGCGTCCGACTTCAGCCAGGTCACGATCTCGCGGCCCGTGAGTTCGAGCCCCGCGTCGGGCTCTGGGCTGATGGCTCAGAGCCTGGAGCCTGTTTCGGATTCTGTGTCTCCCTCTCTCTCTGCCCCTCCCCCGTTCATGCTCTGTCTCTCTCTGTCCCAAAAATAAACGTTGAAAAAAAAAATTAAAAAAAAAAAAAAAACAACATCCACCCTTGCTTGGAGAGTCACAGCTTTGGAAGTTATCCTCCGTGGTTTCTTTATTTGCTGCAAATAAAGTTTCTTTTGTGTGACAACCGTCCCTGTAGCTTCTATCTGTGACTCACCAAGGGGCAAACTCATGCTAGTTCCGTTACAACAAGGATAGAATGTCACATATGTTTCTCAGTAACATTTCTTTTTCTCCCCTTTTTTTTTAAAAGTTTATTTATTTATTTTAAGAGAGAGAACAGGGGAGCAGCAGAGAGAGAATCCCAAACAGGCTCCGCACAGAGCCTGACGCGGGCGCTCAAACTAACAAACCATGAGATCATGACCTGAGCCAAAACCAAGAGCTGGGTGCTCAACCGACTGAGCCACCCAGGCGCCCCCTCCAAGTAACATTTCTTGTGATAAGGATGATCCCTTGTTGCTAGGTTGCTCCTGGGTTGGGAGAACTGTAAATACTAGATGGGATCCCATAGCGCAGGCTTCCCTGAGTGAGACGACTCTTGTTCTGTCCCATACAGAGACTCTGGAAAATGTCCCTATGGGGTTGTAACAAGAGAATTTGGCTGCTGCCAGGCAGGAGGCTTTTTTTCTTTAAGCCAGGAGTCCTGCACTTGCCCAGTGGGATCTCGTCTTCTCCCATCTGTGGACCGCTGCACACCATCCCTCAGAAAAGAAAAGGTTGGCACTGCCCTGACAGCAGCCTGTGGTTCCTGTCTTACGGCCCGACAGGCAGAATGGGGACAGGTGTGGCCTGTGGCAGTCTTTGAATCTGGAGGTTTAGGAGAGTCTAGAACACTTCCGATGAGCGTTACAGATTAAGTCACGCAGGGAGCCTGGCATACGGTCAGTACTTAAGTGATAACTGTAAGTACTAAATATGTGATTATTGTTCTTACTGATGTATCGTTTTATCTATATTCACCAACTCATAGTGGGCAAGAGATGATTCTAACCCTGAGAAGCCCGTGGGGGGTTCTAACCCTGAGAAGGCGGGGGGAGGTATCAGACTGCCAGATATAGCCCCATGACGAAACATGAGAAAACACCTTTCTGTAACTCGAAAAAGAGAAAGTATACAAATGTCCATATGATGACGGAGCATTAGGCAAGTTGAGGGCTAATAACAAGTAGCCCCCCACCCCCACCCCAGGTGGGACGTGTGATATTCCTCGGGCACTTCAAGCTCCCAAGAACAAAGGAAAGGACCGAAAACAAATGGTTAAACTGGGAAGTGTCTCCAGCAGTTTACAAGTATCTTAGGACCACTACCAAAAAAGGGCAATCTTATCAATAGCCTAAAGTCCAGGAACTCCCCACTGTCTTAACGTTAATGCTTTGCTAGAGGGAAAAACAACCTTAGCCTGACAACAGCTAGGCCTCCAGTAATCTGTGAGAAACTTCCTCTTGACTTTACCTCCCCCAACTCCTTAGTATATAACCAGCCCCTCTTTGCAACCGGGGGCAGCTCTTTCTGCCCAAGGGTCCCATCCCCGCGCTTTAATATAAAATCACATTTTTGCACCAAAGACGTCTCAAGAATTCTTTCTTGGCCTTCAGCTCCAGATCTCACCATCACTCCGAAACAGGGGGAAGAGTGGGGAACTCTATTTTGAACTACGTGTATTTGGGAATCCAAGAAGACCTCTCAAGTAAGAAACCAGCCTTTGGCCCATGGCACAGGATCGTGGGTCGGATGATTGGAAGGTAAGACTGGAGCTTACCTTCTTCCCCTGCTCACTGTACACATGGCAGATCGCTGCAACCGTGGGCATGCCTCTCTCTATCCATGCCCCTGGGTAGTTCTCATCCACAAACACCTGACCTTGAGCCAATGACTTGCTTTGACCAACTGGACAATGTGTCACAAGAAACAAAAATTGAAAAATGCTTACACATGAGGGGCTTGCTCTCTCTTGTTGCTCTCGGGACCCCTGCCACTGCTGCCATGGGAAGAAGCCCCAGCTAACCCTACTGGGTGATGGAAGGCACCGGGAGGTAGAAACTGCCATCCCAGCTGAGTATCTTAGGCCAGCCAGCCCCCAGCCAACCAGGAAGCCCACTAAGATGCAAGAGTGAGCCCATCCCAGGCCAGCCACACCTAGCTCAGATCTGCAGAGCCACAGGGATACTGTGATTTATTATAAGAAATCGATACTTGGTCTTTGTCCCTATTCCTGGCACACAGCTCCTAAAACCCTTGGAATCTCCTAAATTTTTACAGCCGATGAAAGAATCTTGTGTTATAATAGTCTATCTTTTGTCCTCAAATAGCTCCAGTTCTGAAATAGGTCCAGTGATAAAGGTGAAAGGAGTGTCTTGTTATTCCTAACAAGCCACTTTCAATAACAATGAATTTATGTTAAGGAGGATGGGGCTGGTTGCCTGGGGAACCAACCCTGTGACTCCATTGGAACCTGCAGCCCACCTTTCTCCAAGGAAGGGGCAGGGTCTGGGAGGATAAATCCACTTTTTGCCTTACAGGGGCATAGGCGACATCCGGGTCAGGCTGTAACCTCTGTAGTACTCCGCCAATGAGGAACCAGGGGACGGACTTGCATGCTAGGAGATAAGTTGTCTGCTGGAACTGCCCCGAGTGTGCCTGCCCGTCAGACACCTGCTTTTGCAAGAACATTGATTAAAGTCTTGCTTCACCGGGCTCTGGGTCTCCGAATTCCTCCTCTGGTTGGGTCAATGGGCTTATTTCTAACAACTGAGGCCAACACCCAGAAGACAGTGGACCAATGTCTCAAAGACCACCTAGAAAGTACTGAAAATACTTCTAGGTTTATCTAAGGAAAATGTGGGACAAAGGTCAGTAGGTACATGTAGGTTGGCAGTAAAGGTCAGGTCGATCATTGCTTTGGGGTCAACCACACAGAGTCCTACTGGCTCAGGGCAGCATGAGGGGGTCATTTTAGCTCCAATCACTTGGGATGCTTTGCCCCCAGGGTCTTCTGCCTGAGTTAAGAGATAAGCTTGAAAGAAGAATTTAAGCATTAGAAAGTACAGACTAAGGTCAAAATGGAGGTGTTGACGTCCTCTTTTATCTCCAGGTAGATGGTGTCAGGATTGAGTTAAACCATAGGACGGTCTATAATTCTGGTGTTGCAGACTTGTTGAGATTGGGAAGAAACCCCACACATTGGTAACCAGAATGGTTCAGTGTGAGCAGTGAGGAGACTCGCAAGTGGAGTGTTTCCTCCTTTACAACCACCCAGCTGAACTCAACCCAAATTGCTGGAACAGAATCGTGAGCCTATTCTTTTAAGCCACTGAGTCTGGGGGTGGTTTTTTATGTGGCACCAGACAACTGAGCCCCAGGGAGTTGGTCCCTGCCCTTCGGAAGCACTGGAAGAGCCCTGAACTAGGAGGGAGGGAGGGAGGTGTCTCTGGCCCAGGGTCCACCACCTGTTCCCTCAGTGGGTCTCAGGGAAGATGCTTAACCTTTCCAAGCCCTAGCATGTCACTGGAAAACTGCTCTCCTGTCTCACTCGCTGGGTCGTTGTGAGGGTCACACATAGCTATGCGGGGGCGCCTGGGTGGCTTAGCTGGTTAAGGTCCAACTTCGGCTCAGGGCATGATTTGACGGTTCATGGATTCAAACCCTGCATCAGGCTCTTTGCTGTCCACACAGAGCCCACTTGGATCTTCTGTCTCCCTCTCTCTCTGCCCCTCCCTGCTCGCCCTCTTTCCTCCCCCCCCCCCCGTCTTAAAAAACAAAAAATTAAATAAATAATAAACACATATAGCTACACAGATCCCTCAAGGGAGCTATTAGCATGGCCTGAGTGGAAGCTGGAAGAAACTTTGTCGCCCAGGAACTATTAACAATGCCACAAGAAGAAAGCGTGGCATCACAGAGTACTAACTGCATCACACTTCTTGCCCATTTTCCCATCTGATCCTGGCACACCATTACAAGGCGGATAATAAGATCCTAATTTAGGGATGAGGATGCTGACACTCAGAGAGGTGCTGTCATTTTCTCAAAATTGCACAGCAGAGCCTGGGGAGACAAGCATGGGCACAGATCCTCCAGACTCCAGAGCCCTCTTCCCACCCCACACGCTGCCTCTCCCCCCACCCCACACGCCCTCGGCCTCCTGAATGCTGGAGTGGAGTGAATCCTAGGCTTCCCGGCCCCCGGGCCCTCTGCAAGGAGAGCCTGCCGGAGCCAGGAGCAGAGCTGCCCACGAGCATTCAAAGCGGTTCTTCAACAAATTCCACATGCACTCTTGCCTTCCTTTCTGATACCCAGGCAACTTCCCAAATCTAGTTCAAACACTGCTCCGGGTCACCAAAGCAACCTTCCTGAGAATGAAGGTTACATCTTCCCTATTAGCATTTATTTCTTAAGTTCCCATGGGTCTGTCGAAAGACAGAGAGGATTATGCTATCATCCTCTTCTTCCATGGCTTCCTATCTGCTGTTACCCAGGAGATGGGAGCGGAAAGGAAAAAGGAGCCCTCGTGACTGGCTCAGGGCACTCAGTTTGAAGGCCATTCAAAGCAGCCTTGCTTTTTGTCAAGAGTCTGCGTGGTCTAGAGTTTGTGTAGAAACGCATGGCATTTCCAGTGGCCCGCCATGGTTCCATGGGAGCCGGCCTTCCCCTATCACCCCATTACCCTGGGACCCCATCAGTCTTCTCCGAGACTTGCACAGATTTCTCTAGAACTCCCTTCTCAGATTCTAAAGCATCTGTGCAAACGAAGTGTTGCCTTTCCCAAACAGCAGGCCTAGGCACCTTCATAACGCACTTTCAAAACAGTTGCTTCATTTGTTGTATCATTTACCTGAATTTAGGAGTCTTGATATCCCAGCCTTTTAATAACAGAAAACTCCACGATCCATTTGTGTCTCTAATGGCAGGATTCCTTCTTCGTTTCCAGCTGTGGTTAGCCTTGTTTCTTTATATCGTTTTAGCCTTGTCTTTAGACACCGTGAACCCCCGAATCGATTGACTTCCTATCTTTCTCGTAAGCGACCCACGTAGAGGTAATCATAGCTAGCATTTGTGGAGTGTATTATTTGTCAGGCGCTGCTACAAATAACTCAAGGCATTAAATTGCAAGAACCCCTCATAAGTAATATTATTCTATGTTATACATTTTATTTTTTTAATTTTAGAGAGAAAGAGAGACCACACTTGTGCACAAGTGCAAGAAGGGCAGAGGCAGAGAGAGAGAGAGAAAGAGAGAGACAGAGAGTGAATCCCAAGTAGGCTCCATGCTCAGTGAGGAGCCCGACCCAGGGCTCGATCCCAGGACCCCAGGATCATAAGGTGAGCCAAAATCTAGACTCAGGCGCTCAACCAGCTGAGCCACCCAGGTGCCCCTAGCCTATTTTATAGATGAGGACACTGAGGCTCATCGAGGTTGAGGAACTTCCCAACCTCATATAGTGGGTCAGTAGCAAAGTTAAGCTTGGAGATCAGGCTGGCTGCAGCTCTCGGCTATTCTATTACAGCCTCCCTTAAGTATGTGGCATCAGTTTAGACACAGAGGTCAACAGAGAGGAGCAAGTGAGACTCAGGGGAGAGCGGCCCTTTACAGTTTACCAAGCCATGAGCAATAAAAGCATTTGCCTTAAAAACAAACCAAACCAAAACAAAACAAAAACACTGTAGATGACATTAGCCCCAGTACATCAAACAAAAAGACCTAACCGTAGTAAGTTTTGGTCCAGTTACAAATCACGGTGTAACCTTGGGAAAGTGTTTGTCCCTCTCTGGGCCTGTGTAACCTTGGGAAAGTGTTTGTCCCTCTCTGGGCCTCAGCAGTAGAATAAGTGGGTCTCAACTCCAGGATCTACCCTTTGAGATCATGAGACTGGAGTATTCTTTTATTCGTCTTACTTACAGAGAAGGACAGGAAGGGAGGTCCTGCAAAGGGCCAGGGAGGGTCTAGCTCAGGGAGGAGTGAGACCACACAGCATGGCCACCCGCTCACTTGCCTTGAGATGGCTTGAGACACCTCTGCTGCCTCTTCACGCGGTCTCACTCTCATTTTCCAAAAGGACAACATATGCTGCTTGGCAAACCCAGCTGTAGATTCTTGGCACAAAGCAGTTGTGGGTGTGCGCTTAGCTCTTTTCTTCCTCGGGAACAATGCTCTGGGCAACAGCTCTTTAGTTGGTTAGTTGGAGTCCTGAGAACAGAAAGGGACAAAAGATGCATTTGTCATAATATCAAGAGCCACCAAAGGACTGGAAGGGGTAGAGCGTGGCCTTGTGTCCAATGAAGAGGGTGCTCCAGTGGTCTTGTGGGCAGGGGTTGGGGCATTTGGTGCCCTAGACATTCAGAGGATGCTTTCTGGTTATGAAGTTCGTTATCCCGCTCATAGGAACCTCACAAAAACCTTGGGTGAGGCGGACAGGAATGGGGACGACAGTGAAGAGGACTGTGGTGACGGTGATGAAAGGGCAGCCCGGGTGCACTGAGCCCTCCCGTGTGCCAGGCATTGTGCTAAAGATTTCCCATGCATTGACTCTGGAAGCTTCCCCAAAATGCCAGGAAGCAGAAACCATTTCTTATGCCCAGAGAAGCCGAAGCTTACCGAAGCTAAGTCAGGTGCTCAAAGAAATGCAGCGGTATGTACATGAAAATGTAGCAGAACTGGGTTTTTAACTCAGATCTCTCCCACCCTGGGGCTCTAACTTTTTATTTTATGGGGCAATAGCTGAGGCTTAGAGCTAGCAAGTAGCTCAGAGCTAGAAAAATCAACTCAACTTTTAAAATCTGAAGAGAGGGGCGCCTGAATGGCTCAGTTGATTAAGCATCCGACTTCAGCTCAGGCCATGATCTCATGGTTCATGAGTTCAAGCCCCACATCGGCTTTTCTGCTGTCAGCACAGAGCCTGCTTCAGATCCTCTGTCTCCCTCTCTCTCTGCCCCTCCTCCGCTCATGCTTTCAATCTCTCTCAAAAATAAACACTTAGAAGAGTTGTTAAGTGTCAGCTTTTTTTTTTTAATGTTTGTTTATTCTTGAGAAAGAGAGAGAGCATGAGCAGGGGAGGGGCAGAGAGAGAGAGGGAGACAGAGAATCCTAAGCAGGCTCCACACTGTCACCACAGAGCCCAGTCTGGGGCTTGAACTCATGAACCATGAGATCACGACCTGAGCTGAAATCAAGACTTGGACGCTTAAATGACTGAGCCACCCAGGTGCCCCTAATTTTTTTTTAACTTTTTTAAAATTTTTTAAAGTTAATTTATTTTTTTAAAGAGACAGAGACAGAGACAGAGAGCAAGGAAGGGAGAGAGAAAGAGGGAGACAATCTGAAGCAGGCTCCAGGCTCTGAGCTGTCAACACAGAGCCCAATGCAGGGCTCAAACTCACAAACCATGAGATCATGACCTGAGCCGAAGGCAGATGCTCAATCGACTGAGCCACCCAGGCACCCCCTTTTTTTTAATCTTTATTTTTGAGAGAGAGACAGAGACAGAGACAGAGTATGAGTGGGGGTGGGGCAGAGAGAGAGAAGGAGACACAGAAACCAAAGCAGGCTCCAGGCTCTGAGCTGTCAGCACAGAGCCTGACGCAAGGCTCAAACCCATGGACCACAAGATCATGACTTGAGCTGAAGTAGGACACTGAACCAACTGAGTCACCCAGGTGCCCCATAAAATAAATAAACATTTTTAAAAATTTGATTAAAAATAAAATCTGCAGAGGGGCGCCTGGGTGGCGCAGTCGGTTGGGTGTCCAACTTCAGCCAGGTCACGATCTCGCGGTCCGGGAGTTCGAGCCCCGCGTCGGGCTCTGGGCTGATGGCTCGGAGCCTGGAGCCTGTTTCCGGTTCTGTGTCTCCCTCTCTCTGCCCCTCCCCCGTTCATGCTCTGTCTCTCTCTGTCCCCCAAAAAAATAAATAAAACGTTGAAAAAAAATTTTTTTTTAAATAAAAAAAATAAAATCTGCAGAGAGGTGAAATACTCAGATTGGTGGGGAAAACAGAGAAGACAAATGTCTGACTGGTGCCAGACAGAGCTGGGGCAGACCTGAGCCAAAAATCCTCGTGAATGTCACCTCCTTCCTTCCTCTTCCCTTCAGGAGGCACTTTTTTGGGAACAAAATCCCCTGTTCTTTCATTCTTTTCCATAATCCTGGGGATGACCCACCACTCTTCCCCCATCCAGCTGCCTTACCTCTTTTCTACCTTTTTTTAAAGATTTCTTTAACTTTTTTTTTTAATGTTTTTTATTTTTTTGAGAGACAGACAGAACATGAGCAGGGGAGGGGGAGAGAAAGAGGGAGACACAGAATCCATCTGAAGCAGGCTCCGGGTTCTAAGCTGTCAGCCCAGAGCCTGACGCGGGGCTCGAACTCACCAACCATGAGATCATGACCTGAGCTGAAGTCGGACGCTTAAGTGACTGAGCCACCCAGGTGCCCCTCTTTCCTACTTTTCTTCAATCCTACCTTCATAGAGCTTTCTTTATAGTCTCTTGGGGAAAGAGATGTTAATTAAGAAATCACATGAATTATCATTACAAATTGTGACTTGTGTCTGGTTACTATCATGGGGAAGTATAGTGAGCCACAACATCTAATCCTGGGGACTCATGGGAGGCTTCCCAGAGGAAGTGTCTTTGGATCTGGGACACACTGGTCTGGGTCAGGGTTTTCTTTCAAGCCAGTGGGGCAGGGACAAGTGATCCTTAATGAAAGAGGAGGAGAATGTGGTGGAGGAGGAAGATGTGCCCTGAAATTTATTAACTCAGCCCTTGCAGATTTGGGACTTACTGAGAGTAGGCTGGCTGAGGTCTCTACCCTCCAGGGCAGTGGTTCTCCAAGTGTGGTCCCTGCACAAGTGGCAACAGCTAACAATGTATATCCTGAGGCCCTGCCACAGACCTATCAAATTGAAAACTTTGGGGAAGAAGCCAACAATCTGTGTTTAATAAGCCCTCTTGACCATTCCACAACCTGCTCAAGTTGAGAGCCACGTTCTCGATGTCTACAGTCAAGTGCATTCATTCACGCAAAGTATAATAAAACTTGCTTCTCTTCCACTCTCTAGGCTCTCCACATGCTCTTCCTGAAAGAGGAATTCATAGATGATATTTTGAGAGAATGCCTGATAGGAGTTTATAGCTGTAGAGAGAAATGTGACCAGTTGTTTGATGGGGTTGCAAGTGGGGATAAAATACAAGGATTTTAGCAATTCAGAGGTTAATTTCCCAGGGGATAAGACTCCAAGGGGTGAAAGCATATTCTATGAGAGCTGGAAAGAAACTAGTACATCATGTTCCCCACCCCCATGCAAAAGAAGATGTCACCCTTTATTATTGTTTTTTATTATGTTTAAATTATGTTTTATTATGTTTATTATGTTTATTATGTTTTTATTATGTTTATTACATTTAGACATAATGAAATTATTTTAATTAAATTAAACATAATTAAATTAATTTTAATTAAATTAAAATTAATACGTTTATTTATTTTGAGAGGGAAAGAGACAGAGTGAGTGGGGAGGGGCAGGGAGAGAGAGAGAATCCCAAGCAGGTTCCCTGCTGCCAGCGCAGCGCCCAGTGTGAGGCTTGAACTCCCAAAACTGTGAGATCGTGACCTGAGCCGAAACCAAGAGTTGGATGTTTAGCCCACTGAGCCACCCAGGCGTCCCAGTACCTCACCCTTTAAAGCAGCCTTTTCCATGGTTGGCTGGTGGTATCTGAGATGAAACCTGCCTCCCCCTGACTTCCTTCTACCGGCCTTAGTTCTCTAGACTCTTACAGAAAATCTTTTCCTCCTTCCCCACAACCTTCCAAGGGTGACAGTCATGCTAATCTGTGATCCTTAGTAAAGAAAGACACAATCACTGACCAACCAAATAGAAGACCCCAAACTTCTAAATGCTTTTATTGAAGCAAAAGTGAACATGATAGAAACTTCAAGTACATATGCCCTTCAGCTGGGCCAGCTAACACGAGAGGGTGGCTGTGCAGACTGGCCCACTTTCTGAAGAATGTTAAATAAAGGTCACAGGATCTAATTCCTAACCCTGGCCCAAGCCTCCGATGCTCCCCAGCTCACTGATACCTCTCCCGTGTGGTTTTTCTTAAGCCCTGCATTCATGACTTGGACCATATATTTAAACTGCCAGTGCTTACGTGTATTAACTACTTCACAGCCAGGATCTACTTAGTTTCTGGAGGAAACAGTCCTCAGAACATGTTTCTTGTGTCATTCTGAGGTTCCTCGTCACATCCAACCAATTGTCCGTTCATTCACACATTCATTTAACCATCCTGCACATTCAATGCCGGTCTCCTTGCAGTTGGGCACTGTCCAATTTCTTCTCCAAATTGAGAAACCGAAGCCTAGACAAGTCCTGCTCCAAAGAATATGCTAACAAAAGAGCCAACTTTGAGAAGACAAACTTTGGCAGAGTATAACAAAGCAACTTAAATTCTCCTTCAAACTTGTACTCTCACTCTCTCCCAACAGCCTGGGAAGAAGGCAGAGAGATGATTAGTACATCTCAGACAGAGCCAGACTGAGGCCCAGGAGAAAATACAATACAGGGGACCTGCCTTTCAGCCTGGTGTTCCCACCACCGGTCAGTACCTCCCAGGCTTGGGAAGGCTCTCAGGGACACCACTATCTGGAGATGACGTCAGCCCTTAAGTGATGAGAGGGAACTTATCATTAACCAAAGCAAAACCTCAGAAGAAACTTACTATGAAATGGGCCTCTGACATTTCTTGAATAAAGACGGTCTTTGGAGAGTCACACCGAGATAAATTCTCACTCCTCTGGGTCTGGAATCACAGCTTCTCTATGCTCTCTATGATGTCGGACAAAAATGTGACCGCAAGCTCTTAAACTTGCTTTCCACCAAAGGCTGGAGAGAGAGAGCTCATCTGCCCACCACCTCGTAACAACTGGAGCCAAATCTCTGTTTCATTTTTACCAAGAAAAAGACTCCATCCTACCACAACAGTCCTTTGAATTCAAGCCTCTTCACAGAGGAAGCAAAAGACTTCCTAATCTCAAGCAAAAAAAATGCCAGCTATGTGCTCCCACAGGGTTCCAGTGCCCTGCAGGCACAGGGCACCAGGGCTATCACAATAACCTCCCAGCTGATCTACAATTCAATTCTCTTTTGTATAAAACTCCAGACACTGTCGCAGTTCAGATCCCAAGCTTCAGTCCCAGGACAGTCCACTCTGTCCTTTCTAACCAGAAGCATCTCCTGATTCAGAAATCTAGACAGACTAGGATCCAGGGCCCAGAGATGACCACATACATAGCTCTAACTCTTTCGGAGGAAAGATGAATTCCCAGTCTGACCCAGTAAGTGCTGCCTTCTGTGTACCAGGCACAGGGGAGAAAGGATGTGGGTGAGCGGTGGGGGATGGGGGCAGAGTAGAAGTAGGAAGCCCTCAAACACACATATACCCAAGAAAAATGAGCCAGGCAGCCATCGTGTCAGTAGTGAGGGTTTTATAGTAAGTGCTTTGGGTGTCAGAGGAAATGGATTTGACCGGGGACATCGGCTAACCTGCCAGTTTCCCAGAGAAATGTCAATCTCCTTCCCTCTGGCCCCTCAGGCCTAATCCCACCATCAGATTTATTTTTGCATCCAGCCCTGTCCTCTGTCCCTCCACAGTTGACTATAAAATATACTGTGCTTTTAAAAAAAGAAAAAAAGAAAAAAAGAAAAAAAAAGAAAAAGAAAAAAATATACTGTACTTTTATCAGCACCAGGGTACCTGGTGAATAGTATTTCATTTAGGCTTATAAGGAGCTGTAAAAAATAAAAAAGAAAAAGAAAAGAAAAGAAAAAAAAGAAAAGAAAAAATGAACATAAATCGTAACAGTTATCCATGATGTATCGTTAAGTCAAAAAAGTTAGATGCAGAGTAATGTGTAGAGTAGAATCCCATTTTTCTTACCACTGCTACAAACAAAAACAAGCATACCCACGTGTATCAACTGGACCATGGGACATGTCTGATTGGGTAGGCGAAAAATGGTGAAGGTTAGAGAGAAGTGTTATAACATCTACTCCTGCCTCTCCCTGCATATAACCTGAGATAATCGCTTCCTGTTCCTTCACTAGGGGCAGGAATGTCTCAGACCCCAGTATAGGGGCCCATGGAGTAAGACCAAGGCATAAGTCCTGCTTGAGTAAAAAGCCAGAAAAGCAAATGAGGTTTGACTAGCCTCAGGTATTATTCACTCACCCTCAAGGGCTGGTAGATGATAACCCAGTGAGATATTCCCTCCCAGCACCACTTCTGCATAACAGACTAAAGGTCAGTCCCTGAAACCCTCACCAAGGGAAATACTTGGGGCTAACAGGAACGTTGAACAGTGGATTTGGGGGCCCAGGATTCTACATTCTAGAGCTCTGCCTCTCCCTTCTCCATGAATTCACTGGGACTGACTCAGAGCAGGCTCTAGCCTCAGGGTCTAACCCGACACACTTTCCAAGACAGAGAAGTGGATAAGCCTTAAGTGACGAAGTTCACCAGGCAACTACCTAGATATCTGAGGACCAGAATGACCTGCAAAGAACAATGACAAACTAGGAACAGATACCATTTGAAGCAGAAATAGAACAGGCAGACCAAGAAGGTAAAATAAGTAAGGATGATGGATATACTTAATGAGATAAAGAACAGCATGAAATAAGATATGAAAGTATTTTTTAAAAAGATATGAGGGGCGCCTGGGTGGCGCAGTCGGTTGGGCGTCCGACTTCAGCCAGGTCATGATCTCGCGGTCCGGGAGTTCGAGCCCCGCGTCGGGCTCTGGGCTGATGATGGCTCAGAGCCTGGAGCCTGTTTCCGATTCTGTGTCTCCCTCTCTCTCTGCCCCTCCCCCGTTCGTGCTCTGTCTCTCTCTGTCCCAAAAATAAATAAAAACGTTGAAAAAAAAATTTAAAAAAAAAGATATGAAATTATTTAAAATATAGAGGCATTATATATGAAAAACATAACATAGAGTTGAAAAACAACATAATGGAAAATTAGGCATATATACACACACACATGTATATACAAGTGTGTGCATATAAATTTGATATGTTACATATACATGTGGGACACCTAAAGCATAAGCCATGAAAGAAAAAAGTAATAAATTAAACTTCTTGAAATTAAAAACTTTTGCTTTTTGGGAAACACTCTTAAGAAAATAAGAGGCAAAACATAATAGATGGACACATCTATTAGAATGGATATAGCTGAAGAATGAATTGCTGAGTTAAAAGATTAGATTGAGAAACTCTCCTAGTAGGAAGCAGGGAAAGAAAAAGAAATAGAAAAGTTAAATAATATGAAGAATAAAAGTAGATGTGCCAAAAAAAAGTAGAAGTGTCAACATTTGGATAATAGGAATTCCAGAAAAAGAGAAAAATAAAATAGAAAATATTTGAAAATAAAACAGATACATTTCCTACAACTAAGTAAAAATGAAGGACCTCAGAATGAAAAGGTTGTAGAGTCTTTTTTTTTTTAAGTTTATTTATTTATGAGAGATAGAGATAGCATGAGTGGGCTCCCTCCTGGCAGAGAAAGGAGGAGACACAAAATCCAAAGAAGTCTCCAGGCTCTGAGCTGTCAGCACAGGGCCCTTCATGGGGCTCAAACTCACGAACCTCGAACTCACGAACAGTGAGATCATGACCTGAGCCTAAGTTACATGTTTAACCGACTGAGCCACCCAGGTGCCCTGGCTATAGAGTCCTAAACAAAAGATGTAAGGGAAAATCCATCCCACATTACAGAATACCATAGACAAAACAAAGAAAAAAATTCTAAAAACTTCTAGAGAGACACCAAATCATAAGAATTAGATTGACATTAGGCTTCTCAACAGCAACAATGAGATAAGAAAACAATAATTTAATGAATTGAAGGAAAGGATTCTTGAATCTAGAATTTTATATCCAGCCAAATTATCACTCAAATATGAGGGCATCATAAAAAATATATTGAGGCATATAAATCCTCAACTTGCCACATAAAGTCTCTCCTTGAAAATACTTTTTTTTAAGTTTATTTATTTATTTTGAGAGAGAAAGAGAGCATGAGTGGGAAGGTGCAGAGAGAGAAGAAGAAAGAGATAGAGGGAGAGAGAAAGAATCCCAAGCAGGCTCCACACTATTGGTACAGGGTCCAGTGTGGGGCTTGAACCATGAGATCATGACCCAAGCTGAAATCAAGAGTTGGACACTTAACCTACTGAGGCAGCAGCAGATCACTATAATAACTGGGAAAAAAAAAATGGATAAGCTAAAAAAAAAATCACATTTCTTTTTAGAGACACTGGAAAGCTAGAGATACAAAGAAATCTGATGAAATTAAATTCTAGGGCAGAAAGAACTCTTCTAAGGCGAATGGAGATTAGTGACTGCTTTCCTCTCTGAGGGCATTTGCTGAGTCTAGGCAGGGACTGATAGGAATTGGACTTGTCAGAGCAAAGACAAACCTGCTGAGAGAAAGAATGAGAAAAAAAAAAAGCCAGCTTTTAATGGCCATGTGGGTTGGCTTGACAAAGTAGAACTTTACAAAGCCTCAAGTGTACAGCTGGTTTTCCCCACTGGCTTGTGTTCCACCACAGCAATTTTACTATGTTCTGGGCAATAGAGGAGTCTAAGGGTTAGAATGGAAATTCAGGGAGAGATTTCCTGAAATATTATGTTTGAGAAAGAGAAGTGTACTTGAAAAGAGGGCCTGCAATAAAGACAAGATTAACATTAATCTTAAAGATATTTGAAATTAAAAGTAAGCTGATCCAGCTCAATATCAAACTGGATTGAAGTAATGAGTCCATCATTTCAGCTGTCTCAAAGAAAGAGTTGTTCTCGCTCTGGGGAAAAAATAACATCTACTTCAGATTCTGTGGCTATTAATATATGAGAGAGAGAGAGAGAGAGCAAGAGCGAGAGAGAGAGAGAGATGGGGTGGGGGGGAATAATGTGAAGAATTAGAAAAATGTGACCTATAAGCAAGAGGAAAAAATAAGCAATAGAAACAGTCGTATGGGTGATCCAGAACTGGAGTTAGAATTAGCAGACAAAGACTTTTAAAAACTATTATAAATATGTTAAAGAAAAGATGTACAAAATGGATGAAAAGATAAAGAATGCCAACAGAGGAATTGAATCTATTGAATTGCTAAAAAAAAAAAAATGGATATTCTACAATTGAAAAAATACAATATTTTAAGTTAAGAATTCATTAATCCATCTTTACACTTTCCCTATGCCTCACTCCAGGTTGCTAGTGTCTCCCAGAAAGGAGTTTGTGCACATATCTGGGGCCCTAGGTTTTATAACTGCCACCCACAGGATATGCCTTGCTTATGTGGCTCTGGTGGTCAGTGGGACTTACATTCCAGGGTCTCAGAACTGTAACAAACAAACAAATATTTTTAACTGCCTATCCCCCCCGGACACAGTGCAGAGGCAGTAGACTGAAAAACCATTTTTCCTCACAAGGCCTACTTGCAGATCTTAAAACTGCAGTCTGAGGTTCAAGCTTTTAACGTAACACATATCTAGGGGCCAGTGGCAATCCACTTCAAAAAAAGAGGAGGCTGGCAGGTACCATCTTTATACTTTCTCTCTACCCTGCCCCAGGTCTCTTGTGTCTCCAGAAAAGGAGTGTATAAGTCTGACACCCTGGCTTTTGTGGCTGTGGCCCAGGAGATACAACTCTTGACAGCCTGGCTCTGGTGGCCAGTATGGCTTGTGTTCATGGGTTTGACAGGACTGTAGCAAATACAGAAACAGTTCTCAATTGGCTGTCTTCCCAGGGATCAGTGCAGAGGAAACAAAGAGCATGTCCGTCTCCCAGTGTTTCCCCGAAAGAGGTATAGTTGCATACTTTCAAAGCTGTTGCCTGAGAGTCTAGCTTCCAGTCGGCCTACATCTAGGTGCTTTCTTCTTTCTTCTGGGACATCTTTCTTCTGGGACACTGACATGCTTTGGCACACGCTCAACTACTGGGAACCACCAAGAACAAAGAAGGCTGCTTGGACAATTACAAAGGCTTGAGAGAGAACCAAGAGCTAGGGCAGGGTTAAATGATGAAGTTCAGGGGCACCTGGGTGGCTCAGTCAGTTAAGCATCCGACTTCGGCTCAGGTCATGATCTCGTGGTTTATGAGTTCGAGCGCCGCCTCGGGCTCTGTGCTGACAGCTCAGAGCCTGGAGCCTGCTTCAGATTCTGTGTCTCCCTCTCCCTCGGCCCCTCCCCTGCTCACGCTCTGACTCTCTCTGTCTTTCAATAATAAATAAACATTTAAAAAAATGATAAAGTTCATCTCCTACTCTTTCAAGACTGGGAGAGGTGGCTGTTTTATCTAATGCATAGAAACCAACTTAGTCAAGGAAAATGAAGAAACAGAAGAATATGTTCCAAATTAAATAATAAGATAAAACTCTAGTAAAGGACCTTAATGAAACAGAGATAAGGGATTTACCTGATAAATAATTCAAAATAACATTCACAAAGATGCTCACAAAGGTCAGGAGAATGATGTATAAACAAAATGAGAATTTCAACTAGGTTTAAAACATAAGAAAAAAAACCAAACAGACAGAAATCATACAGCTGAAGAATACAACTAAACTGAAAAATTCAGTAAAATGGCTCAACATCAGACTAGATGAAGCAGAAGAAAGCATCAGCAAACTGAAAGACAGGGCAATGGAATGCATCCAATCAGAGGAGCAAAAAGAAAAAAGAAAATGAAAAAGAATGACTTTACAGCCATATAGAGAACATTCCATCTGAAAGCAACAGAAAACATATTTTTGAGTGCACATGGAACATTCTCCAGGATAGATCATATATTAGACCACAAAACAAGTCTCAATAAATTTAAGAAGAGTGAAATCATACCAAGCATCTTTTCTGACCACAATGGTATAAAACTAGAAATAAATTACAAGAAGAAAACTGGAAAATCCACAAATGTGCGGAGAATAAACAAAATGCTACTGAACAACCAATATGTGAAAGAAGAAATCAAAAGAGAAGTCAAAAAATATCTTGAGACAAAGGAAGATGGAAATACAACCTACCAAAACTAAGGGGATGTAGCCAAAAGCAGTTCTAAGTTCATAGTGATAAGCACTGAATTAAGAAAGAAGAGAGATCTCAAACAACCTAACTTTACACCTAAAGGAAGTAGAAAAAGAGCCCACAGTTAGTAGAAGGAAGGAATAACAAAGATCAGAGTGCAAACAAATGAAATAGAGACTAAAAAGACAATAGAAAAGATCAATGAAACTAAGAGCTGTGTTTTTTTCTTTTGAAAAGATAAACTAAAAATTTTGGCTAGATTCTTCAAGAAAAAAGTAGAAAGGAATCAAATAAAATCAAATCATAAATGAAAGAGATGCTACAACAGATACCACAGAAATACAAAGTAAAATTCTACTATGAACAATTATATGCCAACAAATTGGACAGCCTAGAAGATATAAATTCCTAGAAACACAAAACTGTCAAGACTAAACCATGAAAAAATATAAAATCTGAACAGACCAATAAATAAGCCCACACATTTATGGTCAATTAATTTTCAACAAAGCAGTCAAGGCTATACAATGGGAAAAGGATAGTATCTTCAACAAATGGTGTTGGGAAAACAGCCATGTGCAAAAGAATGAAATTGGATTCTTACACCATACAAAAAAATGAACTCAAAATGTATTAAAGACTTAAAACATAATACCCGAAACCATAAGACTCCTAGAAGAAAATAAGCACTAAGCTCTTTGACATTATTGGTCTTGGCAAAGATTTTTTTTTATTTGACACTAAAAGCAAAGACAACAAAAGCAAAAATAAACAAGTGAGACTATATCAAACTAAAATTCTTCTGTACAGCAAAGGGAACCATCACGAAAATGAAGTCAACTTATAAAGAATGAAAGAAAATATTTTTAAATCATGTATCTGACAAGAGGTTAACATCCAAAATATATAATTAAAAATGGGCAGGGGCACCTGCCAGTCGGTTAAATGTCAGATTCTTGATTTCAGCTTAGGTCATGATCTCACAGTTCATGAGATTGAGCCCCATGTCAGGCTCCGTGCTGTCAGGTTGGGATATTCTGTCTCCCTCTCTCTCTGCTCCTCCCCTGCTCACACACACACACACACACACACACACACACACACACACTGGCACTCTCTCTGTGTCTCAAAAAATAAACATTTTTAAGTGTTTTTAAAAAATTGGGCAGAGTATTTGAATAGATATTTTTCCAGAGAAGACATACAAATGGCCAACAGGTACATGGAAAGGTGCTCAACATCACTAATCATTAGGGAAATGCAAATCAAATCCACAGTGAGATATCACCTCCTATCTGTTAAGCTGGTTATTATCGAAAAGACAAGATATAACAAGTGTTGGAGAGGATACAGAGAAAAGGGAACCCTGTGCACTGTTGATGGGAATATAAATTGATTCGGCTACTTGGAAAACAGTATAGAGGTTCCTCAAAAAATTAAAACTGAAACTATCATATGACCCAGCATTTCCACTGCTGGATATTAATCCAAAAGAATTAGAATTACTGGGGTACCTGGGTGGCTCAGTCGGTTAAGCATCTGACTCTTGGTTTGGGCTCAGGTCATGATGTCACAGTTCACCAGTTAAATCCCCACATCGGGCTCTGTGCTTTCAGACTGAAGCCTGTTTGGGATTATCTCTCTCCCTGTCTCTCTGCCTCTCCCCTGCTCTTTCTCAAAATAAATAAACTTAAAAAAAAATTTTTAAGAAGGAGTGGAATTACTCTCTCAAAGAGATATCCGTATCTCCATGTTCATTGCAGCATCATTTACAACATGTCAGCATCATTTACAACCTGTGTCCATCAGTGAAGGAATGGATAAAGAAAATGTGGTATCCGTAAACAATGGAATATTATTCAGCCATAAAAACAGGAAATTCTGCCATTTGCAAAAACACGGAAGGACATGGAGTATTATGTTAAACTACATAAGTCAGACAGAGAAAGACAAATGCCATATGATCGCAATCATATGTGGAATATAAAAAAAACCTGAATTCATAGATACAAAGAACAGATAAGATGTTGCTAAAGATGGAGGGGGAAGAGGGTGGGCGCCATGGGTAAAGGTTGCCAAAAGGTACAAACTTCCAGTTACAAGATAAGTCCTGGGGATATAATGCACAATATGGTGACTATGGTTAACAAATACTGTATTGTATATTTGAAAGCTGCCAAGACAGTATATTTTAAAAGTTCTCATAAGAAACTTTTGAAGAAAAGAAACTATGAAGAAAAAAGTTCTTCATAAGAAAAAATTGTTAACTGTGTGCGGTGATGGATTTTAACTAAATGTATTGTGGCAGTCACTTTGCAACATGTACCTATATCAGATTGTTATATGTTATTTTTTAATGTTTATTTATTTATTTTTGAGAGAGAGTGGGGGAGGAGCAGAGAGAGAGAGAGAGAGAGAGAGAGAGAGAGAGAGAGAAAATACCAAGCAGGCTCCATGCTCAGCACAGAACCCAACATGGGGCTCAATCCCATTAACCATGAGATGAAATCTAGAGTCAGATGCTAAACTGACTGAGCCACCCAAGCACCCTCAGATCATTACACCTAAAACAATGTTATATGTCAATTATATCTCATTAAAACTTTTTTAAATACCAGTGTGTTTTATTTTCTTATACTCTATAAGACATTCTCTCACCATTACCCAATAAAACTGGATATCAATGTAAAAATAGCAAAAAACATTTTCTCTTAATCCCATGCTGATGATAATAATTTATTGTGTGCACTCTCCCTAGTCATTTCCTCTGCTAAGCATTTCTCATGCAGTATTTTGTTAAAAATATCTTCAAAATAGGGGCGCCTGGGTGGCACAGTCGGTTAAGCGTCCGACTTCAGCCAGGTCACGAGCTCGCGGTCCGTGAGTTCGAGCCCCGCGTCAGGCTCTGGGCTGATGGCTCAGAGCCTGGAGCCTGTTTCCGATTCTGTCTCTCCTTCTCTCTCTGCCCCTCCCCCGTTCATTCTCTGTCTCTCTCTGTCCCCCAAAAAATAAATAAACGTTGAAAAAAAATTTAAAAAAAATACATCTTCAAAATAAAAAAGAATTCATTGGCTGAGCTTATGGCAGATTGAATACAAGAGAAGAAAGCTCAGTGAACTTAAAGGCTGGTGAGTGGAAACTCTGCAAAGTGAAGCATGCAGGGAAAAATTGATGAAAACAAAACAGAATATGAAAGACGTGTGAGATGTGAAAAAATAATCTCACACATGTACATCAGAATCCTAGGAGGAGAGAGGAGAAATAATGGGTCTCAAGCCAACAATTTTCAAAATCCAACAAAGACAGCAACTCACAGGTTAAAGAAGCTCTCAGCAAATCTCAAGCAGAACAAATAAAAAGAAAGCCACCCCTATGCATATGCACATTATAATTAAACTGCTAAAAACTAAAGATAAAAGGAAACCCTTAAAAACAGCCACAATAAAAAGACACACTACTTGCAGGAGAAAAACAATAAGAATGATGATGGACTTCTCAACAAAAACTATGGAAGCCGGAAGAATATGAAATAACATCCTTAAAATATTGGAAGAAAAGAACCCTGCCAGACTAGAATTCTATACCCTGCCAAAATGAGGCAAAAAAAAAAAAAAAAAAAAGATATTTTCAGACAAATAAATGCTGAGAGAATTTACCATCAGTAGTACTGTATTACAAGAAATGCTAACTGAAGTTTTCCAGATTGAAGGAAAATGATCTTAAATGGAATCACAGAACTGCAAAATGAAAGAAAAAGTAGCCAAGTGGATTAATATAACACAGTTCTTAATATAAAAAGACTATCAACTATTCAAAACAACAGTAACTGTGTATTATAGGAATTGTAACATATATGTATACTGTATGTCAAAAACAGCATAAAGGGCAGGAGGAAGGTAAAGAGATTACAATAAGGTTCTTACATTGTTCATGAAATGGTAAAACACTAGGTCAAGGTAGGCTGAGATACATTAAAAATCCATACTGTAATCCCTAAAGTACCACCTTGAACAAGGTAACTTTTCCAGGGTGAAGATAATCTTGTCTATTTAAGTTGTACCAGGAAATGCATTTGTTGAAACTTACCAGGGGCACCTGGGTGAGTCAGTCGGTTACTCATCTGGCTCAGGTCATGATCTCACTGTTCATGGGTTCGAGCCCTGCATCTGGCTCTGTGCTGACAGCTGGGATCCTGGAGCCTCCTTCAGATTCTGTGTCTCCCTCTCTCTCTGTCCCTATCCCCCTCACATTCTGTCTCTCTTTCCAAAAATAATTAAATGAACATTAAAGGGCACCTGGTTGGTTCAGTTGGTTAAGCGACCAACTTCAGCTCAGGTCATGATCTCACAGTTCATGAGTTCAAGCCTCGCATCAGGCTCTGTGCTGACAGCTCAGGCCTGGAGTCTGCTTCGGATTCTGTGTCTCCCTCTCTCTCTGCCCCTCCCCCACTTTCTCTCTCTCTCCCTCTCTCTCTCTCTCTCTCTCAAAAATAAATAAACATTAAAAAAATTAGAAGCCAACAGATGAAATAGGATGGAATAATAAAACTACTTTGATTAATCCAAAGGAAGTCAGGAAAACATAAATAAACATATAACGGATAAGACAAATAAAAAACAAAGCATTAAGGTGGTAGGATTAAAGCCATCCATAACTATAATTACACTAAATGTAACTAGAATAAATTGCTTCATTTAGAGAACAGAAATTATCATACAACATAAAAACAAGACAAAATAAGATCCAACTAAACGTTGTTTGCAAGAGATGCTCTTTAAATACAAGGGTACAGACTGTTGAAAATAAAAGGACAGAAAATAATACAACATGCAAACATTAACCATAAAACAGCTGATGCAAATATCTTAGTGTCAAACAAGGTAGACATAAATAAATAACAACAAAAAAGTCTCTGGCGAAATTGATCAACAAAAGGAGAGAAGGCTTAGAACAATGTAATGAATGAATGTGGGCACATAACTATAGATACACACTTCATGTCACAAGGATAGACATATAGATCAATAGAATAGAATTGAGAGTCCAGAAATAGACCCACGTATTTATGATCAATTGATTACTGACAAGAGTGCCAGGACCTATGGCACTCTCAATGGAGAGAGAATAGTCCCTTCAACAAATGGTGCTGGGATTTGACAATGGATAGCCAAATGCAAAAGAATGAGGTTGGACCTCTACTTCACACCATATACAAAAATTACATCAAAATGGGTAAAAGACCTAAATGTAAAAACTAAAACTATAAAACTCAGAGAACAAAACATAGGGGTAAATCTTGACCTTGTGTTAGACAAAAGTTTTCTAAATATAATGCCAACAGCACAAACAAAAGAAAAAATAAATTGGACTTTATGAAAAGTATAACTTGTATGCTTCAAAGGATACTATCAAGAAAGTGAAAAGACAAGCCACCAAAATGGGAGAAATTGTTTGTAAATCATACATCCAAAAAGGGTCTAATATCTAGAATATATAAAGAACACATAAAGCTCAACAATAAAAAGAGAAATAGCCAATTTTTAATATGGGCTAAGGACTTTAGTAGATATGTCGCCAAAGAAGATATACAAATGAGCAATAAGCATATAAAAAGATGCTCAATATCAGGGGCACCTGGGTGGCTCAGTCGGTTGAGCGGCCGACTTCGGCTCAGGTCATGATCTTGCAGTCTGTGAGTTTGAGCCCCATGTCCAGCTCTGTGCTGACAGCTCAGAGCCTGGAGCTTGCTTCAGATTCTGTGTCTCCCTCTCTCTGCCCCCAACCCAGTCGCATTCTGTCTCTGTCTCTCTCAAAACTAAATAACATTTTAAAAAACTTTTTTTAAAGATAGTCAATATCAATAGTCACTAGGAAATGCAAATCGATACCATACTGAGATACTACTTCATAACAACTAGGATAGCTACAATCAAAAAGACTGTCAGGGCACCTGGGTGGCTCAGTCGGTTGAGCGGCTGACTTTGGCTCAGGTCATGATCTTGCAGTCTGTGAGTTTGAGCCCTGTGTCCGGCTCTGTGCTGACAGCTCGGAGCCTGGAGCCTGCTTCAGATTCTGTGTCTCCCTCTCTCTCTCTGCCCCCAACCCAGTCGCATTCTGTCTCTCTCAAAAATAAATAACATTAAAAAAAACTTTTTTTAAAGATAGTCAATATCAATAGTCACTAGGGAAATGCAAATCAATACCATACTGAGATACTACTTCATAACAACTAGGATAGCTATAATCAAAAAGACTGTCAGGGCACCTGAGTGGCTCAGTCGGTTGAGCAACCAGCTCTTGATTTATGCCTAGGTCATGATTTCACAGTTATGAGATCGAGCCCCGTGTCAGGCTCTGAGCTGGGCGTGGAGCCTACTTGGGTCTCTCTCTCTCTCTCTCTCTCTCTCTGTCTCCCTTCCCCACTTGCACTTGTGTGCGTGCATGCATGCACTCTCTCCAAATAAATAAACATTAAAAAAAAAAAAGACTGCCAATAACAAATGTTGATGAGGATGTGGTGGTGTGATTCTCTACTACACACACACACACACACACACACACACACACACACGCACACTGCTGTGGTGGGAATGTAAATGATGCAGCCACTTTGGGAAACAATTTGGCAGTTCCCCCAAAAGTTAAAACATAGAATTACCATATGGGCCAGCAATTTCATTCCTAGATACGCATCCAAGAGAATTAAAATCATATGTTTACATAAAAACTAGTTCACAAAAGGTTCACAGCAGTACCATTCATAATAACCAAATGTAAAAACAAGCAAATACCCATGAACTTATGAAGGGATAAACAAAATGCAGTATATCCCTACAATGGAATATTATTTGGCATTTACCAGAAGTAAGCTTTGACACATGCTACAACATGAATGAACCTTGAAAACATTAAGTGAGTGATGCCAGACATAAAAGGGCACATATGGCATGAGTGTATCATATGGAATGTTCAGAATAGGCAATCCATAGAGACAGCTGATCAGGGTTTGCCTGGGGTAGGGCTCAGGAGGAATGGAGAGTGACTACTAATGGGTATAAAGGTTCCTTAGGGGCAATGAAAACATTCTGGCATTAGATGGTAGTAACAGGTGCATAACTTGCTAATATTTTTCAAAAACACTGAATTTTATACTTTAAAAGGGTAAATTTTATGTTATATCTAAATCTAAAAAAATATTAGGTCGTTGTATTTGAAAAATTAGACAAAATATATAAATTCTTGGAAAAAATATAACCTGCCAATCTGATTCAAGAAACAATGGAAAGCCTGGATAGTATGATTATTCAAAAAAAAAAAAAATTGAAGCGGTAGGTAAAATCTTATCCCAAAGAAAATACAAGGCTCAAATGGCTTTTGAAGCCACGAAACTGTCAATGCATTCTTCCAGAGAATAAAAATTCATATCATGAGACACGTATACCCATACAAAAACTAGACAATGACTACATGAAGAAGAAAAATTATAAGCTTATCATTCATAAATATAGATGCAGAAATTCTACATAAAATACTAGCATATCAAATCCAACAGTTATAAAAATGATAACAAACCATGACCAAGATGGGTTTATCCAGCATTGCAGTGATGCTTTAATATTATTAAATAGAAGTTACTCACTTTCATAAGTAAATGAGAAAAAAATGTACACTATTTCAACAGTGTAGTAAAAGAATTTGACAAAATTCAATACCTGTTCGTGGGAAAACAAAATGTCTTAGTAGACTATGACTAAAGGAGAACTTATTTAAGCTGATAAAAGGCACTCCCAAAAACACATAAAAATCATTCTAGGTCGATGGAGCAGGTGCTCAGCCTTCAAGATCCGCAGGGGGAGGTGGCCGCTGAGCACGGGAGGAAGCCCCGCTTTTCATGGGTGCTCTGTTTCAGGCTTGGTCCAGCAGTGGGCAGGGCCCGTGGAAAGCAGCGAGAACTTGCCATCAGGAAAACATGAAGAAATCCCAGGAAATTAACAAGGGAAAAAGAAAAGAGTATAACTTAACTACCTTTCAGAGAAAGCAGAGGGACTCTGAGATCACACAGCAAAAGCAGAAGGCAGCTAATGAGAAGTCTGTGCAGATGAAGAGGAAAATGCTGAGTGACTGTCTGGAAAACCTGGTGCTACCACCTAGTAGGTATATTATAAGCTCTGTGATCAAGACTTTGTAGAGTAAACAGTCATTACATGTCCGGTAACAGATCCTTATAAAACTATTTTAAACGTTACCTCTCAGCTTGTCTTCGTGTGATGTGTTAGAGCCATTCTCCAAAAGTAAAACACTAACAGTGCATATGAAAAAAAATTATTCTAAATGAAGAAATGTGTAGCTATATACTTTAAAATCAGGAATAAGACAGAGATACTCACTACTGCCATTTCACTTCAACATCGTACTGTGTGATTTAGGGAACATAGACAAAAAACAAAATTAAAAGCATAGGAATAGAAAAAAAAAGAAATAAAACCGACAATATTGGTGGATTGTGTAATTGTCTAGACATAAAATCCAGAGTCATGTAAATAACTAGAAATAAGAGGAGATTCCTAAATTTGATAAATTCACTGTGGTTGTGTAAGAGACTGTCCTTGTTCTCAATAGATACATGATGAATTATTTAAAGGTAAAGGGTCGTGGTCTCTGCAATTCACTTTTAAATGATTCTGCAAACCTAGAATCATTTTAATGGTAAAAGGTAAGTAACCTCAATTATATTACATTATATATATATGCCCAGAGAGGGAGATAAAACAAATCTGGCAAATATTATCAATGAGTGAATTTAGGTGAAGGATAAATGGGAGTTCATTGCAACAGTTTTGCCAGTTTTCTGTAGATTTCAGATTTTTTTCAAACTGACAAGGTTAATGACAGTCATAGAAAAGTCTAGTAAGGTGATTGGATATAAGATTAATAATAAAAGTCAATTGCGTTTCATTGCATCAGCAACCAAAGAATTGGGAACTAAATTTTTTTAAAGGACTAAATTTATAATCACAAAACTGTATCACAAAACTATAAACTACTTAAGAATAAATCTAAGAGCAAAAGAATGCAAGACCGATGTAGGAAATCACAAAGTTTGTTTGAAAACATTAGGAAAGACCTAAATCAATGGAGAAACAATCCATGTTAATGGCGAGGAAGAATTAATATCCTAAAGAGAATATTCTCCCCAAATTGATCTACAAATGCAGTACAACGTAAATACCAAAAGGGTTTTCTTAGTTTGCTTTTTGTAGAATTTAAAAGCTGCCATGTCATGTCAGTGGAGAAAGCAGAGGCTAGTCAAGAAACAGAGCTTATAGGGGTGCCCGGGTGGCTCAGTTGGTTAAGCGTCTGACTCCTGATTTCAGCTCAGGTCATGATCTCATGGTTGTGAGATTGAGCCCCATGTTGGGCTCTGTGCTGGGCACAGAGCCTGCTTGGGATTCTCTCTCTCCCTCTCTGTCTCCCCCTCCCCCCCCCGCCACTTTCTCTCTCAAAATAAATAAATAAACTTAAAAAAAATAAACAGAGCCTATAAAATTAGTTACCTAAATGAGGGGAAAATAAAATTGGTTTGAGGGGCACCTGGGTGGCTCAGTCGGTTAAGCATCTGACTCTTGGTTTCGGCTCAGATCTTGATCTCACAGTTCGTGGGCTTAAGCCCCACATCAGGCTCTGCACTGACAGCAAAGAACCTGCATGGGATTCTCTCTCTCCCTCTCTCTCTGCCCCTTCCCCACTCACGCTCTTCCTCTTTCTCTCTCTCTCTCAAAATAAATAAATAAACTTTTAAAAAATTGCTAGTGTCATTCTAAGAAAAATTTTTTTTAATTTAAAAGTAAAAAAATTAAAAATAAAATTGGTTTGTAATTCATCCATACATAAAAATCATTTCCACCTATATTAAGAATAAATGTCAAAAGCAAAACCTTATAATTTTATTTTTTTAAGTAATATCTGCACCCAACATAGGGATCAAACCCACGAGCCTGAGATCAAGAGTCACAAGTTCCACTGACTGAGCCAACCAGTGCCCCTCAAGAGCAAAATTTTTAAATGTTTTAGAAGACAATACTGTTGAAAATCTTTCTGACCTTGAGGATAAAGAAAGATTGGTTCAGAAGCAAAAAATGCTACTTTTTTAAAAAGATTAAAAAATTTGACAATATTAAATTTAGCACTATGTTCATCAAAACCTTAAAATGCAAGGATGAGAAGATATTTGTAATGCCTAAAACTGACAAAGCACTAGACCCATGATATATAAAGAATTCTTACAAATCAATAAAAAAGGAACCAACAGCTCAATTTAAAAATAGGCAAAAATAAATAAATAAATAAATAAATAAATAAATAAATAAATAATTAAAGCATTTCATGGAAGAAGGAAAACATTTGGTCCATACAGTGGATTGTTAAATATCAGGGAAATACAAGTTAAAACCACAATTATATACCACTATACACCTATTAGAATGTTAAACAGACCAACCAATCCAAGTGTTGGCAAAGATGTGGAAAAACTCAAACTCTCATAAACTGCTGATGGGAGTATAAAAGGGTTCCACTACTTTGGAAAATAGTTTGGCCTTTGCCTAAAAACTTAATCAAATGACCTAGCTATTCTAGTCCTAGGTATTTGCCCAAAAGAAATGGAAGCATGTCCATACAAAGACTTGTATACAATGTTCATAGCTGCCTTATTCGTAATAGCCAAACACTGGAGACAATCCAAATATCCATGACTAGATGAATGGATAAACAAACTGTGGTGTATCCACAGAATAGAATACTCAGCAAAAGAAGGAATGAATTCTGGCTACTGGCAACAACCTGAATGAGTTTCAAACTAAGTACACTGGGTGAAGAAAGCTGGACTTTAAAAGTATACCACCTGTATGCTTCCACTTATATAAAATTCTGAAAAATGAAAACTAAACTATATAACCTAGAAACAGAAAGTAAATCAGTAGTTAACTGAGTAAGGGGAAAGAGGTGCAGGGCAGAAAAGAGGTGTTACAAAGGGTCACAAAGAAACTTTTGGTGGTGATGGATATGCTTATTATCTTGATTGTGGCAATGATGTCATCAAAACATCAAATTATACACTTGAGATATGAGCGGTTTGCTGGGTGTCGAGGGAAAAAGCTTGCCATAGCTTGACTCTAAGAGAACAGAATAATGTCTTTTAGAGAGAAAATGCTTCTTTTTATTCAAATACCTCAATGGGCCTTTTTGGCTGGGAAAGTTGAAATACCTTGGGCTGGCATGGGGGTGGGTTGAGACTATAGAAGAGTCCTTAGCTCTATAAAAGAGAAATTTTTCACTTTAGGGAAAGAGTCCAGAACTCAGAGAAGAGAAGGATATGAGAAAGAAGCCTCCAGAGAAGTTGGAAAGAGTCCCTAATACCTACTGCTAGCAGAGACTATGGAGAACGATGGCCAATGAGAAATTCCCTGGGGTGGAGACAGTCATAGAACTTTGATACCTAATATTCACATGTAAATGGTTTCCTATTCTATGAAGTATTTCCCCTTCACCATCCCCAAACCTTTAGCTCAGTCTGTTCCAGACACTGGCCTTGAGTTCATGGTGTTAGGGGAATCCAAGAGGAAGGGACAGTTCTGCACATCGGAAGCAGAGAGAGAGAGGCAGCAGGAATTGTGACATCAGCTAAGATGAGTGGGAGCACACTGGAGGCAGCAATAAGAGGAGTAACTGGAAGCTAGAAGCATTCCACTCAAGAATGTTGAACTATTGAGGCACCTGTGTGGCTCGGTCGGTTGAGAGTCCGACTTTGGCTCGGGTCATGATCTCGCAGTCTGTGAGTTCGAGCCCCACATCTGGCTCTGTGCTGACAGCTCGGAGCCTGGAGCCTGCTTCAGATACTATGTCTCCCTCTCTCTCTGCTCCTCCCCTACTCATGCTCTGTCTCTCTCTCATGCTCTCCCAAAAATAAATAAACATTAAGAGAGAAAGAGAAAAAAAAACTTAAAAAAAAAAGAACGTTGAAATATTAGGGCAGGGGACAGGACTTTCTGCAGCATGTGGGATAAGGGAAATGAACCATTTTCTTTGAGTATTAAAGGAAAGAATGACCCTAGACTAGCTGACTTTGTGAAAGACCACTCTAGACCATGCTAGCCATCGCAGAAGCGACTCAGTAGGAACGGGGTCACAGACAATGACGTGAATGGCACCCCCTGGAATTATGCCTTGTGCTGTTAGTGCATCCTTTAGGTGCACTAGCTCTTTAGGTCAATAGCTCAAACCATTCTGAGTCCCTAAATTATCAATAACCTACCTTACTCCCTGTCTCTCTTTCTTTCTTATATGTATGTATAAAAAAAAAAGGGAAGATTTTTAGTTTCATTTTCTTCACAGCATCATTCTTCCATTGGCTGGACCAGAAAGGAACTCAACTCCTCTTCTCTAATTTCCCCTTAGTTCACCCCCAAATAGAAGCCACCAGATCCTTGTATTATCCCTGACTTGACCCAAGTCCCATCCTTTCTCCAATAAAATATGGTTCACGAGGAGTTTCAACTGTGAACTAACAAGAGAAGGAATATATCAAGACAGTGTAGGTGGAAGGAAGGGGTTGTGAGAAATGCATTTCTCCCAGTTGCCATTCACTACCCCTCCGCATGGCTGGGCAGTAGGCTTGGAAGGACCTTTAGGTTGATGTTCACGTTGATCACACCAATAAGACAAGCCCCGTAACAATAGGAAGAAGCATAACACAAGTACCTCACACGTGTGCGAGTGGCTCACCGCTTATCCCCATGTCTACATACTTACCTTGTGTACTTCCCATAACCTTGTTAGGCTGTTATATTATCTTCTATTCTTTTTTTAAATATTTATTTATTTTTGAGAGAGAGAGAGAGAGAGAGAGAGACAGAGTATAAGCAGGAGAGGGGTAGAGAGGGAGGGAGACACAGAATCTGAAGCAGGCTCCAAGCTCTGAGCTGTCAGCCCAGAGCCCAATGCGGGGCTCGAACCAACAAACTGTGAGATCATGACCTGAGCCAAAGTCAGAAGCTTAGCTGACTGAGCCACCCAGGTGCCCCTATCTTCCATTCTTACAAAAGGAAAATGAAACTTAGAAAGGTTAAATAGCGTGCCCAATTCTTCTGAGTCCAAACCACAATGCCTTTCTGCCATCTAAGATGCTATCCCAAACAAGTGCCAGGTCTAGTAGGACGTTTCAGTCAGGGATTATTAACCTAGGTCCCAAGGGGGAGACCCCCAAAGTGGGGAGTCCATGAACTTCTTTAGGATTTATTTTCAATCACCTCTAATTGAAATTTAGGGGGTGCCTCGCCTGGGTGGCTCAGTCAATTAAGCATCCGACTTGGGCTCAGGTCATGATCTCACAGTTCGTGGGTTCTAGCTCCGTGCTGACAGCTCAGAGCCTGGAACCTGCTTGGATTCTGTCTCCCTCTATCTCTGCCCCTACCCTGCTCATGCTGTGTCTCTGTCTCAAAAATAAATAAACATTAAAAAAACCCTGAAATTTAGCATTTCCTTCCATTTAGAATGTGGACAACAAACCACAGTAGTGGTAAGCAATACCTTGGACTTTGTCTCCAGGAGAAACCATGGACATTTTCATATCTTTGCTGTTGTTGCAAATGCCTCAAAATACTGTTTACACGCATCAGGATTTCAGAATTATGATTATTAAGTTCCTGCTGGATCTCATTACAGTGCATTAAAAAATAATCACATATGTTACTCTATCACCACTTTAGTAACTGTGATTCATAAGTATCTTATGCATTTAAAAGCATTATGAGGGGAGTCTGGGTGGCTCAGGTCATGATCTTGCAGTTCCGTGAGTTCAAGGCCCGTGTTAGGCTCTCCGCTGTCAGCGTGGAGCCTGCTTTGGATCATCTTTCCCTCTCTCTCACCGCCTTTCTCCTGCTTGTGTGCTCTCTCTCTCTCTCTCTTTAAAAAATAACCTTAAATAAATAAATAAATAAATAAATAAATAAATCGAGCATTATGAGAAAGTACCTGTAGGTTCCTCATACTTGCCAAAGGGGTTTATGGTGCACACATACACTCACGCCAATGCACACACACACATACACACATATTTTCACACAGGTTGAAGGATGCGGCAAATGGTCAGGAATTGTGTTCTCCTCTTGTTCCCGTTTACGACCATATTGTACTGCAGATATTTATATGTCCTTCCTTCCTTGCTAGCATGTGAGTTCTAATAAAGCAGGAGTGGTATCTTCTATTCCTTTGAGCCTTCAGTGCCTAGAACGGGGCTTGGCATTCGCTGAACAATCATTTGTAGAGTACCTACTGTGCATAAGGCTCAGGTCCCATTGGGGGTGGCTGAATAATGGAAAGACTCAAAGGAGAGCAATAAATTCATTCACAAACTTGTTTGAGCATTCATTCATTCGTCCGCTTAGAGGATTATCTAATGGCTACTCAACGCCAGCCACTGAGGTAGGCTCTGGGGAAAATAGGAAAAATGAGATCTGAGTCCTTGTTCTCACAGGGCACCCAGTCTAGCTAACGAAAACAAGATTTCTGAAGACAGACAGACAAATAGGAATGAGGTCACTTGTTCCGGAGAGTCCGAGTCGTAGGGAAAATCTAGTTCTCAAGTCTATGTTTATTAGATCTTTTGAGCCAAAAGGTTACTGGAAGAAACTAACCACAGGATAGAAAATGTAGACTAAGATGCCCTTCATAAGAGGAAAAGTCTGTGGGGTCCACAGGAGGACAATTTACCTTGTTGTGTGGTTGCTGGTCTTGCCTAGCAAACCTTGTGGAGAAGTTAGTCTTCCATTGCCCCCGGTGTTTCAGGGGCCGGCCTGTCCAAAGACAGCAAGATGGATGTGTGCCCTCTCTGCAGTTCTGCTCTGCTTCAAAGATTCTATGATGCTATCAATTTGTCAGAATGTGCAAGGTTGCCTAGATACCTTGGGGTTTCTCTTTCTTGTAGGAGACCAGAGCTGGGTGACCTCCTCAAACCTGCCAAATGTGTGGTGAGAGACCAGGCGTGGGAGAATGTGGTCGTACAACGGCCTGGATATCTGGGCCAGATCATCCGTCCAGGCAGGAGGGCAAAGGGAGAGACACCCAGCAGAACTAGGAGAGAAAGGGATGGGGGCTGGGTGTGTCTTAACACCGAAAAGGAGAGCTGGCAAAAGATAACAAGGACAGCAAGGTTTGGGGTTAAGACAAAATCTGATAAAGTGAAACATTTCCCTGAAGAAGCATAACATCCAAATACAAAGAAATAAATTTAATGAATCCATACAACATCTCTTCCGAGAAGTATAACCTTAAAATACAAAAAATAATTTCACTTTGGTAAATCTAGGTCCCACCCACAGCAGTATCTCTATCTGTGTTCACTGAATGCGTGAAAAAATATTTCCTAGGGAACCTCAACTCCTTCATCTGTCCCCAGCTCCAGCTGGCCTCTCTCTTACCCTCCTTCGGCCTCCTCCATTCTGTCTGTCTGAACATCCTGCTTTAGCAAATGGTGACAGTTATCACTAGGAATTAAGTACATACATCAAAATCAACCTGGATGATCTGGAATATTATTCTTTTCAGTCTGTAGCCCATGATAAAGGCCTCTACTTTTTCCACGGAAAATTTCTTGGAACACTTCATTTTTCAATCACGCCTCCATCTAGTAACCATTTAGTAAGAACAGCATAGTCCTGGCTTCCCTGGAGCACTACAAAAACGTATCTAACCAAGAGCTTGCAATCTACTAGTCCAGATGAGAAATGCCTACAGGTAACTCTGTGACAAGGTAGAATGTCACAGGTGGCTCAGATTAATGGGGAGAGGGGAGGTAGAGAGAGAGAAAAAAAAGAGAGGACATCCACTGGGGCAATGGTCAGGGACAGGCCATCTCCACTTAGTTCTGGAGGGTAGAATGCAGACTAGCGGGGCCTGTGGGAGGGGAAAGTTCCAGCGAGGTAGAAGTCAGAGTGAAGTCAAAAGTCCCTTCAGTCAGCTTTAGCTGTTCAAAAGCAAGAGCTTCAGGATCATGTGATAAATGCCCAGTCACTGGAAGTATTCATTCAAATGAGATTTGGATAATTTACTAAAGATATTGTGGAAGATATTCCATATATTCCCCCCTGTTGGTAAGAAGTTTGGGCTAGACAGATGCTCTCAGCAACTTCTGACTCTACGTGTGCCTTATTCCACCGGCAGAGCATGAAGTCAGCAAGCGAGCCTCCCAAATGAAACATTAATACCTCATGCAAAGAATCTTGGGAAATCAAACATTCTTTATTCATTTACTGTATTTCATACACCTAGCAGTCCTTTAAACAACTATCAACAGCAGCAACACGAACCACATGTAAAATGAAAACGGGTGCCCCAAATGGCACCCTCCCCAACACACACGCATATGGAGAAGCACAATCCTACAGGCTGCTGACATTACTCACTTTAAGCATGAAAAGATTCCTACAGGGCTGCCTGGAAATCAACCTTCTTCATCCTGGAGCTGATACTCCGAAGTCTTTGTTCTCTTTCCATGTTTGAAGTCAACATGACAAGTTAAGGACAAGTTAGATTAGATTTCCAGTTTATTACATGAGACCCTATCCTTCTCAAGTGTGCATCCACAAGTGAGGACCCAATCTACTATAAGCAATGGCTGAAGCATTCCAGTGGGGGACTCGGCCAGCCAGGCCTCACGGGCAGATTGCATGTATATTTCAAGTCCAACAGCCACAGGACCCAAAGCCAGAGAGAACTAGCAGCTTGGGCCTCAACTGAAAAATTTGCTAAAAGGGGATCTCTCGGGCCCAATTGTTTTGATTGTACAAGTTGGCCCATCTTTGGCCCAAATATGCCAATGATAGGTGTCATTTAATGCCCTTGAAAAAAACACTGAGTAACAAAATGCTAAGAGTACCCGAGAACCCGGGGTTCTCTTCCGGTCATCCAGAATGTGAAGTCAGCTAGAAGCTTGCCTGTTGGTCCCTGACCGACTCATCTGCCAGAGGAAAGGCTGGTCAGTATCCAAGGCATGTGGGGCCCAACCGTGAGGGAGCCCCTATTTCTCCTTCTGTGCCTGCTGTAACCTCTTGGCCACAGCAGTGATCAGAGCAGCTCCCTTTCCACTCCCATCTTCTGACAGCATGAGTGTCACATCACATCGAGGAGCTAGTTCTTTCACGGTTTCCTGCAATATCCGAGAAAAGCTATAGAAGAGAGAGAGAAACATCATCAGCACTCACATAAGGGATCAACATGTTCGTGAATGATTCCAATCTAGTTTGTTCCTTCCAGCTTGCTTCTCAAGGCTCTAGAACAGCTTCATACACCTCTTCCTAAATAGCTGTTTTAATCTTACCTTTTGTTGAGTAACTACTAATGCCAGAGGCTATTCTAGGTGTTTTACATACAGAATATACATACAAAGTGTAATAACAGTTTAAAAGCATTTATTAGTATTTTCACAGCATAAAAAAAATTGATGCTCAGAAGTTAAGAAATTTTTCTAAGCTTGTACAACTAGTAAGTTATATTAGGACTTGAACCAGGCCTATCATGTTCTCAGCCTCACATTTTTTTTCTTTCTTTTTTTTTTTTTCTTTTTTTTTTGGTTCAAAAATCCCTAAATGTTTATTTTGAAAAATTTCAAACTTACTATAGAGCTGAAAGAATAGTTTGCTGAACGCCTGAACACCCTCTGCCTACACTCAACAAAGTTATAATTTTATCCTACTTGCTTTATCCATTCACCTATCCATCCTTCCCTCCCTCCATTGATTTTCCCCCAAAGCACATAGTTGGCCTCTCTCAACTATCCTTTGATATATTAAATCCATTTGAGGGGACATCTTGTAAGTTGAATTACCAGGGCAGTCTGTGAGGTCAAAGTATGTTTAACAGAGGCCTGGGCATCTAGGCCCCATGTCCTGTGATCCTGTGTTACCATGAATGGTACAAGTGGTGTTCATCTCTGAGGGCCAGCATGCTAGAGCAGGTTCTGAACCCGACTCCATCACACAGCCAGTGGGTGACTCTGGCCAACCGCTGATGCTCCCTGGGGCCCTACTGGTTATGAAGTAGGAGAAAGTTTGAGGTCTTCTTGAAGGCACAGCAGGGTGGTTAGCCCCCACCTTTCCAGAAGAAAGGAGAAATGGCTTAGTGGTCACAAGTCAATCAAGTCTCTCTTCCTTCCTTTCTTCTTTCTTTCTTTCTTTCTTTCTTTCTTTCTTTCTTTCTTTCTTTCTTTTTTTCGTTTCTTTAAGCATACAATTCAGTGTTTCTTAGCGTATTCACAAAGTTATGCAACCAGCACCACTATCTAATTCCGGAACATTTTCATCACCCTAAAAAGAAACTCCATGCCCATTAATAGCCACTCCCCATTCACACCAACCCCCAGGTGCCCCCCTACTTTCTGTCTCTATAGATTTGCTTATTCTGGACATTTCATATAATGGAATCGTATAGTAAGTGGCCTTTTGTGTCTGGCTTCTTCTTTCAATTAACACGATATTTTTCAAGGTTGATCAGAGTTATAGCATGTGTCAGTACTTCACTCCTTTTTATGAGTACTAGTCCGTTGTACAGATACACTACATCTTGTTTATCCACTCATCGCTTGGTGGACATTTGGACTGTTTCCCCCTTTGGTTACCATGAATAGTTCTGCTATGAACATCATCAACAAGTTTTTGTGTGAACATGTTTTCAGTTCTCTTGGATACACCTCGGAATGGAATTGCCGGGTCATATGGTAACTCTATGTCTATCTTTTTCAGGAACTCCCAAACTGTTTCCCACCAGCAATGTATGAGGTCTCCAATTTTGCCATATCCTCGTCAACACTTGTTAGTGTCACTCTTTTTTATTATAGCCATCCTAATGAGTGTGAAATGGTACCTCATGGTTTTGGTTTGCATTTCTCCAGTGACTAATGATACTGAGCATCTTTCCACATGCTTATTTGCCACTTACACATCTTTGGAGAGATGCCTATTTAGATCCTTTGCCCATTTGTTGATGGGGTTGTCTTTTTAATTGTTGAGTTGTAATTGTTCTTTCTATTTTCTAGGCAGAAATCCTACATCAGACATATGATTTGCTAATATTTTCCATCATTCTCTAGGTTGCCTTTCACTCTGTCGTATTCTTTGATGCACAGAAATTTTTAATTTTTATAAAGTCCAGTTTACCTATTTTTTCTTCTGTTACTTATGCTTTTGATGTCATATTTAAGAAATCATTGCTTAATCCAAGGTCACAAAGATTTATACCTATGTTTTCTCTTAAGAGCTTAATAGTTTTATCTCTTAAATTCAGGTCTTTGATCCATTTTAAGTTGATTTTTGTACATGGGATGAGGTACGAATCCAACCTCATTTTTTTTGCAGGTGGATATCCAGTTGTTCCACCATTTTCTGGAAAAAATATTCTTTTCCCATTAAAAGGTCTTCACCTTCTTGTTTAAAATCCCCTGACCATAAATGTAGGGGTTTATTTCTGAGCTCTCAATTCTAGTCCGATGATCTCTATGTTTATCCTTACGTCAGTACCACACTGAGACTGTAGTTTTATTGTAAATTTCAAATAGAAAATTGTGAGTTCTCCAACTTTGTTCTTTTTTAAGACTATTCTAACTAGTCTAAGTTCCTTGCATTTCCATATGAATTTTAGGATCAACTTGTTGATTTCTGCAAAGAAGTCTCCTGGGATTTTGATCATGATTGTGTCGAATCTGAAGATCAATTCGTGAAGCAATGCTACCTTAACAATATTAAGTCCATTAACATAGGCTGTCATTCTATTTAGGTCTTCTTTGTTTTATCTCAACAATGTTTTCTACTTCTCAATGTACAAATCTTACATTCCTTTTGTGACATTTATTGCTAATTATTTTATTCTTTTTGATTGTGTTGTAAATGGAATTGTGTTCTTAATTTCATTTTCAGATTGTTCATTGCTAATGCATAGAAATGCAATTGATTTTGTGTATTGATCTTGCATCCTGAAATCTTGCTGAACTTGTTTAACAGTTCCAATAGTTTTTTGTAGATTATTAAGGGTTTTCTGTATACAAAATCATGTCATCTACAGACAAAGATAGTTTCCTTTTTGCCTTTCCAATATGGATACTTTTTATTTCCTTTTTCTTGATTAGTTGCCCTGGCTAGACTCGCCCTTGATTTTCCCTTTGAAGTCACATATGTTTGGTCTGGTCTGACAAGCCTCTGCCTTGAATCACGTCTGGACTGAGAGACAAAAACCATGCAACCGTCTGGAGGCAGTGCCAAAGCAGGACAATGTTGAACAGCAGTGACAAGAGTAGGCACCCTTGTCTTGTTTCTGATTATAAGGGCAAAGCATCCAGTCTTTCACCAGTACGTATGAAGTCAGTTGTGGGTTTTTCATAGATGCTTCATCAGATGGAGTCCCTTTAGCTCTAGTTTGTTGAGTGCTTTTATCATGAAAGGTATTGTATTTTATCAAATGCTTTCTATTGAATCAAATGCACCTATTGAAATGATCATGTGGTTTTTGTCCCTTGGTCAAGTCTTGGTTCAAGGGAGAAGAGGCTCCCAGGAACCACATCAAAAGTAAGCGATTGCGAGGGGGGAAACAAGAAAAGATACTAGGCGGTGATTTTGGAGAATTAGTCGTCACCATAGGAGGGGCTAAGGATCAGGGGTTACAATAATAGTATGTTCATGTATATATTTCAGTATGATTGGAAACTTTTATAAGCTTGTTAATACTTTTCATTTTCACCAAAACAAAATGTTAAACATTAAATGAAAATAATAGCTTTCATCATTGACCTTTTTGTGATGTGCCATGCACTCTACAGATACTGTTTAACTTAATCCTCGGGGCACCTACGTCGCTCAGTCAGTTAAGCGTCCGACTTTGGCTCAGGTCACGATCTCGTGGTTCACGGGTTCGAGCCCCGAGTCAGACTCTGTGCTGCCAGCTCGGGCCCTGGAGTCTGCTTTGGATTCTGTGTCTCGCTCTCTCTCTGTCCCTCCCTGACTTGCATTCTCTCTTTCCCTCAAAAATAAATAAACATCAAAAAATTTTTAACTTAATTCTCACAACCACTTATGAGGTAGGTAAGATTTTTGTTGTCATTTTACAGATTAAGAACTGAGGCTCAAAGAGGGTGAGAAACTGATCCTCAGCCTCCCAGCTTCTAAGTGGTGGAGCCAGGATTCAAACCTACATTTCCTGATGGGGCTCTCAATCCTTCTGTCCACTGCCTCTGAGCTAAGAAAATTATAACCAGTTCATACTTGGCAAACACTCTATGCTGCACAAAATACTCAGTTCTCGTCACTTCCCTGTGAGGTCAGGTAAGAGTATGTTAGTAATAATGGCTTGTATTTGTGGAGCACTGTGTCAAGTACACGTAGGAACTCAATCCTCATGTGGCCCTATGAGGCGGAGATTGTTACTACCTGCCTTTTACTGGTGGAGATCAGGGGGTTCAGAGAGGATGGTGAGTACTCCCACATCCTACCACTAAGACACAGAGCCACAAGGGCTCACACCTTGTCTGCTAGAGCCATGGGGTCCACTTTCAGCTTCAGCACCCTCCCATCCCCACCTCTCCGGGGCACTTACTGAGGGTGCAGCTTGTACAGGGTGCCATCCACACCCACGGTGACCTTCAGGTTCTCAAGCCCCTGGTCTTCCCTCCTCTTCTCCACGATGGCTGCCAGGCCAGCACCATAGAGCTGGGCTGCCCGCCGGGACACAGCTCCGCACACCTCCTTCACCACAATGCTGTCCTCACACGTGCTGTCCAGGCCAAGCTGCTGCAGGATCCTCCTGACCTGGAGGAGGGCCAGCCGATCGCTGCAGACAAGCAGAGCGGGATGTCAGGACCTGCTTCGGGCGGCCCCGGGACCTGCTCCACATGGCTCACAGCCCCCCGTCCCCAGATGCCCTAGGCAGAGGGAGGAGAAAATGATCCAAGAAATGGCTAAGTTAGAGCAGAATGCCACAGAAGCTGAGACTCAAGAAAGTCTGCCGCCCCCAGGAAGTCCCATCATCTTTACAAAATAAAGCGTAGCACACAGTCTCTCGCACCACATCTAAACTCTCCCACTGAGCACGCTAGCTCCTGCTGCCCTGCTGTTTGATGAGAAGCTAGCTTTCCTTCTATTTAACTTTTTCTGATTTCCTGCTCTCTCTTCCCAACTAGACTACATGTCCTTGAGGGTAAGACTATATTCTCAGTAGTAGCCAGCACAGGGCTGTGTATATTCAGTGGGCAAGTGAAAAAATTAATATACAATGTACCATCAGCACCTTTGTGAGCAGGAATCTGCACGTGGGACCACGAGCATGTATGCGCGTGCAAAGCACCCATCGCGGGGACAGGCTGGCCTTGAGTCTAGACCCTGATTCTCTCATGGTGAACTTACAGAGCTCTGACTCCCAAGCTAAACAATGTGAAATTATATCCTTGACTGCCTCAGGGAATACTTAGAGAAAAAGAATGTTATCAAGAGAGAACTGAGAAAAAAAAAAAAGAGAGAGAGAGAGAGAACTGAGAAAGAATCTATACGGCTGTATAGTGGGTTCAGCAGGTAAATGGTGGCACAGCCAGACAAGAGAATCCTTTGTAAACCTTAGAGGTGAATTTGCATGAGACTACTTAATGCTATGGCAAGTATTCGTGACATATTAAGTGAAAAAATAGATTATAAAATACTATGTGCCATATGATCTTGGTTTTCATGAATGTGCGTCCTTGCATAGAAAAAAAAAGCAGAAGGAAATCTATTCAGTTGCTGGTAGGATTACCAGAAGGTTCTTATTTTCTTGCTTTTACTTTTGAATGAGCAATATGTGTATAGGAAGAAAAAAAGGGGATTTTTTTTTAAGTATGTAAAAAAATAAAACCTGAAATTCTTTCCACAGTCCCAGCCTTCACAGTTTACCTTGTTCTTTCTGTTTTATTTTTTTTTAAGTTTATTTATTTATTTTGAGAGAGACAGAAATAGTGTAAGTGGAGGAGGGGCAGAGAGAAAGGAGAGAGAGGGAATCCCAAGCACAGAGCCCAGTGTGGGGCTCAAACCCACGAAGCTGTGAGATCATGTCCTGAGCCAAAACCAAGAGTCAGGACGCTTAACCGACTGAGCCACCCAGGTGCCCCCACCCGCTTCTTCTTTCGTCTACATTCCCCCGCTCAATCCTCAGAGCAATCCTTGGAGTTAAGCAGTAGAGTACTTATCTTTTATAAGGAAAGGAATTGTCCAGAAAGGTGAAGCAACTTGCCTCAGGTCACACACCACAAGCAATCTTAAACTCAGACTCTGAGACTATAAGCCTAGGACACTCCCCACAACCCAAGAATCACTGTTGCATCCATTGGACAACGTGCTTTGAAATGGACCACAGACAGCATAGCACCTACCATTCCCAACTGGTACCAGATTGGATGTGATTTTCTTTTTATACCATGAAGTTTAAAAACAAATAAAATAACTAGAAATAGGAAACCAAAGCATCCAAAGCAGACACCTTTTGTGTGGCAGAAGCAAATATTTCTGGAGGCATATAGGTCCTGCTAACTTACTCTTGTCCAAGAACATCTTCCTTTGTATTCAGGACACACACACACACACACACACACACAGCAAAGATAGTCAATGTGCTCATCTCTTGCACATGAGGAAGAAATCATTTTTCCCCACAGCAAACGAGGATCGCTCTGGTCATCAACAGTGATGACTTTTAACTTGCACTTTTGAATCTAACAGGTTGAAGAGCAGACAAAAAGGGATGCTGGATATCTGCTGATCACAACTTCCGAAACACAAAATTGCTGCTGCTGCTGGGGCTGATTCCACCGCCATCTCCTTAGACAGCAAGAACAGCCCTACAACAGTCCATCTGATTTCTCTAAGTACACTGCTTTCACTTCTAAAGAGTTTTCTGTTTTTCCCAAAGTGATTTGTGGCTTGCTGGCATGTGGCCATGCAGACCAGGGAAATTACATGAATGAATGCAAATTGAAAGAAATTCCAAATACAAAGCCTCTTGACAAGAACGGCACTGGTAGGGAGAAAAAAAAAAAAAGCAGTGACATTGACACATTTGTACATAACTGGTGGTGGTGGAAAATGGAACCACCTTTTCAGAAGTGTGTCCACAGGGAAATGCTTCTTTTAACCAGATACTTCTACTCCTGAGGAAATAATTTGTGAGCTGCAAATGATTACACAAAAAGAATAATTATGGTGTTACTCAGAACTGCGGAAATCCATAAATTATAAGCTAGACATCTTATACTAAAGGGAGAGTTTAGTAAATTATAGTATAGCAATCTAATGTAACATTATGCAGCCATTTTAAATGATAATTACACCAAAGACTTGAGATGGGGAAGTCTCTAGAAGTATTCCAGCTAAAAATTGCAGGAGTATTAGCATTAACTTACCATCATTTTACAATCTCAAGTGAAATCACAGATCTTGGCAATAAGCATCAGTGACTACTTACATCATAAAAGACAGACAGTAGTGTCTAGGTGGCTCATTCAGTTAAGCATCCAACTGTTGATTTCGGCTCAGGTCACGATTTCACATCCCGCATTGGGCTTGGTGCTGACCGCATGGAGTCTGCTTGGGATTCTCTCTCTCTCCCTCTTCCTCTCCCCCTCCCCTGTTCCCACTCTCTTTCTCTAAAAATAAGTAAATAAACTTAAAAAAAATAAAAGTAAACAAAAGAGAGACAACTCAATGCCACTTCTGAAATATTCTTGTCCAAAACTCAACACTGAATCTACCCATGCATCTAGGTCTAACTATGAAATTGTAGAAAATATAAGAGAGAAGAAAATCCTAAATGCTATAACCAGCAAAATCTAGAGCACAGGAAACTTCTAGGAAAAATAAGTTTCTTCATCCAATATATTCCAAGGGGAAACAAGAGAAGTTTATATACTAAAAAAGATTCTAAAATAAATATATATATATATATATATATATATATATATATATATATATATATATATATATATATATATCTCAACCAAATGACCTGTCTGGACCTTGTTTGGATATTGATGCAAACAAATGCACTGTAAAAACCATTATTTTTAGGCAATTTGGAAAATAGAAACATTGGCAGGATATTTTGAGTTTAAGGTTTATCATTAGCTATTTTAGGTGTGGTGATGGTAATGTGGTTATGTTTTTTTTTAAAGAACTAATATTTTATAAACATATTTTAAAATAATTATAGGGGCACCTGGGTGGCTCAGTTGGTTAAGTGTCCAACTTCGGCTCAGGTCATGATCTTGCGGTTCATGAGTTCGAGTCCCCTTGTGTGGCTCTGTGCTGACAGCTCAGAGCCTGGATCCTGCTTCAGATTCTGTGTCTAGCTCTCTCTCTATCTCTCCCCCACTCATACTCTGTCTCTCAATAATAGATAAACATTAAATTTTTTTTTAAATAACTCCCATGTTTATAGCAGCATTATCAACAATAGCCAAAGTATGGAAAGAGCTCAAATGTCCCTCGATGGATGAATGAATAAAGAAAATGTGGTACACACACACACACACACACACACACACACACACTGGAATATTACTCGGCAATCAAAAAGAATGAAGTCTTGCCATTTGCAACTACGTGGATGGAACTGGAGGGTATTATGCCAAGTGAAATTAGTCAGTCAGAGAAAGACAAAAATCATATGACTTCACTCATATAAGGACTTTAAGAGACAAAACAGATGAACATAAGGGAAGAGAAACAAAAAGAATATAAAAACAGGGAGGGGGACAAAACAGAAGAGACTCATAAATAGGGAGAACAAACTGAGGGTTGCTGGAGGGGTTGTGGGAGGGGGGATGGGCTAAATGGGTAAGGGGCATTAAGGAATCTACTCCTGAAATCATTGTTGCACTACATGCTAACTAATTTGGATGTAAATTTTAAAAAATAAAAAATAAAATTAAAAAAGTTTTTAAACAGTTATAGATAAACTCACATAAAACGTGAGATTTGTTTTGGGGTGCCTGGATGGCTCAGTCGGTTAAGCGTCCAGCTTCGGTTCAGGTCATGATCTCGCGGCTCATGGGTTCCAGCCCCACATCGGGACTTTGAGCCTGGAGCCCACTCTGGATTCTGTGTCTCCCCCTCTCTCTGCCTTTCCCCCGCTCACGCTCTGTCTCTCTCTGTCTCTCAAAAATGAATAAACGTTAAAAAAAAATTTTTTTTTAAATGTGAGATTTGTTTCAAATTCATCCAGTTTAGGGGTGGGAAAAGCAGGAGTATATCAATGAACCAAGTTTGGTCATGAGTTGATCATTATTGCAGGTGGGGATGCAAACAGTCAGTTCATTTTACCATTCCCTCTATTCTTCTATGTTTAAAACTTTTCAGGGGCATCTGGGTGGCTCAGTCAGTGAGTGTCTGACTTCGGCTCAGAGCATTATCTTGCCATTCATGAGTTTGGGCCCCGCGTAGACTCTGTGCTAACAGCCTGGAGCCTGGAGCCTGCTTTAGATTCTGTGTCACCTTCTCTCCCTGCCCCTCCCCCGCTCGTGCTCTGTCTCTCTCTGTCTCTCAAAACTAAATAAATAAATGTTTTTTTTAAAAATGCAAAAGAGGGGCGCCTGGGTGGCGCAGTCGGTTAAGCGTGCAACTTCAGCCAGGTCACGATCTCGCCTGTTTCCGATTCTGTGTCTCCCTCTCTCTCTGCCCCTCCCCCGTTCATGCTCTGTCTCTCTCTGTCCCAAAAATAAATAAAAACGTTGAAAAAAATTTTAAAAATGCAAAAAGAACTTTTCATAATAAATCATGAAATAGAAACCAGAATTATAACCGACAATTGTCCTGTACAATCACTGAACAAACAATATACAGAGTTATATGTGTAGTATGATTGCAATTATGCAAATATGTTTACACACTTTTAAAAATTTGAAAGGGAACATGTAAAGATCAAAACAGCTATATTTGGTCATGAGCATATAGGTGTTTTTTTTTTTAAAGAGTTTTCTTTCATATTATGGACACATCATCTTTTTAGGAACAAGAGAGGATCATTTTTCAGCCTAAGCTAAGTCCTGTGTAACAGTTTAGGAGCCTCAGGGCCCAGGCATGCAGCTGGCCCTTCAGTTGTGTCCTGTGGTCCTGATGCAGCTGAGAGACAGAGCAGCTCTAGGAGGAAACCCCTTGTCCAGCCAGGCCCTTACTGTTTTTATTTTTAAATCTCAAGCCTGCTGGACCCCAGCATGACAGCAGCACATCCCAATCAGTGCCTCTCACACCAAGCAGGTGAACCTGCTCACACATCACCTTTCAATCTGGGACAGGAACTTGGTTTCAAAGATGCCCCTGGTCCGGAGACGCTCTGAAATCTGCCCACGGAAAAGGAGACCGTGCTTGGTGAGGTCAATCAGGATCTGCCGCACAATCTCCCCCAGGTACATCCCGCTGGTCATTTTCTCATATCTGTTTGGAGAATAGAGATAAGATCGGTAAGAGCAGGAAAATCAGCACTGGTGAGCGGTTCGCAAAAGGACCACGGGTCTGGGTATGGAAGGTATGCCCATTGGCATCCAACAACTGCCTGGTTTGGAGTGGTTCAGAGTGGGCTGTAGATCCAGAGAAATGCAATGTAGAAGTCTGCATGATGTGAGAAGGCCAGTCTTTGGAGCCATGTTGACCAGGAAGAAGCCAGGCCCCAGCTCTCCCACATACTAACCGTACGACCTGAGCAAGCACTGTAAGCCATCATCTATAAAACAGGGAGCAAACTCCTGGTCCCACAAGAGTGTTGGGAGGCCAGCATCTGGCGCAGAGCAGGCACTGAGCAAAAAGTGAGTCCCTTGCCAGGTCCCAAAGCCCGTTCTCCTTGGCTTTGTATTATAAATCTGGTCTACTAGATTCCCCTTGGCTTTGTATTTGGAGAAATCTAGAGATTCACTAGAGATTCTCTCCATGAAATAATAAACTGCACACACCAGGGGTTCTTTAAAAATATTGGCTCTCCTCCCCCTTTCTACCAGGCTATGAACTCCATGAGGGAAGGAACAAGAGGAAAGGGGGCTCTGTAACCAACAGGCACTGACCAGACACTTTGCACAGGCATCTGCAACAGTATTAATAACAGTGATGTGGAGCTAGACAGCCACTTCCTGCAGGGTCAAGTGGAAAGCTGAGTATACCTGAGACTTACGTGCTGGACTTGTACCCGCTTAACTGCTTGGGACCTCATCAGTCTAAGAAACCAAGACTTAGACAAATAATGGTGACAGCAAGGCAAATTCAAATGTGTTGCCCCCTCAAACTCTCACTCTAAAAATGTCAGCCTCCAGTGGATTCAGACACAAAACTGAGTCAGAAGGAACTTGCCCCTTCAGAAGAGCCATGATACTCAAATGCCCCAACTTGGGATTCAAAGACAAGGTTCCTTCTTTTTGGATCAACCCCTGGTTCAGCTGGGCTGACCACAACTCACCTTCCTCTCAGCTACAGAGACTAGTGCCAAAGGAAGACCAGGACCATTAAGGCTGGTCTTGGCCTTGCCCAAGCATCTTCCTGTACAGTGTTCTCAGCTCCCTAGTTACCAAGGCATCTGTGGCCCAGGTATCTCATTACATGTCCTATCTGTTCAACTTCTCCACGTGGATATCATCATCATGATAAATCTATATTTTCATCTTATTGTATATATTAAGATACTGAGTTTCATTGTGACAAACACCATATGGCCTGATAGTAAAACATTTACAATCTGGTCCTTTACAGAAAAAGTTTGCCAACACCTGCTGCCACGGATGGGCCTGGGTTAATTATCAATTCCTAGCATGTTACCTCTATTCTACCCACTGCTTTCTCTCTTAATCAAGAAGCTCAATGAAAACACAAGTGAAAATGTACTCTATTTTTTTTAAAGAATCATTCATTGCTTTCAGTATTTTTAGTATGACTAGTAACTGGAACATACCTCACAAGTGATTGTGACCCATGGTGGGACATGACATCATGACTAAGAACCAGTACTCCCATCCATCACTTGCTGCCCCACCCCCACCCCCAACTGCAACAGAAGTCACCAGAGTGGCAGCCAGCTCTTGAAAGGCTGAGGATGTTGACCCCTAAACTGGATTTACTAGAAGCCCACCCTGAGAGGGCCTACTAAGACAGCATTCCCCTGCTCTGTGACACTTGGCCCACGGTGAATGGGCTTTGTAACCATCTCTGAATCACTTCCAAAGCCACCACTAGACCTTATGTCACCTTATGGTAATTAGAAAAAGGTACCTCTCCTTTCCACTTGTTGGGAACTTGCCCTGTGTTTTGTTTTTGTTCTAGTAAGACACTTCACTGACCTCTGATGGAGAGTTGTAATAAAAATACAAAGCTGTACTGTCTATGATATGAACATAGTACCCTCCCCCAGAGCTGGTAATGTCATACACAGCACAACATGCATAAATACACACATCTGCCCTCCTCACCTCTGTTTGCCAGGGTTCAAAGACCCCTCATCCACCTTCTCGTCATATTGCGTCCGGATGTCATCTATGCAGCCATTATCTCCAAACCCTCCCCACTCGGTGTTAATGCACATCTTCCCTTCGTCTCCTTCCACCAGCTCGATGTTCTTCATTTCCTCCATGTAGCACATGTTGCTGCCTGTTCCTAGAAGGAATCGTGAAGGGACTTTAGTCTTCAAAAGACATCACCAAGTCCTAAAGAAGCAGAGGAGCACAGTGGATGGGAATTTAGGCTTGGAGTCAGATACGACTGGGTATGAGTTCCAGCTTAACACTCATCACTAGGCGACCATAGACAAGTATCTCATCTTTTAGGGGTCCAATTTCTTCATCTGTAAAAAGGAAATAACACCTGCCTTATATATTTGTTATAAAGGAAAAAATGAGATGGTGTTCACAAGCTTCCTCCACATAGTAAGCATCCAGGAAAGGGATCCCTGAGATAACACCATCCTCCTCCTCCTCATCACCGTCATCATCGCATCACATCATCATCCTCTTCCTCATCATCACTGTAAGCTATAGGCACACAAAGTGAGCTCCCAAGTAGTCACAGTTAGCAGCCAGAGCTAGAAGGGACCATGAGGAATTATCTAGTCTTAGAAAAGTAAACATTGGCATCCATAGGCCACCTTCTTTCTCCTTTGCTCATGACGTGGTCTCAGAACTATTCTCAGAGCAACAGCCCAGGCAGCGACTATATTCAATCAAGCAAGTCTCACCCCTTTGTCCTCCTAATTCTAGCCTAACCCCTCCCACAGATGAGGAAACTCAAGTCCAGACAGAAGGAGTAACCCGCCCACAGTCACAAAATGGTTAAGAGTTTCTGGGAGATGAAACTCTTGGCTGGCATTGAAGGCATCTCACTCTACCCCCTCTCCTTGTTCTAGCCACTGTTCACATTCAGGGAGTCCAGACAACCAACTGGAACAACTTTCCCGGATTCTGTCATTAGTGACCTGTGCCTGTCACTTGATGCCTATCATCTCCACCTTCATCTGTTTAAACCCCTTCCCTTTGCCAGTTGGAGTCATCCCCTTGAAATCCACCCTTCTGCTTAATCACTGCTGGACTTCTCCCAAAGGTCCCTAAAATACCTATATTATATGCCAGGCCACTCCCTTCTCTTCTCTTATACCTCTCTTCTTCTTTCCAACTCTTCCCCACCCTGTGCACCCTGACAGCCAGAAGAGGTCAGATAACAAAGGAGATGTACATTGGAGCCGCATGAAAATCTAGCTCCTTCAGCCCTAGGCCCACATGATCCAACTATGGTCTCTTTCCACCCAGGATAATTTGCCTCAAGGCCCTATTTTGAAAATCGTTTCTTTCTATGCCATCTCCTTCCTCAACAAAAGGGCAACATTGGCTTAGGACCCTTAAGGAGAAAGATATTAAGTAAAGATTTAGAAAGTAGGAGATCTGGAATCCTAATCTTAACTTCATCTCTGCCTTGGTCAAAGCTGGCTTTAGACTCGCCATGTAATGGAAAAATGGTCCCCATGTACTTCCCTATGTTAAAAGGAAACCACCAGGAAGTCCCGGGTGGCTCAGTTGGTTAAGCATCTGACTTTGGTTCAGGTCATGATCTCACAGAGATCTCACAGAGTCCTCATCGGGCTCTGCACTGACAGCTCAGAGCCTGGAGCCTGCTTCAGATTGTCTGTCTCCTTCTCTCCTTCTCTCCCCTGCTTATGCTCTCTCTCTCTCAAAAATAAAGAAACATTTAAAAAAATTAAATAAATAAAAGGAAACCACCAAAAGATGAGATGATGAGAGTAGGCTAATGGGACATGCCTGACCACTTACCTGCAATCAGGCCAATCTCACAATTAGGATCTTCATGTCCACAGGTCATCATGGTCCCCACTGTGTCATTCACGATCGCAACTATGTCCAGGTCAAACTCCTACAAAGGAAGCAGCCATATTGTAAGTAGGATGTACAAGCCAAACAGGCTCAGGAGGGCCACATCAGCTCCAGGAGGGCCACATCAGCTCAAGGTGGGGGGGTGGGAGGGAGCAGCAGAGGCTGGAGTCACAGGGCTCGGCACAGGATGGCAGAGTAAAGGGACCTGGGAGAAGGGGCAAGGTGAGACATGAGCCTTAACACCATAACATACATTTCTCCTCTTGATGGCTTCCCTGAGCATGTCCACCACATCTTCCCCTTCACAGTCAGTGGCCTTGAAGCCTTTGGTCCACTCAATGAGTGTTCCCTGAAGGAAAGAAGAAGAAGTTCATTTCAGCAATAATAGTTTGCTGGGACCACTGCACAATCTCAACATCCAATAGATTCGAAGTGCTGTGGTCGGCTGCTAGTCCAAACCATATGCTTTTGACCGCTCCATTTCTGCAGCCTATCACTGGGCCCAGAGCATGATGCCCAGACAAGGTCCACTGCCAAGGGGAACAACTGTAGCAGCTTGTATTTATCAAGGGTCAACTCCTGTTCCCTGGCCATGACCTCACAGAACAAAGGCCTGGATCATAGGGATTCTATTTCTAATTTAACCAAGGACCGATTAAGATGTGGGGCGCCTGGGTGGCGCAGTCGGTTGGGCGTCCGACTTCAGCCAGGTCACGATCTCACCGTCCGTGAGTTCGAGCCCCGCGTCAGGCTCTGGGCTGATGGCTCAGAGCCTGGAGCCTGTTTCCGATTCTGTGTCTCCCTCTCTCTCTGCCCCTCCCCCGTTCATGCTCTGTCTCTCTCTCTCTCTCTGTCCCAAAAATAAATAAATGTTGAAAAAAAAAAAAAAAAAAAGATGTGATTAAAGGGGCACCTGGGTGGCTCAGTGGGTTGAGCGTCGGGCTTCGCCTCAGGTCATGATCTCACAGTTCGTGAGTTCAAGACCCACGTCGGGCTCTGTGCTGACAGTCAGAGCCTGGAGCCTGCTTCGGATTCTGTGTCCCCCTCTCTCTCCGCCCACCCCTGCTTGTGCTCTGTCTCTCTGTCTTTCAAAAATGAATAAACATAAAAAAAATTTTTTTAAAGATGTGACTAAAGATAAATGCTACAAAATGTCCATCAAAGCATGGTTCCACAGTGAAAAACTAGAGACATCCTATCATTACAATATACATCTATTATCTTGTACATCGATATAGGAAATGTTAAAGTCATAAAAAAATCATGCTGTAAGAGAACATTGAATGTTAGAGAAAAATGTTCACCATACACTGTAAAGTAAACACATGTTAAACAAATACAGATGCTGAATTATACTATTATTCTTTTAAAAACCACACACACATGGGGTGCCTGGGAAGCTGGGCTCCCTTGTTCCTTTCCTGGTGGATGTACGTAGAACACTAGAGATTCACTAGAGATTTGAAAAAAAAAAAAATTGCTCTTTCTTATTAGTTGCAGTTACAAAAAATACTATTTTTTAGAAATCTTTCTTTTTTCTCCCCAGCCATCAGTGGATTTGCTCCCAGCTATCAGCTGGTCTCCTCCTGCCTCTTAATTGTGTATCCATGAACTTGTCAGAACTTCTGAGAGGCTGAGAGGCCAAGCGTCCTGGGTCAGGAGGAGAGGCTGTGTCTTGGTGCTCGTGGACCATTCAGGACTTTGGACAGCTGCATGTGGCTGCCTTCCCCATCGGTGATTGATTGACTGATTCATTCATTCATTCACTATTTATTTATTTATTTATTTATTTATTTATTTATGAGAGAAAGAGAGTATGAGCAGAGGAGGGGCAGAGAGAGAGGGAGAGAGAGAATCTGAAGCAGGCTCTGAGCTGCCAGAACAGAGCCTGATGCAGGACTCGAACCCGTGAACCGTGAGATCACGACCTAAGCTGAAATCAAGAGTTGGATGCTCAACCAACTGAGCCACCTAGGCACCCCAGTGTTTTAATTTTTAATGGCAGCAGTCATACAGCAATGTGTTGCCTTTGTAGAAAAATTAGAGTGTTACTGATAAGGACAAAGTCCCCCTTAACTTTCCATCCCCCCAATCTGAGAGATAACTGACTTTCCAGGTCAGTTAATACGGATGTCCCACATTCCTTCCCTGAGCAGAATACTCCTCAAATATAATTGCATAGAAATAAAAAATACCTATAGAATAAGTACTATTTTTATCTCCATTTTTCAAATGAGGAAACCAGAGAGGTTAAGTAATTTGCCTAAGGTCACACAGTCAGTAAGTGGAGAAGCCAAGATCCAACGTGGTTCCACACCCATGCTCTTAACTATTGTGCTCTGCTGCCTCCCAGTTAGGTAGGCAATATCTGTGAAGCACTCAGAGCATAGTCCACCACAGAGCAAGCACTGTGTGTGTGCCTGTTAAATACAAATCAAGTAATTGAGTCCATATGACTGATAGGCTGTAGTTTACTTAGTCATCCTCCATTGCCATTTGAATTATTTCTAATGTTTCGTTATTAAAAAGGAGTGAACATCCTTGTTCATTCCTTCTTGGCACATGTTTGAGAAATAGAATCTTGAGAAATGGGTCTTCCGGCCTTAGCATTCTGGCATTTTTAATTTTAAGAGAGTCAGCCATATTACCAGATAACACAACCCCTTGAACCCCTCTCTCCTCATTCTCTGAATAATTCGGGTGGGAAGGCGCTGCGGACGTGCATGTTTCCACGCTGTTCTCAGAGCCCCAAAGAGCTCTGCCTCAGTTTGATTTTGTACTGACCAATCAGATGAGGCCTGCATGGCTCAACTTTCTCATATGAGAAATGAAATAGGATAAAAAATGGAGTGTAACGCATACAGTAAGAATACTGTTTCTTGATTTTTTGGTTTTAATTATATAGATGTAGGTGTGCTGTGCATTTTAACCAAAATGGTTCAACGACACGGTTCCAGGTCCTGGTCTCCCCAAGGGTGAAGTGTAAGAGCCTGGGCTCTCAGGCCAGTATCACCAGTGTTTATGGATGTGGCAATTTGGACAAGTCACTACCTCTCTGTGCTTTTGATTTTCCTAACCACAACAAGGTGATTAAAAATAGTATGCATACATACAATGAGCTATCACTGAGTTTAAAAAAGGATGGAGGCGCCTGGGTGGCGCAGTCGGTTACGCGTCTGACTTCAGCCAGGTCACGATCTCGCGGTCCGTGAGTTCGAGCCTCGCGTCAGGCTCGGCTGATGGCTCAGAGCCTGGAGCCTGTTTCCGATTCTGTGTCTCCCTCTCTCTCTGCCCCTTCCCCGTTCATGCTCTGTCTCTCTCTGTCCCAAAAATAAATAAACGTTGAAAAAAAAATTTTTTTAAATAAATAAATAAATAAAAAAGGATGGAAATTGTGACACGTGCTACAACATGTATGAATCTCGAGGACATTATAGCTAAGTGGGATAAGCCAGTCACAAACGACGAATACAGTATGATTCCACTTAGATGGGGTGCCGGAAATAGTCCAGCTCATAGAGACAGGAAGTAGACTAGATGTTAGGAGGGACTGGGGGAGGGGTAACTGGGGAATTATTACTTAATGAGTATAGAGTTTCAGTTTGGGGAGATAAAAAAGTTTGGAAGATGGATAGCGGTGATGGTTTCATGACAACGCGAATGTACTTAATGCCGCAGAACCGCACACTTAAAAGTGGCTAAAGTGGTCAATTTTGTGTTATATCTATTTCACTACAATTAAAGAAATGGCACAAAACAAAACAAAAATAGTATGTACATCATGGGGACGTTGAGTGGATTAGATGAAATCTTAACAAATCTTTGGTGCCATTCTTATTATCATCGTCATGAGCTCTCGGGTTGACTTGTGTCGACCAGACTTCTCCCCATAAATTCAAAAGTGGTTCTCTCTTCTCCGCCAGCCCTGTAAGTAAGCCTGTCAGGGAGCACATGTGCTCCCCCTCCATGAGCTGGTGAATGGGGTTTTGGGGTGTTTTTTTTTTAATGTTTATTTATTTTTGAGAGAGAGAGAGAAAGAGAGACAGAGCATGAGCGGGGGAGGGCAGAGAGAGAGGGAGACACAGAATCCGAAGCAGGCTCCAGGCTCCGAGCCGTCAGCACAGAGCCCGACACAGGACTCAAACTTGTGAACCGCAAGATCATGACCTGAGCTGAAATCAGTCGCTCAACCCACTGAGCCACCCAGGCGCCCCCGGAGAATGGCGTTTTTATCCCAGAATTCCAAGAAAGCCTTGGTGATACACGTTTCTAAATTATTATGAATGATTTATTAAAACTGTTATCCATGATGTCCTTCATTGTCAACTAAGTAAGTGTTTGTGTGATAAATTCTTTCTCCGATTCTAATATCAGGAAGGAAATACACTTCTGATGCACCAGTAAGCTTTCATTCAACAGATAACACCCTGCAGCCTACCGTGTCTCCCTGTTCACACTGGCCGCCCAGGAGTTCACAGGCATTATTACTACCTAAAAGTTATATCTGGCTTTAACTGGTCATTACCTCTCTCCATCTCTCCATAATATGATTTAACCTCCCATTTAACAGCTCTCTTACGCATGTGTCCCTTTACTGTATACTGCCCTAAATCTCCTGTGAACTTCAATCCAAAAAATAACAGTGGGGCCACATGGCCGGCTCAGTCAGGAGAGCGTGTCACTATTGAGAATAGAAGTTATTTAAAAAAAAAAAAAAAATGAAAAAAATCTTTAAAACAAAAAACAAAAAAATACCAGTGAAAATGGAACATAATGAATAGAAAATATTAGTAGAAAACATCATCAAGTTTTTGATAATGTTTCCCCAGCTGCTCTGAACCTGAGACCCTTAAAACAGGAAATCAATGTTGACTCAGAGGTACGCTGAGGTTCCCTGGTGGAAGAAAGAAGCCCACAGGGCTGTCTGTAAGCCTGCGGGGCTGTCTTACCTTGTCAATGCTCGTCTGCCTGCAGGGAAATGAGAATGTGAAGCCCAAGGGCAGCTGGGCTCCCTTGAGGCCCATGTAGTCCAGGAAGTCAGCGATGCACTGCACAATGTGGTCAAACAGCTGCAGGCAAAGAGTGGCAGTCAGGCCAGGCCAGCAGGGACACAGGGTGGCAGGCTGGCCCCTCGGGCACAGAACTCCCCCGCCCGGCGCTCACCTCCTCGCCGGTGCCCTGCATGATCTCCAAGGGGATGGCGAAGATCTTGTTGTACATGCGCACCGACCTCCGTCCGCTTCTGATCTTTACCAGGAGGACCCGGAAGTTGGTTCCCCCCAGATCCAGGGCAAGGAACTTGCCTTTCTCTGTGGTGGAGAAAGTGGGAGCTGCCTTCCACCAGCGTCCACAGAACAGGGGCTCACGTGGAGGCATTGAGAGGAAGAGGAGACACCAAAATACAGCCGACTCAGAGCCTTTTCTCTTGGGGCTCTCGAGCCAGAGGAGTGTGGCCGTCCCCAAGCACAGCGTCAGGGCGCTGGGCAGGCGCTTTGAGGCTGACTGAGGCCGCCTGCTTTTCTTGGTATCTGCTAAAGGCCGCACTTGATACTTATGCTCAAGGAGCCTCTGAGGGTGAATCCAGGCCAGGCTACACTGACTGCACTGAACTCTGGAGGGTGTTTCCATCCTGTCTCTGTGGCCTAGAGGGAGTGTTCATGAAATGATTCTTCCTGCCCCCTGCTCTTCTCATTCCTCGATTCCCACACCTGCACGTGACCAATAAGAAGCCATGTCAAGTCCGACCCCCATTACCATCCAGGGCCAATAGTATCTCTCATTTCTCCTGACGTTGAAGAGCACCGGAGTCTGTTCTGTGCGACCTTGCAACTTGCCCTCTGCCTCTTCTCACTCCGTTCTGGCCACACCGGTCATTCTATTGTTTCCCGAATTTGCCGAAGGCATCACTCCCAGCCAGCTTTCTGACCCCTTATCCTGCTCTATTTTTCTTCATAGCATCTGCTGCTGCATGGCCCTTGTTTACTGTTTACTAAACGTTCATGGCTTTTGCTTATTGTCCGCCAGCCCAACAGAACGTAAGCTCCACAGGGGTAGGGACTGTGTTTTCCTCCCTGCTCTCTGGCCATGCCCGACCTATCGTAGGTACTTAGTGAAATTGTGAAAAACGAAGGCAGAAGGAGTAAAGAGATCAAAGAATGAACACTTGCACAGTGTCTTTTACTGCTCCTATTTTTTCTCCCCACATAGACTCGAAGGATATTAGCACTGGAAAAGATGTCTGTTGCTGTGAGACCCAAGGTGCAGATGTGTGGCTCTGAGTATGTCATCTGACCTCTCCGAGTCTCCGAATTGTCAGCAATAAAATGGGAATCATTTTTTCACTACATCACTTACGAAGTGGTTGTGAGGAGGAAATGAGATGAAAGATTCCAAAGAAAATCACAAGATAAAAAGCATTTTACAAAGGTCATTGTTTCCATGTAAGGCTACTGAGGTTCAAAGAGGTGAAGTGACTTGTCTAAAGAACTCACCCCACTGCTTAGTGGCTCCTCTGGGCTGAGCACAGGGAAAGGGTCAGAAAGCAATGAGAGAGAGACAGAGAGGAGTAACCAAGCCCCAGGAGAAGAGAGAGAGAGAGGAGCAGGCAGAAGACAAGCCAGACAACTCCAAGTGTCCAGATGGCAGCTCCCAGGGACAACACCTGGGTCTTCTGTTCGCCAACAGCGTGGGGTACACTCTGTGTCCTCGACTACATAGACACACACATGTGACCTAACTTAGGTATTCTCCCGTTGCAAATGCCTTGGATCAACCAAGGCAAATAGATTCAGAAGGAGTACCGACCTTCTACCCTACTCCCCCTCCCTCCATTACAGACACGACTCCAAGGCTTTTAAAACAAAACAACCTAACTGGGTTTGAGGAGTTTTGGAGAGCTCTGTGCATGGCCCACCTGTACCATCCGGCATCCCGCAAACGTAGGTGGGCAGCATCTTGACCGTGGCCAGCAGGTGGGTGTCTCTTTTCAGCCCGTACTCGAATTCAGTCCGCATCTTGCCCTGCACAGCCTTAAGTTGCTCTTGAGTCAGCTGGAACAAAGCCAGCACCTTGTCAATCTGCTTCCGTTGGGCCTGCACACGGGAGGCCACCGCTGTCACCATGGCAGCCCCCTTGGTGCTTCCACTCTCCGACAAGAGGAAGCGGACATCACAGTTCGGAACCAGTTTCCTCACCACCTTGTGCAGGCGTTTTGGGTATCTGAAGGCAGGGGTGATGGCAAAATATGTAATAATCATAAAGGCCCATGCCTGGTCAATGGGAAGAGACCCAGGTGTAGCAGTGGAGTGGGGTCCTGGGGAGCCTTGCGGAGCTGGGTTCACCTCTTTAGTTGTCGGATGGTGGGAGGGTAAGGAGATGACTGGGGGGAGGGGCTAGGGCAGCTAGGGTAGCAGAAGGGACACTTGGAGGCTCAAAGAAGTGGCTGTTATTTTTAAGTTTATTGAGAGTGAGAGAGAGCACAAGAGGGGAAGGGGCAGAGAGAGAGGGTGGTACAGAATCCGAAGCAGGCTCCAGGCTCTGAGCTGTCAGCACAGAGCCCGACGCGGGGCTCGAACCCACGAACCATGAGATCGTGACCAGAGCCAAAGTCAGACACTTGACTGAGCCACCCAGGTGCACCCCAAGAAATGGCTATTTTATCATTAATATTTCAATCAGCAGGGCATGTCCACAAGACTGTATTGGCTGCGCATCATCTCTGTCCAAACGGGAAGGGTTCTTTCCCCAGCTCTTTCCAGTGTGTAATCACCTGACTTCCAATACCACCTCTATTAGCCAGAGGGACTCTCACACTTCCTCCTTCTAGGAAATTCTCACTTCTCTGTGTTTTCTTACCAGTATCCTTCCTGTGAACCTGGCACCCTCTGCCATTCTGATTTTTCCTCATATATAACTGAGTGTATATTACTTGCCAATCTTACCAGATAGTAGGTACTTGATACTAACATAGATAGACGGACAGATGGATAAACACATGGATGGATGCCCTTCTAGTCAGGCAACTGGGTTTAGCAAAATATTTCTTTTCTTTTCTTTTCTTTTCTTTTCTTTTCTTTTCTTTTCTTTTCTTTTCTTTTCTTTCTTTTTTTGTTTTTGAGAGAGAGAGAGAGCATGCGCACGCACTGCAAGCAGGAGAGGGGCAGAGTGAGAGAGAATCCTGGAACCCAATGCAGGACTCAATCTCACAACCGTGAGATCATGACCGGAGCCAAAATCAAAGGTCCGATGTCTAGCGGACTGAGCCACCCAGGCGCCCCAGAATATTTAAGAATGATCCCCCAAGGCAACCCAGCCAGCTAGATGAATATAGTCTCTCTTTCCTCTGTAAACTCAGAACCAACAGGATGTGGTTGGTGCCAGCAACACGGAGAAGCAGCAGAGTTTAGAGAGAACCCTGGGACTCTGCTCTGGGGAGACACATTGTGAGGGATGCAGGCTGGCAGGCGGCACTCACTGAGGATGTATCTTGTAGACCGTGCCATCCATGCCCACGGTGGTCCGGAGCCGCACCAGCTTCTTGTTCTCCCGGAGGCGTGTCAGGATGGCTGCCAGGGCCGCTGCACAGAGATTGGCTGAACGGAAGGACACGATGGTGCAGACGTGCTGAACTGCGATGCAGTCGGCCTCCGAAGGCTCCAGGCCCAGATCTGTCAGGATCTCTCTTGTATTGGCCAGGCCTTCTTTATACCTGGCCAGGGGAATAGGAGTGAGAAGACCACATTTCTCCATCCCATGAGAGTCCCCTTAGAGAACCACATTTCCCACCTCGCAGGAGTGGGAAAATAAATAAGCTGGCACCTAGTAATAGAATAACGATAACAATATCAACAATGATCATAGCAGCCACCGTTTACTGAGCCCTCACTATATGCCAGGCACTTGTCTACAGATTTGACACATATTAACACAACCCTCACAACAATCCTGGGGAAAGTACTGGCATTACCCTATTGTACAGAGAGAGACCTGAGGCACAGAGAGGGTAACTTGTCCACAGTCGCATAGCCAGGAATTGCAAGGGTCAGGATCTGAACTCAGGCAGTTAGATCACGAGCTCACCCTTTTAACCACCCTGTACTATTCTGCCTTTCACAGAAACGCAGTCCCTGCTATGCTGTGCACAAAATCAGACTCTAGGAGTCAGATGCCACTCCACTGAGCTCAGAATCTAAACTGATTATGAAGCTCAGGGCAATGCCAGGGTTTCTAAGCCTGAGGAACAGGACCCTGAGTGGACTGGTTCCAGCCGCCTTCACCAGCCCTGTCCCCATTGCAGGGACCTCTGTGTGAGGTCTCACATCACCAAAGCCAAAGTCAGTCTCCAACAGCACCAGGTAGAGAAGGTTCTTGCTGTAGCAGGAGTTCTTACCTTAAGATTCCATGCATGGGAATCTTTAATGGGTCCAAGAATGCCCTAATAGTGTAAGCAAAATTGAGTACAAATGTACATTTTTATGGTAAAAGGTCCAGAACTTGAATTAGACCCTCAAACAGGTCTGTGGCCCTAAAAAGGTTGTAAGTGACCACTTTAGGGAGGAAGAAGGCAGGAAAAGAAAGGAGTTGACCTGCAACCACAGAATCCCTGGCTGATGAAACCAACAAGAAGCCACACTTGAGCCATGGTAGGCATCGCCAACCCACCCGAAGCTGGGTCCAGGTCCGAAGTTGTCCTGGTGAAGATCTGGACAGATCTGGTCCCTTCAGCTGGACCACTACCATGATCATACCACGCCTTGGCTCCCCACTCTAACCTTCTGCAGAGTCAAGGTGAAAAGGACCCAGCCAGCCACTTACTTCTCCATGGCAGCCACATGCCGTGTTTCAATCTTGCCCTTAGTGTGGAGAGCAGAGGATTTCTTGCCGCCAAACAGGAGGCCTGCCTTGGCCATCTTCAGCAAGATGATCCTGACAAGTTCACCCAGGTACAGGCCGCTGATCATCTTCTCAAACCTACAATTTGGTGAGCAGATCAGTAGCAGCAACACCTGTAGTTATGCAGCATCCTTCCCAATGCTCATGAGCTATGGCCCAGGATCAAGAGCAGGAGAAACAGAAAGACAACTCCATGGGTCAGGAGGCTTCAGTCCCCATCCCAGCCCGGGGTGCCCTTGGGAGCTCACTTATTCTCTCTGGGATGCATTCTCTTCATCTATAAAAGGAGAGGGGGGGCACCTGGGTGTCTCGGTCAGTTAAGCGTCCAACTTCAGCTCAGGTCATGATCTCACAGTTCACGGGTTCAAGCCCCACATGGGGCTCTGCGCTGAAAGCTCAGAGCCTGGAGCCTGCTTCAGATTCTGTGTCTCCCTCTCTCTCTGCTCCTCCCCCACTTGCACTCTGTCTCTCTCTCAAAAATAAACATTTTTTAAAAATTTATAAAAGGAGAGAACTATGCTTCCTATGCTAGAGGAGACCTAATATTCCTTCCTTCTCACAAAGTGCTTGAATCCAAGGATCTTTATCACAAATCACCCCTGGCCACAGGAGTACCATTCTCATATTAGGTATAAGGAATCTTGACTTCATGGACTTCAGGTGATCCCAAGATCACCAACCATGGCATGACAAATCCAAATTTCAGACACTTCCAATTCCTATACCATGCTTTTGTCCCAGAGAGAAAGATGCTGTGTCTGTAGAACCACAGAGGTTCTACAATAGTGTGGATGACATATCCCACCAGGCTACCTACACCTTGACTTTGAATTTGTATCCAACAAGCAATTACTAATTGTTTCCCAGGGAAAAAACTAAATATAATTTTTATTCTCCAAGATAATAGACACAAAATCAAGGACAACCTGTTTTCTAATCAACTTTACCTATTTCGTTATAAAACCTCTTAGAACATTGCAGAAGCAGAAGATAGTCAAAAGAAATCCTGGTTGGGTTTGGGGGATGAAATTTGTTTTAAGTGAGATGGAGAGAGTGAGGACGACAAAGTCCAAAAAATGGGTCCCACTCTCATGGGCCATGACTGCTCTGTGTCACCAGTGAAACAGGTATGTGCTGGGGAGCAGGTACGTCCAAAGCAGAAATTTGTTTTCCAGGTATGCGGTTCTAGTGCTTGAATCGTTTCTAGGAGGGACTCAAAATATTTATTCATCAGAGCTTCTTGGGAAAATGGCTGGGACTAGAAAGATTCCCGATGAGCCTGGAACATCTTACCGGGCCAGAAAAATAAGGAAGTACTTCAAGAGTGATGGGAGCACATGGTTAAGGACACAGGGGACCAGTTTGGAGAAGCTTCCGTTGGTCATGTCCAAAAATATTTGAGCATCAAAATAAATAATGATAAGAAGAACCCTCCATTAAATAAAAAAAAGAATCCATGAGTTCATATTAGTATAAACAAATAAATGGAGGAGATAGGAAAGCTGTTATTTACAGTAAAATAACAACGAATAAACATGGAGGGAATAATAGATTTGGAAATTCATCAAAGGATGCTAAAAGTAAAGAGTGAAAGTTTAATGAGAAAGGATATTTACATAGCCTCAAAGCAGGCTTCACCAGATACGTATTCTTTACAGAAGGAATAACAATAACCTTCTGGTAGAGAAACCTTTGCATATCCCCTTAGCCGAGTGATTCGAGGTAGCATCACATGGGATGGAACACACAGCATGTGCTTCCAGATGTGATGCACTGAAGAGGAAACATCGTCCCCTCTGTGATATTCCTGCCAAAAATACACCACCTGAATCTAATCATGAGGAAACATCAGGGAAATACAATTGAGGGATATTCTGTGAAATATATGGCTTATATGTCTTAAGATCATAAAAAACTAAGAGACACTACAGAAGATTTCCAGATTAAAGGAAGCTAAAGACAACAGCAACAAGATGTAATGTGTGAGCTTGAACTTTTTCTCTTTTATAAGGGACAGTAATGGGGCAGCTAATGAATTTTGAATAAGTTCTATGAGTTAGATTAAGTATTTATTTCCTAATTTTGATAATTATACTTTGGTTATGTGAGACAATACACTTGTTTGCAAATAATACATTTTGAAGTATTTAGTCCTGAAGGGATACTATGTTTGCAACTTAGTCCTCAAATGGTTCAGAAAAATAATTCTATTTAGACATTTTGTATATATGTGTATGTATATACATGCACACAGAAACAGAGAGAGAATATTAGTACCTAAGGAATCTGGGTGAAGGGGAATTTTGTACAATTTTTGTAACTTCTCTGTAAGTTTGAAATTATCCAATTTTTTTTAAATTTTTTTTTAACGTTTATTTACTTTTGAGACAGAGAGAGACAGAGCATGAACGGGGGAGGGTCAGAGAGAGAGAGGGAGACACAGAATCGGAAACAGGCTCCAGGCTCCGAGCCATCAGCCCAGAGCCCGACGCGGGGCTCGAACTCACGAACCGTGAGATCATGACCTGAGCCGAAGTCGGACGCTTAACCGACTGAGCCACCCAGGCGCCCCTATTCAATTTTTTTTAAGAAAGCCTTTTCAGGAGCTCCTGGGTGGCTCAGTCAGGTAAGTGACCGACTCTTGATTTTGGCTCAGGTCATGATTTCACAGTTCGTGGGATCGAGACCCACAACGGGTTCTACACTGACAGCAACAAGCCTGCTTGTGATTCTCACTCTCTCACTCTCTCTATCCCTACCACGCTCATGCTCTCTCTCTCTCTCTCTCTCTCTCTCAAAATAAACAAATAAACTTCTTAAAAAACTATTCTTTCACTTTGAAAGGAAAAAAACTAACAAAACAAAACAAAAAAAGAAAAAAATTTTAATGTTTATTTATTATTTTTGAGAGAGAGAGAGAGAGAGAGAGAGAGAGAATCTGAAGCAGGCTCCAGGCTCAGAGCTGTCAGCCCAGAGCCCGACACGGGGCTCGAACTCACGAACCGTGAGATCATGACCTGAGCAAGGCACTCTGCTTGTTAAGGCAAGTTCTGGAAGCTCAGCATGCAGGCAGAGCTGGGGCAGACTCCCAATAGTTACTCCACTGGTGAGTGTGGGATGAGAGCTGGGAAAGACCCCAGCTGCTTGATCAGGCCTCTGAGAAAGTGGGGGGACAGGGGAGCCCTGGAAACACCAGTGAGGGACTTGCCTGAGTCCTGCTCCCTTGGCCACACCGGTCTGCTCTATGGCCCCTCGTCCGAACGCACCAAGAGGGCAGGACCCGAGTCCTTGGGTTCACGGCGTATCTCCCCTGCCTCACACATATGTGCTCCGGAAATATGGACTGAAATTGAATCAGGAGTATGACCTAGGGGGCCTCACTCCATTTCCTTGCCTTCACTTTCCACAGGTGTCCAATGAAACTGAAACACAAGCCTCGCCTCGCAGAATCACTGTGGCAGGAAACTAGTCACATCTAGAAAATCTGCCGGGTATAAGGTGTACCTGAGGGACTGGCAATTTACTGTAAATTCCGAGGCCCCGATTTAGAGCACACGAGGGGACTCACAGCTGCTTCCCAGGGTTGAGAGAGCCAAGGTCCAGCTCCCGGTCGAACTCGGTGCGGATGTCTTCCAGAGCCCCGTCGTCCCCAAAGGCCCCCCACTCCGTGTTGATGCACATCCTGCCCTCGTCGCCTTCCACCAGGTCAATGTTGCTCATGTCCTCCATGTAGCACGCGTTGGTGCCAGTGCCTGAACAAGGGATCAGAGCGAATACGCAAAGACGGAAGGGCTCCCAGCTGGGCAAAGACAGAGAGAACTCTTAACTGCCTGAGAGTCCTCTGAATGTACCACAAAGTGCTTTTGATCCACTTCCCGGGCCTGGTTCTCACTGAGGGAACAGCTTTGGCAAGCCTGGAGTTCATGAGGAATAAAGCTGACACGCCAAGTCTACACTTCTCAGATGTTAATGGTTTGCTGTCATGAATGGGGTCGATTGTGAAGAAGTCCCTGATGAATATGCATGAGAGCTGACAAAGCACATTTACAAAGAGGAGGATGAGTTAACCTAACCTTGGAAATTAAAAAAAAAAAAAAATCACTAACCTACTGTTAATTTTTTTAATCCTTTCTCTAAGCTACTTAGCGTCTTCTCTATTTGATGCTAAAAATATTCTGTACTCATGGCCTGCCTCAAATTGTTCCTAGCATAAGCTATATCCTTATCTTTGACAGTGATTAGCTATGACATAAGAGAGCAACATTCCATTATTCAAACACAAAATCACTCCAAGGAGATTCCTCACACACTAGAATATTGGGGAGTGACTACAGAAGGGCACAATCTGTTTGGGACCTACTGGGCTGATGAAAATGTTCTACAGTTGGATTGTGGGGATGGTTAGGAAACTCAAAATTTACTAAAAATCACTGAATTTGTATCCCTTAAATGAGAGGATTTTTATGGCTCAATAAAGCTGCTTAGAAAAATTATTTTTTTAGAGGATCTCCCCCTACCTGATGCTCTGGTCTGAGGATTTTAAAGCCAACATGAGAAATAAGAAATGAGAGAAGCAGAATGTAATACAGTACCCAGAGTAAGCTTTTCTAAGAAGTGTGGACTCTATTTAGGCGTGGCTCCCAGTCTGCATGGTGCCACACGTGGTCACCAAGACACGGTGACAGAAGATGTGACTGGCAAGCGCCCATCCCATTCTGAGCTGAGGGCTCCGGAAATGGGAAGGCAGATCAAGCCGCTTGGGTGCAAAGATCCCGCCCTTTGGGAAAGTCAGGCTGAGGAGAAGGGTTGGAAATCTAAGAGAAAGCAATTCAGAAAACTCTCCCCAGTAGTGGTAACGGAACGGGAAGGTGGCAGGAAATATTCAAGAACAGTGGATAAATCTAATGCATTTGGTTTTATTGTCCCCCAGACTGCCTTCTCACGGCCAGCGTCTGGCAGACTCCCTGCCAGCTCAGGTGTCGAGAACCACCCACCGGGCACCTTCGTGGTGCTGCGACGTCCCTGGTCCAGGCCCCCACCATGTCTCGCCCGCACAGGAGATACGGTGACCTCTTGGCTGGTCACCTTGCTTCCATTCTTGCCCCAGTAGTCAATTCTCTTTGGCTGACACGGCAGCCGAAATGAGCTTTTTAAAAACGCACACTCCATTTACCCATTCCCCACCCAAAGCCTCCAGTGCCTTCCTGCCTCCCCTCGGAGTAAAAGCCAAAGACCTCATGGTAACTCTGTCCTGTGTCCCACGCGATCTGCCCAGTCCCGTCCACTCCCTCGGACCTGAATAGCCTATGACTCTCAGCCTTCACTCACTTTGGTGCGGCCCCCATTCAGCTTTTTAGGGTCCTCGAGCATCCCAGACCAATCCCACCTCAGAGGCCATAGGTTTCCTCTTTCCTTCTCAGCGACTCTCTTCCTCTCTGTCTCCACTTTGCTCCTTCCTCCTCATCACCAAGGTCCCTGCTCAAATGTCACCCCTTAGAGAGACCTGCCCTGATTGCCTCGCCACACTCACCCTCGGTCACACCACCCTGCTTGTTTGTTGTCATCACCCTCACCGCCACCTGCAGTTCTATTATTTGTTTATACCTTTCAGGCCTTCCCCCCACTTGCCCACTGAAAGCTCAGGAACCTCTAAGTATTAACTCACCACTGAAAACCCAATGCAGAGCATGGGGCCTAGCACACAAAAGGCATGCAGTAAATACTCGCTGAATGAACGGATGGATGGATGGATGAATGAATGTTTTAATTTTCCATTTCCCTATGTTACTTCTCATAAATAGGAAGTGTCAGCACCCTTCCACAGAATTTACTCAGTTGGCTAAAACTAAGCCCCAGACGAATCCGTTTTCCCAACCCGGAGAATCAAGTCAAATTGAGTTACCAATGATGACACCAACTTCACAGTAGGGATCATCATAGGCGCACGTCATCATGGTCCCCACGGTGTCATTGACCAAGGCCAGGATGTCCACGTCTATGTCCTGCTTGAACACAAGTCCCAAAGGACATCAGTGGATGAGAAGGAGGCATTATTATCCCTTTATCTTTCCCCACAGAGGAAGCGAAAGCGGTGAAGGTGACTGAGACAATTACTAGACCCTGCCTGCTGGGCCTGCCTGGAAGAAACAAGGCCTCTATCAAGGTTCCGGGATCTAGAAAAGAGGAATGGCAGTCGGGAGCTAAACAGTGGAACCCATGCTCCTGCCTTATGGGTGAAGGTCTCCATGCAATGAAATATGAGTGACAGACCACCAGGACTGCAGTCTTGATCTGAGAAACACCAAAGAAAGCATATTTATTCTGGGACCCAAGTCCTCCCCCACGGGGACAGCTTAACCAGCCTCAGCCAAGTCCTCTCTGTGGGCAGCACTAGGGACATCCCATCTGGGTTTCCCATGTTGGCAGGTCAACTTGGGTTATTACCTTATGGTTCCCCCAAGGTTTGGGGGGACATTTTAATGTAAAACGAAACAATAAGAGAAAAACACAAGATACAAGAGATTGTGACTGCATGTTTAAAGAGAAAAAAGACTGGAAGGGTATACATTAAAATATTCCTCGTTGTCAGGATAACAAATAATTTGGGTTTATTTGTATGCTTTTTGGCTCAGCAAGGAGCATGTCTTCAGGTATTTAGATTATTATAAAATTTACTCAACGAATAAAGATAGCCCATGAACAGTGGAAAACAGAAGAGACAGCCAGACTGGAGAGAAAGCAGTCTTTTAAGCTCAGAGAGGAAAGGTGGGGCTAGAGCATCACACATGCATAGGGCCTAACCAAGACCCTCTCAGCAGGCTGGGCCACCTTCCAACAGCAATTGGAACCAGCTCACCAATTGGAACCAAGGCTCACCAATGGGCTCATCCAAATTGGTCACAATTGGTCACATCTACAGGGAGACCTTCCCTAAGATCCATCCCATCTCTGATCCTCCCTCTGGGGCAGGCAGAGTAGGAGACCTCACCTCAAGAGAACTGGGCTGGGACTGGTGAATTCCTCACCTTGTGTTTTTTTATAGCTTTGGCCAGACAATCCACCACATCGGTGTCTTGAACTCCACGTGCCTTAAACTTCTTGGTCCATGAAATCAGGATGCCCTGGGAGAAGATTTCAGAGCCAGTGAAAATGAGGAAGGTGCTCAGTTCTGAAAACGAGTGGCAGACATTTCATGCATAAAGTGCAGCCCCATGGCTTTCTCTTCTCTTAGCTGAACCCCCCCCCCCAATTCTTTCAGCATTCCTTCGGAGGGTTTTCCTAATAATCTAAACATCTTTATTTCATGTGAGCAGTTTGAAATAGCACACACAGTGGCAGAAAGAACAACTGCTGAGGAGTCAGAACACTTGGACTCACAAGATATTAGACAAGTCATTTAACCCCTCCGAGCCTCAGTTTACTCATCTGTGAAGTGGAGAAACGTCATATCCTGCCTCGGCCCCAGGAATGCTCTGAGGGAAAGGCCTGGCATATGGTAGATACACATTGTGTGTGCAGAATATGTGGTCGGCCAGGTCCATGAAACAGAACCGGCATGGTGTTACCTGGCAGGACTCCTTTGGGAACTTAATTTCAACTTAGAAAAATGGTTCTCTATTTGCATGATCAATTAGTTGCTTAAAATTGGTGTTTCCCAGAGCACCTCACTGGCTCAGCTGGTAGAGCGTGCAACTCTTGATCTCAGTCAGGGCCATGAGTTCAAGCCCCATGTTGGGTGTAGAGATTACTTAAAAATTAAAATAGATAGATATTTTTAGTGTTTATTTATTTTTGAGAGAGAGCTTGAGCGGGAGAGGAGCAGAAAGACGGGAACAGAGGATCTCCAGCGGACTCCTCCCTGACAAGCAGTGAGCCAGATGTGGGGCTCAAACTCACAAACTGAACTGTGAGATCATGACCTGAGCCGAAGTCGGATGCTCAACTGACTGAGATACTCAGGTGCCCCCAAAATAGAACCTTTTTTACAAAATTGTGGTTTCCCCAAGAGTTTTGTAAAATAGCAAATAATCAGAATGTTTTAGCCTTAGAAGAGAATTTTGGAGACAAGTGATTTGCCCGCAGTCAAAAGCAGCTGAGCCAAAATTCATAAACTCCCCGACCACACCCTCCCAATCCCTTCAGTTTATGGATAAAGAAGCTGGGATTTTTTAGAGAGTAAGGAAAGTGCTCTAGAGATAGCACAGTGAGTGAAGGGTCCAACTGGAATGCGGTTGGCGGAATCCTGAGCGGCCACCAGGTCTTTTCCCCTGCACCACAGCGCCACCTAGTGGCAGCTCTCCCTAACTTCTGCCGTCACTGGTTACGGGAACAGCCTTGCTTCATGGGATAGAATAAAAGACTAGGGTGGCGTCCCCCCCCCCAAAAGTGTACTGGAGACATGTGGGACTTATTGAGGGCACGGCGTACGGGGGTGTGGGGAATAAATGCTTGTGATATATAGTTAAGTGGAAAAAAGGTACATACAATTATATTTTCTAAAACTATGCATACGGCAATAACATCAGTGTTGAAAATAGACATGGCTGGAAGGGAAACCAACCATTCAAGTAGCGGGGGTATCTCTGAGAGTTGGGATTAGAGGTGACTTCTGTTTTCTCCTTTAAACTTTTCAATTCCTACCCTCATCTCTCTCTCTTCTACATTGAAAAGTATTACCATGTTATCATTAGAAACACATACACAAACAAAGAAATTTCTCTCTAGCTAAGACTTTTCTGTTCCCTCACTTAAAAACAACGAAAGAAAACAACCACAGCAAAGTGACCGCCCCTCTTAAGTCCCAGGCTCTTATTTTCTTTAATCATCTTTTAGTTTCACAAAGAAGCCTCCCTGGCCACCCCATTCTCAGGAAGGCTTTCCCTTCCCGCCTCCTTCTGCACTCAGTTTGTCAGCCCCCACCTTCTCCAAAAGCCCTTATTTTAGTGCGACAAAACCTATGTCTGCAGCAGAACCATGATTAAATAGCTGTGCCCACACTGAGTTATTACCAGTGCATTTCCTGTGCCTCAAGTTTTTCTACTTTTCTTTAGGCTTCACTGAAAGGCAGTTTGGGGGGGGGGGGAATTTTATAAAATACAAGTATTCAACTAGACTTTGATGAGAAAAACCAGTTTTCCCTTCCTCCATATAATCAAGCACTCTTCCCAAGTTTAAATGTTACCTGAAAATCCTTACTGGGGAAATGACACAAAATGGGTCAAAACGCTTCCAGGCACCTGCTGCCATTTTAAACAAAGTTCTAGAGCTATGTCTCTGGGAAGAGTGGGTGGGGGCTTGTGAGCTTGGGCTGTGTGGCCTTGGGCAAGTCTCTTAACATCTCTGAGCTGCAGCTTTTCTCACATATGAAATGATCGTAGCTACTTCATATGATTGCTTGGGGAATTTAATGAGATAATACACATAAAGAGTTCAGCACAGTATAAATACACTGCCGAAATCTGAAGTACAGTGCCATTATTATTATTATTATTATTATTATTATTATTATTATTACATAAAGATGCAGGCAGGGATTTGACTTAGATAAATGCCAAAATCCCAGATAAACAAGCTATACATTCACCACCAGTTATCAAGAAAATATACAAGTTTGGTTTTCAAACTCAAATGAACTCCAACAGAGCTCGAGAAGTCTCTTCCTTCTTCCTGGGGTCTCCCTTTCTGAGCTCGAATAAAAGGTGCTTAACTATTTGGTGAATCTGATCTCAAATCTGGAGGCCTAATTTCCAACGACTCCTCCTCCCCCTTCCTCTACCGACTCTGGGACCTCTACTCCTCCAGCCAACAAAGCTGATGACACCTCACAGCCAGACTCCAACTGGCCTCTTCTAACATTCTCTGAAACCATCTTAATTTTTTATTTAAAAAACTTTTTAATGTTTATTTATTTTTGAGAGAGAGACAGAGTGCAAGCTGGGGAGGAGCAGAGAGAGAGAGGGAGACACAGAATCCAAAGCAGATTCCAGGCTCTGAGCTGTCAGCACAGAGCCCAACACCAGGTTTGAACTCATGAACCACGAGATCATGACCTAAGCCAAAGTCAAACGCTTAACTGACTAAGCCACCCAGGCACCCCTAATTTTTTTAATTTTAATTTTTTTTTAATTTTTTTTCAACGTTTTTTATTTATTTTTGGGACAGAGAGAGACAGAGCATGAACGGGGGAGGGGCAGAGAGAGAGGGAGACACAGAATCGGAAACAGGCTCCAGGCTCTGAGCCATCAGCCCAGAGCCCAACGCGGGGCTCGAACTCATGGACCGCGAGATCGTGACCTGGCTGAAGTCGGACGCTTAACCGACTGCGCCATCCAGGCACCCCTAATTTTAATTTTTTTTAAGAGAGAGCGCACACAAGTGGGGGAGAGGGGCAAGGGAGAGAGACAAAATCCCAAACAGGCTCTATGCTCCACATGGAGCGCAATGCAGGGCTTGATCCCATGATCCTGGGATCATGACCTGAACCAAAATCAAAAGTCAGATAAATTGACTAAGCTACCCAGCACCCCCGAAGCCTTTATACCAATTTTTTCTAATCCTTTTCTTTTTTAAGTTTATTTATTTATTTTGAGAGAGTGCATGTGTGCATGTGTGAATGGGGAAGGGGCAGAGAGAGAGGAAGAGAGAGAATCCCAAGGATGCTCTGCACTGTCAGAGGAGAGCCCAATGTGGGGCTCAAACTCACATATGGTGAGATCATGACCTGGGCCAAAATCCAGAGTCAGATGCTTAGCTGACTGAGCCACCCAGGTGGCCCTAATCCCTGTTTTTATAAAATAATAAAAATGTGAACCTCAGCCCATCCCCTGCATAGATGGATCATGGCAAGTTCCCATTCAAGTAAACGATTGATTGAAACTCTTAATTGTCAGATAGTTAACAATCAGCTATTAGATACAAGACACTGTGCTACAGATTCTGGGGGTGGAGAAAAAGAATAATATAAAAAGAATAATATAAAATAGCACCTTCCCTCTAGAAACATCTATTGAACCGGGGGACAAGGTACTGAAGCACCAAGAGACAAGTTGCATGGGGATAATCATTGTGGTGACCCTGCAGCTACCATTGATGCGCCAGGCACAGTGTTGGGCACGTCGCAGAGGCTTTGTCTAGGCTTCCCCTCAGCCTGGCAAGTAGCTATTATTATCCCCATTTTACATACGGGAAAACAAAGGGCTCAAGAAGTTAAGTAACTTGACCGGGGGACACAGCTTCTTTTGAGCCATGATTCAAAGACAAGTCTGTGGGACATGAAAACCCATTCCTTTTCTGCTATTCCACACTGAAAAGTGGCTCATGCCAGCAATAGCAAACACATCCCAAGGCCGTCCGTGATATCAAGGTGCTCCATGAATTGTCAGCTGGGTGTCCTGACCAGTACGTGCAGGAGGAGATCATGGGCCACCACCCCAGACTGGTGTGGCCTGGGGAGACCTGACTCTTGACTGTGACCCCCTGGCCCCAGAAAGCTCGTTGTCCTTTTATATGGTCCCTATTTGTTTTTGCAGATTTACATAGCTTGGGTTTGACTTCTCCCTGTTTATCAATTGAACATCTGAGTCACACAGAGTTGAGACCCCAGCTGGGTAGTGACAACAGTCGCTCCAATGACCCCACCTACATTCTCCTCCTAAGGGCTCACTGGAGAGGTGAGACTCCGTGAGCCTTCCTGCTCTATTCCAGTCAGCTATGTCAGCCGTGCTAAGTGTGGCCCCCACCCCGGAGGCTGTAAGAAATCCAAACCTAAGTCCCCACAAATTAAAAAACTCTCAGGTGGGGCTCGGCAATGTGTGTCTAACAAGCCTTCTAGGGGATTCCCACGCAACCAAGTCTGAGAACTAAAGGGTAAAAACTATTCTGTTGTCGTGTGCTGTGCCCATGTCAAGTGCAAAATCAAGGCGGCCACATTTGCAAATTCTTTGCCTCACAATTCCACCTCATTGTGCAAAACAAGGAAAAGAAAAAGAAAAAGAAAAAAACAAGAAAACTCTTGCTGACCTCTCCTGTTCCCAGCCTGACTCCTGAACCTGCCCACATTCTCCAGCCCCGAACCCCAAATCCCACACAGCTTCTTCCCTCCCCGGCACGAACCTTACCTCTTCCAGTTTAGTCTGTCTGCAGGGAAAAGAAAAGGTTAGGCCAAGGGGCAATTTCTTATGCTTCAACCCTTTGGTCTTCATGAAATCTGCCAGACAGTCAGCTACGTATTCAAACAGCTACAGGGAAGAGAAAGCACAGAACACTGGGCTAAGGCATGGTCACTTATAAACTTGATGCCAAGGCCTTCCCCCCTCCCCCCCCCACCCCCCCACCCTGCCTCACAGAGTCCTTGCCCCAATACCTCTGAGCCGTTTCCTCGGATAATTTCATTGGGTGTTGGGTAGAACTGACTCTCCATCTGGACGTTTCTTTTCCCCTCTTCAGAGACCTGCACCTTCAAGACTCGAAACTTGGACCCTCCAAGATCCAGGGAAAGAAACTCCCCTTTTTCTGTTAAAAAACAAACTCATCTTTTATTGAAGGTCTGTTATACAGCAAACTCTGCTTTAGAAGTTGGACATGTAATAAATGTCACTAAATCTCACAACCACCCCATGAACTAGGTATCATCATACCCACTTGCTGAGACTCTAGAAGTACAACCATGAGCTGAGCCCTCCCAGTAAGGGGCAGAGCTGGGGTGTGGCCCAAACCTGCCAGACTCTGCAGCCTAGGCCCCGCCCGCTGGGCCGCGCTGTAGGGCATAAACGTGGAGGCAAATGCAAACCCACTTGAGGCAGGTGGTATTAGAAATGGGCCTTGGGGCACCTGCGTGGCTGTTGGTTGAGCATTTGACTCTTGATCTTAGTTCACATCATGATCCCAGGGTCATGGGATCAAGCCCTGCGTCAGGCTCTGTGCTGAGCATGGAGCCTGCTTAAGACTTTTTCTCTCTCCCCAACTTGAGGGAAGAAAAGAAAAGGAAAGGAAAGGAAAGGAAAGGAAAGGAAAGGAAAGGAAAGGAAAGGAAAGGAAAGGAAAGGAAAGGAAAGGAAAGGAAAGGAAAGGAGGAAGGAAGAAAGAGAGGGAGGGAGGGAGGGAGGGAGGGAGGGAGGGAGGGAGGGAGGGAGGAAGATAAGAAAAGACAAGAAAAGACAAGGAAAGACAAGAAAGAAAAGAAAGAAAGAAGAAATGGGCCTTGAGGATGGAGTCTATTCTAGCATGCCACAACCAGGCTGAGAGCAGACACTCCAAGAGTGGGCAAAGTGCTGGTAAGGCAGAAGGAAAAGGCAGGGAGGTATGCAGGGAAGAGAAACCGGCCCCATACAAGGCTCAATCTCATGGGCAGAGGGAAAAGACTCCAGAAGGGAAAAAAGACAGGGACCAAATGACAGCTCTTAAGGGGCCAAGGATCTTTATATTTGGGGCCAGACCCAGCCCAGTACAAGGCAGATGCTGTTAATAAAAAGGTGGGAATAATAAATAATAATAATAATAATAATAATAATAATAAATAACAAAAAGGTTGAGGCAGTTCACTTTGGTGACTTCAACTCGGGATCCAGCCAGAATTTCTGCTGGGACTCTTGCCAGTGTCTGCATCAGCCACAGATGTGGGATAGGAATGCAGGTGTACAAACTCTTGAACCAACAAGCCTTCGTATAGAATTATCTGTGCCTGACAAGTGGCTACAGGTTAGGCATGCTTCATGATATACATACACCCAAGGTACATGTAAGTGAAACTCCATGACCACACATCTGGTCACCCAAGTGGCCTTATTTTGTACCGTGTGACCCTAGACATGGCTGCATGGATATAGGGACCAGCTGGCCATTCAGATTTACTTCTTGTGAAACGTGAAATAAAACACAGTGAGAAATTGCTAGTTGGTGGTAAAAACCAAAGTGGAAGATGCCCCAGACCAGAGGTCAGCTGAGGAGCCAAGGTGGCCCTATGTATGTAGGCCGAAACCACGGAGGGAAATTCTGACTCCTAGTTCCCTTGCAGCTTAAGTGTACCACGGTTCCTGCCCTCAGATTCACGAGATCCTGTGTGTCTTCCTTTTTGCTTTCTGTGTCTTTGTACAACAGACCTCCTTTCTTGACCTGGCTTGCCTGGGTTCTCCATTCCTGGCACTCAAAGAGCTAGAGACAGGCCCTCCTGAGCAGTGTGCTCTGCAAACTTCAATGTGCATGTGAATCTCCCAAGAATTTTAACATGCAGATTACATGATTCAATTTAGGTGGGGTCAGAGATTTTGTGGGTTTTAAAAAAATGTATGTATATATACGCATGTATGTACATATGGATGTAATCACTACATCCAACATGGGGCTTGAACTTGTGACCCTGAAATCAAGAGTCGCATGCTCTTTCAATTGAGCCAGCCAGGCACTCCTGAGATTTTATATTTTTCTTTTTTTTTTTTTAACATTTATTTATTTTTGAGAGAGACAGAGACAGAGAGAAAGAGTGTGAGTGGGGGAGGGTCAAAGAGAGAGGGAGACACAGAATCCAAAGCAGGCTCCAGGCTCTGAGCTGTCAGCACAGAGCCCCGACGCGGGGCTCGAACTCACGGACCGTGAGATCATGACCTGAGCCGAAGCCAGACGCTTAACCGACTGAGCCACCCAGGCGCCCCGAGACTTTATATTTCTAAACAAGTTCCCAGGTCTCTGCTGCAGGTCTCTGGACCACAGTTAGAGTTGCACGGGCTTAGTCATTTATAGACCCAGCCAGCTGGATCTTTTGTTTTTGTGGAGATTATTTGGACAGAAAGATTCTTCTCTCCCTAGATCAGCCCCCAAAGAAGCCTGTTGGAGTCATTTATTATTCATGAAGGGAATCCAGGGACCTGATACTGTGCAATTTTTATTAGCCTTCATCACGTACCAAACAAGAGATGCTTTCGCAGATGTTATCTGAAGTAGGAAATAGGGAAGATCACACAATCCTTGTATGAACATTTACTGAGCACTGACTCTGTGCCAGATGACATGCCACGTGCTAGGAAGGCACAGGGAGGGCAGGAGTGAACGCCACAGAGGAGGCGGAAGGAGCCGAGTACTGAAGAATGCCAGGGAGGGAGGCAGGCCGCGGCCAGAGGAGGTCCCAGGGAGGAAACCTGGAGCCAAGGAATGAGCTCACGTAGGGAAGGGAGGGTCTGCTTCTGCGGAAAGAGGGAGGTGTGACAGAAATGAGGCTCGCAGGTAGTCTCGGGATAAACTAGGAAAGAGTTGGAAAAACTGCCCCACCCCAAAGAGCTTGAGCTCTATCCAGAAGGTGAGGGGGAGCCACAGAAAGATTTGAAGCATGGGAGTGCCGAGCTCTGATGGAGATTTGGGGAAAACGCCTCCAGCACCAGTCAGAATAGACTGGAGGATTTTAATAACAGAGGAGCTTCCTGTGCTGCGGTTGGGGTTGGAGGTGATATGCAAAACCCAGTGTAGCGTAGCATGGATTCATCCCTTCCTCTGGACACCGGTGCTCTTATCAGTGTGCAATCACTTGGCTCCACCATTGACTCAAGATGCAATTTCATGGAAACCACCTGGCGTGGTCCCTTCTGTGACTTTGACCCCAGAGAAAGGACTCGTTGGAACCTGAGGGAGGGAGGACCTACCTAGAAGAAGAGGCAATAGCGGCAGTGGGGCCGTCAGGATCTCGACAGCAATTATGAAGATTATCATGACCGTCCAATCGTGGGGACGTAATGTACAACATGGTGACTGTAGTTAATAATACTGTGTTGCGTATTTGAAAACTGCTAAGAGGGTAGGTCTTAAAAGTCATCATCAGAAGAAAAAAAGAAATTTGTCACTACATGTGTTGCCAAATGTTAGACTCACTGTGGTGGTCATTTTGCCATATATACAAACATCAAATCGTGTTGTACACCTGAAACTAATACAATGTTGTGCCAATTATATCTCAATAAAAATTTTTTAAAAATAGAAAGATAACGATCTCCCAAGAGAGTGAGGTTGCCTTGACAATCCGCCTCTGTAGGCGGATTCTGTGACCTTTCCGAGGCTCCAGGGTTTCCTTCTCCTAAGCCACTCCCAGGGTTTATGCCCCTGTTCCTTCCTGTTCCCACAGATGCACGATGACTGAATGTGTAGATTCCTGGAGATGCAGAATCTCCAGGGGAAGAGACCTGAGAAACCACACCACATTTAGGAACTGCTTCAGGGGAGTCTTTTTGTTTTTTGTTTTGAGAGAGAGAGCGCGCACAAGTGAAAGAGGGGCAGAGAGAGAGAGAGAGAGAGAGAAAGTGGGGCTCACCCAGGGCTCATGCTCACCCAGAGTGGGACTCGAGCTCACGAACTGTGAGATCATGACCTGAGCTGAAGTCAAATGCTTAATGACTGAGCCACCCAAGCGCCCTGCAGCTGAGTCTTATACTCAGGTGAACAGGGGACCCCTGTTCTAGGACAGCCCCCTGGGCATATCAGCTGACTACGTCAGGCCCCCTGGGCTCCCCTTCAAGTCTCCCCCCTCAGTAGCAGCATCTGGAGTCGGGCCTACAGCATCACAATCACCGTCACAATCATGTGATGGGCACTTCCCGTCCCCCTTCCCTCGTGACTGGTAGAGGATAAGGCACAAATGCTAACGCTTTTAAGGCACTTTGTAAGAACAGTCAGTTGCAGCTCCCTCACTGAAAGGCTGGGAGGGAGCTAAGCTCTAACAAGTTACCCCCTCTCAGGTAGGTTTGGATAAAAGGAAGACAGTAGGTGAACTCAGGATTTCTCTGGCACCTGCACACATTTTTTAAATGGAGGTCCCAGTGGATTAGTAGCATTTAATTTGTTTGCTTTTGTTAGTAACCATGAAATTACACCACCAGCTCACAGGAGCCACACAAGACTTGGGGCAATATTTGCGAGATTTTAAAGCACTCCCTCCACATGACTTCATCAGATCCTAACAACCCTGATCTTTTACTGACGCAGACAGGAGTGCAGTGGTCCTGGGACTTACCAAGGCCACTTGGCCCCAGGGACTCTGGGTCCCAAGATCTCACTGCAGCAGGATCACCGGTGAGAATTATTATATGATGAGAGGCTCTGAGGAGAGGTACCTCCGGGCCTGAGGGTTTCTAAGACTTGTCAGTTTCACTTCCAAACCTTCCTGAAATAGCCAGGGCCAGGAAGACGCATCTATCCCCACAGCCTCCAGACCATCAAAGTCGCTTTCCCTCGCTTCTGGGGACACACCTCAGCAGGAAGAACCAAAGCACAGGAAGCTGGGAGGACTTCACCCCGGTGCCTCCCGCCATAGACACACCCATGACTCGGATGCTTACTCTGAATGGCCCTGGATGACCCTTCGAGGACCACAGTCCCCTAGGCACTTTCATAGAACAGCATCTGGAACTCAGCAGATTTTTTTAAACAGGACTGTCTCTCTCCAAAGCTTGTGTCCCTCCAGGGTGAGTAATTGTCCACCATGTCACCCACCCACCACTGAGGGAATAGGACTTTCACATCACAGTTCCCGGAGAACTCTCGAGTGGCAGAAACTACCTTGACCCAGTCATTGGCCCACAGGGGCCCAGAACCCGGCTAATCCAATCAAAGCCCCTGGGAGTTTCCTAAACTTCAGTCCCTGCTCCTTCAAGGGCCCCAAAGCCCTCGCTGGAGCTTGGTGGGAGCACTGGGACACTGCCATTGGGGGAGCTCATTGGTCCTCAGTGTTCTCATCTGACCTGGGCAAAACAGTTACAACTCAGGGTTCTTAAGGGACAGTAACGCCCCTGACCACAGAGGGTGCCTGGTAGACACCAGTTCCTGTCCCTCCTGTGGCTTTGCCCAGAGGCTGAGAATGGAGGAGGTGGATGGAAATTTGTGGATTCCCTCTAGAGACCTCTAGGCTATGGTCAGCAAAGCAATAGTTCCCCAAGGATGTCCACATCCTGGGATGCCTGGGTGGCTCAGTCGGTTGAGCATCTGACTTTTGATTTCGGCTCAGGTCATGATCCCAGGGTTGTGGTATGAAGCCCTGCCTCAGGCTCATGCTCATGCTCATTCTCTCTCTCTCCCAAAATTAAAAAAAAAAAAAAAAGATGTCCACATCCTTATCCCCAGATCTGTATATATGTTAGTTACATGGCAAGGGAAAATTAAGGTTACAGATGGGATTAAAACTGTTCACGGGTTGGCCTTGATTTTGGAAGATTATCCTGGATTATCTGAGTGTGCCTAATGTGTAATCACAAGGTCTTTAAATGTGGACGAGAGAAGCAGAAGGATCAGAGTCAGAGAGAGATTTAAAGATGCTCCGCGCTGGTTTGGAGATAAAAAGGGGCATGAGCCACGGAATGCAGGCGGAAAATGCAAGGAAAGAGATTCTACCCCAGAGCTTCCAGAAGGAACGTGGCCCTGCTGACAGCCTGATTATAGCCCAGTGGGACCCAGTTCAGACTTCTGACCTTCAGAGCTGTAAGAGAATAAATTGTGGGTGGGTTTTAAGCTGCTACGTTTGTGGTAACTTATTATAGCAGAAAACAGAAAACAAATACAGAGGCCAACTCTCTCATTTTACAGATAAAGAAACTAAGGCTAAACGTTTGGCCAAAGGTCACCAAGAAATGGGCCTAGAACCCAGGTTTCTTGAACTGTCATTTATTCTTCCTCCCACTGCATCACCTTATCTTCCATTACTTACCACCTTGGGCCTAGAATCTAGATACCTAGGCATGAAACACCACTTATTGTCCATTCAACAAATATTTCAGGGCCTAGTGTGCATCAGGCACTTCGCTAGGTGCCCAGAACACTGTGGTGAAGAAGAAACAGATCCTGCCCTCAGGGAGCGCTGGCCCAGTAGGGAGACCCAGCATGGGAATGCTTCCTAGATGGAGGCAGTGACCGCTACCCTGAGACTGAAGAGCCAGGTTGATGTTCACGAGAGGAAGAATGTTGGATGCCCCAGCAAGTGAATAAACAAAATGTGTGGGGCCAAGGTGAGCGGAGAAAAAGCCGGGTACATTTGAACTTTGGTTCAAAACTTTTGGTACTGACTAGACTGAAGCATAGAGAGTTGGAGAGGAATGTGCACAGAGGGCTGGAGAGATAAGCCAGGGGACAGGTACCCATCAGCCAGGGAGAAAGCAGGGAGGTCAGGGTCCCTGGCAGCCCCTAGCCCCACTCACCTGAGCCATCTGGAATGGCCCTGACAAAGGTGGGCAGCATCTTCACGGAGGCTGTGGGGTTGGTGTCCTTCCCCAGGCCCTTCTGCATTTCAGCCTGGAACCGAGCCATGATGTCCAAAAGGGTCTCATCGGAGAGCCGCATGTGATACAGGAATCTGTCCACCTGGAACAGACACCAGGGTGACCAGGGTTGCCTGTTAGGGGTGCTTGTCCTCCACTCCCATCACGAAGCTGCATTTCTGACTCTGGGGACATCGACAGTCATGATGTCGATTCCCAAAAGTTCCTTGCCTGACCCCTCACATCTTGGAGACAAAGTGGGGAACTGGAAGAACAGAATGGATTGGAAGGCTGGGAGGTAGGAATTTATTCCTCCGAAGGGCGAGCTCTGAGGAAGAAAGGATTCTTCCATTTTTCTGATGGGACAATAGAGGGGCAAAAGGTACAAAGGATTCAGGGTTTCTAATTCCTAGCCCAGGGCCTGCACCGTTGTCTCATTGCCTCTCCACTACAAAAGACTAGCTATAGTTTTAAAGGTAAATTCCTAAGCACGGAAGTTTTCACTTCCAATGATGACAATATATATCCAAACTTGTTTCCTTTTGTTTATGGGCTGCTAGGAAGCTCGGCTAAATTTAGTTTCCAATTGCAATCTAAATTCTAGTCCCTTAAATTGTCATTCTGCTTTTAACTGAGGTTGTTCTAATTAAGATGAAGTTTAATTTCTTTTTAAATTTTTTTTATTACGTTTCTTTATTTTTGAGAGGCAGAGAGAGACAGGGCATGAGCAGGGGAGGGGCAGAGAGAGAGGGAGACACAGAATCGGAAGCAGGCTCCAGGCTCCGAGCCGTCAGCCCAGAGCCCAACGCGGGGCTCCAACCCATGAACCGTGAGATCATGACCTGAGCTGAAGTCGGACACTCAACCGACTGAGCCACCCGGGCGCCCCAAGATGAAGTTTAATTTTTAAAGCCAGCCCCAGTTGCTCCTGAAAATGAGTGGGAAACACTCATTTTCAAATGAGTGGGCAAAGGACCACTGCCCTAATGGAGGGACATTATAAAACTCACTCTGGCTGCGCTCAGTACAACAGTTTCCTCTTCATGGTAACACTCATCATTTGGTAGTGACAGCCAAATGATGGATTCCCAGGGCTTACTGGAACAGATGACTGAGGGGGTCACGAGTAGGGACAGTGGCACAGATGCCCTGTATTTGCCCCTCCTGCTTTATGTACACATACTGAGCAGCCTCTCCACCCACCCAAGTCACAAGCAGACTTGATCCCAGCACATTCCTAGAGGAATCACTCTCCCACACTTTTCTCAAAGGCTAAGAACATTCGTTGCAGTCTACAAAGTGCTTTCATGTAGGCAACCTCGTTCAATCTCCCTGACATGGCTTTGAGGCAGCCAAGTGAGGCCAGAATTCTTGCTTCTGGTTGAGAAATGAGGACTCCAAGCCTCAGAGTCATGAAGCAACACTGGGAGAGCTGTAAGTGAATGGCAGCCGTGGGACTAGAATCCAGTCTGGTTTTGCCTGGTTTTGCTTCACAGCTCTGTGCAGGACACAGGAGCCCGACAGAGACATTACACCGAAAGTGCAGGGGCCACATGACCTTGATCACAGGACAGGTGCCTAGTCATCAGCCAGGCCTACTGGGCGGCATCCCAGCTTAGGCTGGGGACAATATGGAGACCCAAGCCAGTGAAATGGCGCATGGCTCCAGGGACTTGGGGGCCAGGGAGAGGCCAGAAAACCATCAGAGAGCCATTAGCAAAAAGGACAATTGGGCTTTCAGTGTATTTGAGGAGATAGGATGGAACCAGGTCATGCTTCATTAAGGGCTTCCTGTTCACCCTGAGTCTGTTTATGACTAATTGGTTGGCACAGCCACACACACGGAGAAAACTGACAGAAGGGACGTGACCCAAGTAATTGGGGCTTGGGGAAGGGTGAGATGTACTACACGGGAACTAAACTTGCTCCCTTTCCACCCCAAGGACCCTGAAATGCGCCCTTGGACCTACAGCTCATTTTGCTCAGCGCCCAACAGAACTTCTCCCGCGTCCCCATAGTGTCATCCCTCACGTACAAGACATGGGTTTGAGGCCCCATTGGGGTCATTTGCCAGCTGCAGTTTAAGAGTCCTTCAGACCTTTGGGTTTCCGCTCCTGCTGTTTCACTAAGTTCAGGTCGTGACAGAAAGAGTGTCAGCTTAGCAACAATTTCTTGTTTATTCTTTGTACCTCCCACAGGACCTAGTGCAGTAGCTAGACGGGAAAAATGAAACATATGTTGGGGAGGGAAAGCTGTATTTTAAATCCAAACAGGTGATTTGGGGCCTGTGTAACTAGGCACATCCTTTGCAGGCACTAAGGGAGGGTGTTTGAGTTGCAGAAAACCAAGCACACATTTGGAAAGACTCTGAGACTGTGAAACAGGATATCTTCTAAACAAAAGAGCCAACACACGGTACATTTAACATACAAGAGCAAATTCAAAAACGTAAGCTCAGGGGCACCTGGGTGGCGCAGTCGGTTAAGCGTCCGACTTCAGCCAGGTCACGATCTCGCCGTCCGTGAGTTCGAGCCCCGCGTCAGGCTCTGGGCTGATGGCTCAGAGCCTGGAGCCTGTTTCCGATTCTGTGTCTCCCTCTCTCTCTGCCCCTCCCCCGTTCATGCTCTGTCTCTCTCTGTCCCAAAAATAAATAAACGTTGAAAAGAAAAATTAAAAAAAAAAAAAACGTAAGCTCAGACTTGCCGAATGACAGAATGTGGGAGCCGGAAGTGACTTTAGAGATCACTTAGTCCAAAGGTCCCATATGAATCAAGAGTCATAAAAAGGTTCACCTCTTTGACCCGGTGATTTCAGTTCTGGAAATCTAACCTTATGATGATCACAAAGATGGATAACAGTAAACACATTCCAGTGTTTCTCATAACAATATCTTAACTGTTAAAAAATGTTTTCAAAAGTAGCCAAATGTCAGGGGCACCTGGGTGGCTCAGTTGGTTAAGCATCCAACTTCCGCTCAGGTCGTGATCTTACAGTTCGTGAGTCCGAGTCCCACATCAGGCTCTGTGCTGACAGCTCAGAGCCTGGACTCTGCTTCGGATCCTTAGTCCCCCTCACTCCCTGCCCCACCCCCGCTTGCACTCTGTCTCTCTCGGTCTCTCAAAAATGAATAAACGTTAAAAAATATGTTTTTAAGTAGCCAAATGTCCAACAAGAGGGAAAAGATTAAATTGCAGTATATCCAACAGGATTGACTATCAGAGGATAATAAAATGATAATAATGAAGAAATGGGAGAAACATACACAAGTGGTTACAATATAACAGTAAGTGAAGGACACAAGAGTCAGAATTGTAGATGAGATAGAAATACAACTGTAAAAACATACCATAACAGCTTCCACCGGGCAAATCTGACAGTGTTTGTGAGAGGGGTGGGAATAAAGGTAACGTTTCCCCTTTTCGTAATGTTGACTTACTGAACCGTAAAAAGTACATACTGGAAACCTAACCAGCCCTTCTCTTATGAGTGAACAATCTGCAGGTCAGTGACCAGAGTCAGCCCAATGTTATCAGTAGGTCAAATAATGTCAATATATTGAATTGGAAAAGAAGCTATCACAGTGGTGTTTCCTTCCTTCCTTCCTTCCTTCCTTCCTTCCTTCCTTCCTTCCTTCCTTCCTTCCCTCTCTCCCTTCTGGTTTTATTTTGTTTGGTCTTTAACATTGGTATAGGGAGATTGAAAAAAATTGTTCCGGGGTCTAAACGGTAACCCTCCCAGGCAAGTATGGCCCAGGATCTTGACACTCTGGAGGCAGGAAGCACAGAAACTAAGGAGGGGATAGACTACCTGACCCTGGAGAGAAAGAAAGGGCCTGTGCCTTTTGACCAGGTGTGTTTCCACCACATGGAGGAGGGCACGAGCCCGTGTTCTCAGAACCTATGACTCATCCAGCAACCAATAAACCAGATGCCCGTACTATCCCAGTCACCTGTTACTTCTGGTGGCCACAAGGTGCTCCTGACTACCCCTCCTCAGCTCACTCTTCAGCTTTCTTGAAGGGGAGAGAGGAGGGAGGTGGGAAGGGTCAACCTCGGGCCTTGACAAAGGCTCACCCTCCTCGCCGAGGACCCGAACAAATCCGTGGAGGCTGCAACCTGGGGCTGGCGGACAAGCAGGTCCCACCTGATTCTAGGATGTAACAAAAGGAACCAAGGAAATGAAACTAATTCGCAGAACCAAATGGAAAGGTTCCAAAGACTTCCCTCTTGGGTTTTGCAGAGATACATGCAGGTTTCTTCTTTACTAAGCAGGTAATAATGGAAAGTGAATCTTTAAGTTGTACCCTTTAGGACTTTCCTACCTCCTCAAGAAGCCAGTAGAGGACTCCCTGAAACTAATCAATAAGTGAAAATTAAGACAGCTTAAATCAGACTGATTCGCAATACTTTAAGATTTGCCATAACTTCTAACCCAATTCTCTAATGAACAGAATTTAGTGGAGGTTTGTCCCACCAGGCACATGAGGGCTGTAAGGGACCATGCTTCCTCTCTGTGTTTGAAAAGCCTGGAGGCATCACGGCACAATGGAAAGAATGCTAGGGGAGTCAGAGACTTGGGTTTAATCCTCACTCCACCTTAAATACTCGGGTGGCTTTGGCTAAGTCCGCCTCCTGAGAGGATTTCTGTTGTCTGTAAATTGAGAGACACTAGTGCCCAGGGCGCTGCCTCGGCAGCTGCAGTGGCTGGTGTGGCAGGCTGGGCTCCCTCCAGGCTGCCAGCAGAGAATGGTGAGCCTTGTCAACTTTTAAGCAGCCTACCTTGGAATCAATTTTGTGGAGAGGTTTGGTGGGCAAAGTGGCGGAATAATGCACAGCCTACCACTGGCCAATAGCCATGGCAATAATAAATATTTCAACTATTGTACATCAAAACCCACATCCCTCTTGGTGGTTGGGTCCCATGCTTCTATTCTTTCAAGCACATGAAGAATCATGTGAATTGCTTGAAAGGTTCTCAAAATTTCTCTCCCCTCCTTTGTAGCCTTTCCCCTCAAACATCCCCGACGTCAAACACGATGGTCTTTCACCTTTCTAAAGACTTTCGCCTCATCCACACCCAGTGATATCTGCCAGGAAGTGCAGAGTGAAATGCAAGACCGAGGACAATGTCTAATGCCCAGCCTGTGGGAGATTTGCTCCGCACCCCACTCCGTGAGCTCTTTGCTGGTCCTGTGCTCCCTGGGTCTTCTCTAATAAGCTTGCTTAAGTCCCTTTGGATGCAGCCACGGTATCAATTAGTTCTTTCAGTCAAGAATGAGCCAGGTATCTCTGAGCTTTGCGAGTCCTTACCTTCTTGATCTGATCCTCCTTCAGCTTGGTGAAGTAAAATGCCATCAAGTGTACGGCAAACATTTTTTCCAAGTTTGGTTTCTCCTGAGATGGGCAGAGATTTCTGTGCAGTGTTTACTCCCGTGTCTCTGGAGTGCTGCCCACTCCCGGTCAGGCTGGAGGCCTCCAGGAACTAGGTGCTACAGATTAAATACCTCCAGGCTGCTTAGTTCAATGATTAAACTTCGTCCCCTCGCTCTGGTCCCTCCCTCCAGCATACACTTGATTGTCTAATAGGAGGCTTGGGACGGCAGCTGAGGATTGGTGGAGGGGAGGCAGGTGATGGGTTGCTTGATTCTTTGAGAACTGGGTGCCACAAAATCCCATTGCTAAGCAACACTCTCAAGCCAGCGTTCCACCAAGCCCACTCAGCCGAGGAAAATCCGAGAAGTTGGGCGTTAAACAAAGCCAACTTTGAACCAGCTGAACTGCTCGGCAAATGTTTGGTCTCAGCCTTTTCTCTTTTGTCCTTTTCTTCTCAATCCAGGGATGTAACTCCTGACTCCCTGCCCCTCCGTAGCACTGTCTTAATTAAGACTAAAACACTGCCCTGGTCAGGGAGATTTCAAGAATGTTGAGGCAAATCCCTCCATTTGCGACGGATCAGATCTCTTGGCCAACAGCCCGTGGTAATGGAAGAGAACCAATAAAAGTTTATCTAGTCACAGGGATAAGCCAGAAAACCTTGATTACATAGGTAGTGACCCAGGAGAAAATATACACGAGAAAGAATGGACTGATGTCACCAAGCGCTCACCGGAAAGCTGCTGCCGGAGAGACAGGCCGAAGTCAGAGGCAGAAATGGCTCATGCCACTGAGAAATTTGGTTTACTCATCTCACTCATACTGGATGTGAGAAGGACCCAGAAAGGGGCCGGCGTGTGGGTACTTTAGACCTTGCACTCTTCCTGCAGTCATTGGTCAGCTAACAAAATCAGTAACAACTGTAGTGTTAACAACAGCAGCTAGCAAGGAGGGAGCACTTACTGTTCCCATTTCATAGATGGGAAAACTGAAGTCCGGAAAGGTTAAGTGACTGACTCAAAATCACCAAGCCTGTGAACGGTGCAGTGAGGAATCAAACCCAGGAGTTTCATTCCAGGGCCTAGCCTTTAACTGATACATAATGTCGCCTCTCGTCTTCCTCCCTGCAATGGATACTCATCTGATACCTATTAATAGCACCAGCTTTCGGCCGGACTGTTGTCAAAAATTCCGACCCCTTGGATAGCTACATACAGGGATACCATTCCAACAAGGTCTTCCCGGTGAGGGGAAGTAACAAATGGAGGAATTTCTGGCCATAACTTCCCAAATATTAATCAAATGCTTCCCCAAATTAGCAACCGAACTAATGTTAAGGCAGGTCTGCCGGGCGCCCCCCAATGTTTCTCGCTCCCACATATACCTGATCTTCAGTTTAGCCGCCTCGGCTTTGTTTGCTTTTCTGCCACACAAGCTCATTAATCAAAATGATTACCAAGCAATTGCCTGGTGAAAGAACCTTCAACTGCGGCCTCTTCAGAAGCCACCGATTCTCCAGTCAGCGCTCTTTACCCACCCAGCATGTGACTGAGCCTCTGGAAGTCCAGCGTAAGCACACAGCGTTTGACTAAAATTACTCCAGATGCTTCCCTCAGGTTGATATAAAACTGTCTCCCAGATTGAGAAACCCCATCCTTTTCAGTCTGTTCTCACCCCTCAGACTATGAACTCTCTTTTCACTCCTTTACTTTGTCTATTATCCAAGCAAACAAAAGTTAACCTTCAGTTGATGAAACCATTCAGTGCCCCAAACCATGTGGAATCGTTGGTATTCTGAAACAGACGTGCTATGCCGGAGTCCGTACAGGCTGGGGACGACATCCTGGGGCAGATCACCTGCCCACAAGTGATAACAATACTTAAGTCCTCCATTTAGGGGCATCTGGGTGGCTCAGTCGCTTAAGCATCTGATTTGGGCTCAGGTCATGATCGAGCCCCACCTCGGGCTCCGTGCTGTCAGCAAGAGAGGAGCCTGCTTTGGATGCTCTGCCCCCTCTCTCTCTGTCCCTACCCAATGGCGCTCTCTCTCTCTCTCTCTCTCTCTCTCAAAATAAACAAATAAACTTAAAAAAAAAAAAAAGTCACCTCTGCGGTGCAGTGTGGCACCGACCGTCCTTGATTTATTCACCATCAGGGTAAAAGGTTACAATGGCCAGTGGACAAAAAACCACAAAGCCCTGACCGAAGGTCCCTACAATCTCATGGCTGCTTATGTGCACAGATAGGCAGCCTTGGGGATTTTCCTCAGGCAGGCAATATCGGAGGATGTTCACCTGTTACATCTTTCCATTTTTAATGTCAGCACATCTGCACCTACATTCCAGGTTTGAGCTAGCCAACTAAACTGAGTTTAACCATTATAAAGATCACATACATTTGGAGTCCTGTACCTCCCTCTCCTCACTTTACAGAATAAAGACAAAATATTGTGCCAAGTCTCATCTCATTATTCCAGCCCAACAACTTAGAATTTTTCACTCTTATTAAGTTTCTATGTAGCTATTCAAGGATATCTGGGTGTGAGTCTTATAAGCACTTAGATTTTGTTTAAGAACACCCATTCGAGGGTGGGCACCGCTAAGTGACATTTTCATTAAAGGATATTACCCATCCGACCCAAATCTTTCATTTGGGAAGATGAAAGAAGGGAAACGCTCTCAGCTCTACACACATCTCCGTTTCCATAGAACTCTCCCTTATGGAAAGGCCTAAAGATAATACCTGCTTTCTTTTAAACACTGAGCACGGTAGGAGAACTAGAAGTTTAACAGAATGTACCAATTTATTTTAAAAAGTTTTTTTTATGTTTTTGTTTTTGTTTTTTTTTGAGAGAGAGAGAGAGAGAGAGAGAGAGAGACAGCGTGCAAGCAGGGGAGGGTCAGAGAGAGAGGGAGACACAGAATCCGAAGCAGGCTCCAGGCTCTGAGCTGGCAGCACAGAGCCAGATGCAGGGCCTGAACTCACGAACTGCAAGATCATGACCTAAGCTGAAGTCGGATGCTCAACTGCCTGAGCCACCCAGGCACCCCGAATGCACCTATTTCTTTAGTAAACACTTTTATAGCGTATACTAAGTGCTTTATAATATTAATTGCCCGAGCAACTATCATTTCATGCTCTTCATTTTACAGGTGGAAACACTGAGGCACAGGGCCCAACTGGTACATGGCGGAGTAAATATTTGAATGCAGGCAGTGTGGCTTCAGAGCCCATGCTTAGCCTCTGTGCTATACTGGCTCTCGCTAACCTGGAAGCAAAGCATAAGGAAACACGGGACCCAACCTGGGAAAAGCAGCCTAAAGCCCCAGCAGCACAATGGAGAATGCACATGCCCTGGGATCCCACTTTGGCTTTGCCCTCAACTGAAGATGAAGGCCCTAGGTTCATATCTGCAAAGGGTTCGTAGCTACTCCAAAGTAAAAGAGATCACAAAGGAATCCATGTGGCCCACGGTAGGCACATGAAAAACATTTCTTTAATCCAAGCCTTCACATGGCTGGGGACCCCTTCTTAAAATTGCTCTTTCATTTCATCCCATTTGGTCCCTCAGAATAAGAAAATGCGGGGCGCCTGGGTGGCTCAGTCGGTTAAGCGTCTGACTTCAGCTCAGGTCACGATCTCGCGGTCCGTGAGCTCCAGCCCCACGTCGGGCTCTGGGCTGACGGCTCGGAGCCTGGAGCCTGCTTCGGATTCTGTGTCTCCCTCTCTCTCTGCCCCTCCCCTGCTCATGCTCTGTCTCTATCTCAAAAATAAATAAAAACATAAAAAAAAAAAAAAAGAATAAGAAAATGCATGTAGCCCATTCAACACCTTCAGTAAAGCATAACCATAAACCATTAGAAGGTACCAGTTCCATTTACTGGCATGACTGGAACAATTAGGAATTTTATAAGTATTCTATTCCTCTTCAACAAAAGGAAATAGATCTTGAATTCTGTTCCATATTCTTTTTAATGACAAATCCAAAATTAAGCTGTCCAAAATGTAAATCAGTCTAACCTGCTGGTATTCCACTTACTGCAAAAGAATAAGAGTGTGTGTGAGAGAGCAAACTTCCATACAGGAAAGTCAATGTAGAAACTTCCAAGCCCTGCCAAGAGTTACAGTTACTATGGTGTCTCTATGGGAGCAACCACAAATGAAGCAGAAACGTTAACTTCAGCAAGTTTCAAAAGAATGCTACTGATCATTTTTTATAGGTTTAGTCCTGACCCAGAAAGGATTGGAAATGCTCATAAAAAAATAAATTGCACACAATTATTTTTATCACAACTCCACATTAAGAGCTGTATTTGCTCAGTCGGTTGAGCCTTTTACTCTCGATTTCGGCTCGGATCATGATCTCGCAGTTCGTGAGTTCGAGCCCCAGGCTGGGCTCTGCCCTGGTGGTGCGGAGCCTGCTTGGGATGCTTTCCTCCCTCCTTCTCTCTCTGCCCCTCCGCTGCTCATACACACACACACACTCACTCTCTCTCTCTCTCTCTCTCTCTCAAAAATAAATAAATAAACTTTAAAAACAGCTGTATATGTTAAAGAGAAACCAGTCACACAAGGAAATTCAATCCGTGTGGCTTTTAACATTTTTCAGAGTAGTTACAACCTCAATTGCACAAACCAGCAAACTCGTAAAAGCAAACGAGACTTCTGGTTAAACATGTGGTAAGCCCACCAGGAAAAGGAAATGAAATAGTGATTAATAAGAGATCTTAACATAATTTTGAAAGGTAGAAAGCCAACAGAGACTAACTAGCTTAGCAGAGGAAACCTTGCAGAGAGTGATTTTGCTGAGAAATGCGAAAAGACATTTTCAACTCTAGAAATGCTCGGGAATTGCAGGCCCTGGTACCTCAGAAGAGCAGGAGGCAAGACATAGTGCCAAAAATGGGAGATCTTTCGAAGAAAAAAAGCAGTATGCATCAAGTATGCCTCTCCACCTAGAGCACAGGGTGACCGACCAACCACCACCCGTACCAGCGAGTGGGCTTTTATTCACTGGAGAGATGGAACCCCAAAGCCTCTGGACTCGGGACTACCAGGCACCGTGGGAAGTGGGAATGGGGCACAAAACTGAAAATGCGGTCTCCAAGTGAAAGCCTCAAAATAGGCAATGAGACCCCCAAACCACTTTCTGCCCAGTTTCTGCCAGCAGACATCTATCTATAGACATCCCCTTCCTCCCTCCCTGGGAGGAGTCAGGGGATCCAGTTTTTCCTCTGGTAAAACTAAATGGCCTTAGATATGGAAAAGGCAAAAGGATAGAGACAATAAACAGATCAGGGGGTTTAAAGTAGAGGATTAATGGGGTGTCTGTGTGGCTCAGTTGGTAAAGTGTCCGACTCTTGATTTCAGCTCAGGTTGTAGTCTCATGGTTTCACGGGCTCGAGCCCCACATGGGGCTCTTTGCAGGCAGCGCAGAGCCTGCTTGGGATTCTCCCCCCGCCGCCTCTCTCTCTCTCTCTCTCAATCTCTCTCTGCCCCTTCCACACTCATGCTGTCTCTGTCTCTCTCAAAAAATAAATAAATAAAACTTAAAATTTAAAGAAGAGGATTGAGTAAGTGAAGCACAGGGAAGTTTTTAGGGCAGTAAAACTGTTCTGTATGATGCTGTAACAGTAAATACATAACGCAATGTTTGTCAAAACCCATAGAACTTTATAGCACAAAGAAGGAATTTAATGTATGTGAATTTAAAAAAATATTCAGGAGGGGCACCTGGGTGGCTCAGTCAGTTAAGCATCTGACTTCAGCTCAGGTCACGATCTCACAGTTTGTGAGTTTGAGCCCCACATTGGGCTCTGTGCTGACAGCTCGGAGCCAGGAGCCTGCTTCAGATTCTGTGTCTCCTTCTCTCTCTGCCCCTCCCCTGCTCTCTCTCTGCTCCTCCCCTGCTCTCTTTTTCTCTCTCAAAAATAAAAACATTTTTTAAATTAAAAAAAAAAAAAAGAAGTAATTGAATAGGGGCACCTGGGTGGCTTAATCAGTTAAGTGTGTGACTTCAGCTCAGGTAATTATCTCGCAGTTTGTGAGTTCGAGCCCCACATCAGGCTCTGTGCTGATACCTCAGAAATAATAAATAAAAACATTTTTAAAAATATAAAAAATTTTAAATATTTATTTTTGAGATAGAGACAGAGAGCAAGCAGGGGAGGGGCAGAGAAAGGAGGAGACACAGAATCCAAAGCAGGCTCCAGGCTCTGTTGAATGTCCCAACCGAAGGACATTCTATAGAGTATGTGACTAGTCCAGGGGCACCGGGGTGGCTCAGTCAGTTAAGTGTTCAACTCGGTTTCAGCTCAGGTCATGATTTCAGTTTGTGAGATCAAGCCCCGCATCAGGCTCTCTGCTGATGTTGTGGAGCCTGCTTGGGATTCTCTTTCTCTCCCTCAATCCTCTGCCCCTACACCGCCCCCCTCTCAACATAAATAAATAAACTTAAAAAAATTATATGTGACCAGTCCAGCTCAAAGCTATTGAAGTCATCAAAAGCAAGAAAGTCTGAGAAACTGTCATGGCCAAGAGGAGCCCAAGGAGATAGGACAGCTAAATGTAACAACGTATCCTGGATGGGATCCTGGTACAGAAAAAGGACATTAGGTTAAGAACTAAGGAAATCTAAATAATCTGTGGACTTTAGTTAATAATAATCTATCTTTATTGGTTCATTAATTATGACAAATGTACCACACTAATGTTAAGATGCTAACAATAAGGGGAACTTGGTATGGGGGTATATGAGAACTCTGTACTATCTCTGCAACTCTTCTGTAAATCTGAAACTATTCTAGGGGCATCTAGTCAGTTAAACGTCCAACTTCAGCTCAGTCATGATCTCATGGTTCCTGCGTTTGAGCCCTGCATCGGGCTCTGTGCTGACAGCTCCGAGCCTGGAGCCTGCTTCAGATTCTGTGTCTCCCTCTCTCTCTGCCCCTCCCCCACTCGCATTCTGTCTCTCTCTCTCTAAAACACAAACATTAAGAAAATTAAAATGATAATAATAATAATAATAAAAGTAAAACTATTCTAAATTTTTTAAGTTTTTTTTTTTTTTAATTTTTTTTTCAATGTTTATTTACTTTTGGGACAGAGAGAGACAGAGCATGAACGGGGGAGGGGCAGAGAGAGAGGGAGACACAGAATCGGAAACAGGCTCCAGGCTCGAGCCATCAGCCCAGAGCCTGACGCGGGGCTCGAACTCACGGACCGCGAGATCGTGACCTGACTGAAGTCGGACGCTTAACCAACTGCGCCACCCAGGCGCCCCAAGTTTATTTTTTTAAAGCTTATAGATGCTGATATTTGGGAAACACACTGAAAAAGCCAGCTAATAACCCAATAGCCAAAGCAATCCTGAGAAAGAACAGATATCATAAAACCTGATTTCAAGCTATATTACAAAGCTATACTTATCAGAACAGTACGGTACAAGCATAAAAACAGGCAGCTAGATCAATGGAATGGAACAGAGAGCCCACACATAACCCCCCACATAAACAGTCAACTAATTTTTGATGAGGGTGCCAAGAACACACAATGGGAAAAGGATGGTCTCGTCAATAAATGGTGCTGGGAAAAGTGGATATCCACATGCAAAAGAATAAAACTGGACCCCTAACCTTACACCACTCACAAAAAGTAACTCAAAATGATCAAAGATTTAAATGTAAGACCTGAGGGGTGCCTGGGTGGCTCAGTCAGTTGAGCATCTGACTCTTGATTTCGGCTCAAGTCACAATCTCATGGTTCACAAGTTCAAGCCCTGTGTCAGGCTCTGTGCTGACAGCGTGGAACCTGCTTGGCATTCTCTCTCTCCCTCTCTCTCTGCCCCTCCCCTGCTCACTTGCTCTCTCTCAAAATAAATAAATAAACTTAAAAAAAAAAAAAAAGAATTCATGGCGTTCCTGGGTGGCTCAGTTAAGTGTCTAACTTTGGTTCAGGTCATGATCTTGCAGTTCATGAGTTCAAGCCCCACATCAGGCTATGCACTGATAAAGCAGAGCCTGCTTGGGATTCCTCTCTGTCTCTCTCTCTGTGTCCTTCCCCCATTCTCTCTCTCTCTCTCTCTCTCTCTCTCTCTCTCTCTCTCTCTCTCTCAAAATAAACTTAAAAAAAAAAGAACTCATATTATAGCAAAAAAACAAAAAAATCCAATTTAAAAATGAACAAAGGGCCTGAAAAGCATTTTTCCAAAGAAGACACACGAATGGCCAAAAAGAACACAAAAAGGTGTTTGACATCACTAATCATCAGGGAAATGAAAATCAAATCCACAATGAGATATCACCTCCCCATGTTAGGATGCCTTTTATCAAAAAGAGAAGAGATAGCAAATGTTGGCAAGAATGTGGAGAAAAGGGAACCCTACATACTATTGGTGGGGATGTAAATTGGTACAGTTATTATGGAAAACAGTACGGCAGTTGCTCAAAAAAAACAAAAAATAAAAATGGAACTACCACAAGTTTCAACAATCCCACTCTTAGGTATATGTCCAAAGGAACTGAAATTAGTACCATGAGGGGATATCTGCACACATGTTCGCAGCAGCATTATTCACAACAGCCAAGATATGGAAATCATCTGAGTATCTGTCAATGGATGAACGGGTAAAGAAGATGGATCATTCAGCCATGAGAAACAAGGAAATCCTGCCATTTGTGACAAGGACGGACTCTGAAGGCATTATGCTAAGTGAGGTAAGTCAGACAGAAAAGGACAAATATTGTATATCACTTATATGTGGGATCTAAAAAAACTGAATTGGGGTGCCTGGGTGGCTCAGTCAGGTAAGCATCTGACTTCAGCTCAGGTCACGATCTCGCGGTCCGTGAGTTCCGAGCCCCGCGTCGGGCTCTGGGCTGATGGCTCGGAGCCTGGAGCCTGCTTCCGATTCTGTGTCTCCCTCTCTCTCTGCCCCTCCCCCGTTCATGCTCTGTCTCTCTCTGTCTCAAAAATAAATAAAACGTTAAAAAAAAATTAAAAAAAAAATTAAAATAAATAAATAATAAATAAATGAATAAAACTGAATTTGTAAACAGAGAGTAGAATGGTAATTAGCAGGGACTAGGGAATAGACATTTTGGGAGCTGTTGTTTAAGGGGGCAAACTTACAACAAGTAGATAAGTTCTAGAGATCTAAGGTATAACAAAGTGATTACAGTCAACAGTACTATATTATAAACCTCAAAGTTACTAGAAGACTAAATCTTAACTGGTCTCAATACAAAATGACATAGTAAAGGCATTAGCTAATGCTACTGTTAGTAATCATAGTGCAATATATAAATGTATCAAACTAACACTTTGTACAGCTTAAACCCATACAATGTTATACATCAATTATTTCTTACTTTTAAAAAAGCCACCTTATGATCCAATTAACCTGCATCAAAACCCAGAAGTTAATAAGCCCCATCCATGTCAACAGAGCTTCCTATTAGCTTAATTCCTCACTTTTAAATATGAACAGAGCCAAGATTACTAGACACTCAAGAAAAGTTACCAAAAAGGCGGAAATCAAACCAAAGAGAATATATATATATATATATATATATATATATATATATATATATATATATATATGAAATAGAAGAAAACTTTTAAAAAATTTGTTGTGTCTTTAGGAAAATAAGACATTGCATCCACAAAACAAAATTAAGATAACTCAAAATAATTGAGCTGGAGAGGCAGAGTGGAGGAACTATATGACACTTTAAAAAAAAATCAGTATTTTTTTCTAATAAGTGTTTTAAGTTCAAAAAGAGAAATTTAACTCTGGGCTTATTAGGAAAGGTCATTACTGATAAAAAGCTTATATGAATCTATAAGGAATTTCTTAATAAGACTTTCTGGGAATGATTGAAAGGGTACTTTCTGACACATTTTTCAGTATTTTTTTACTATGACAATATTAAGCATTTATATTCTCTGGTTACATTTTATAGCATTCTTAATTAGCTTTGAGCAGTTTAAATTCAGCTAATAAGTTAACAGTGTTTAAGAAATACTGTACTAAGATTGTCAGTAAATGAAATAATATATAGGCATACCTGATGCATTACATTAGTAAGGGGAGAAGAGCATTTGCCTAGGAAAACAGGCAAGATGAGCTTTAAGATCAGGGCAAGACTTAGTTAAAATATGTAAAAATACATTAGTTCTAATATTACTAAAAATTAAATAACAGCAGGCAGAATTGATAATTCATTTATATGAATTTGTATATATATCTAAGTCACAGTTTATGGAGCAGATAGTGATGAAATTAAACCACCGTTTAGAATATAGAAGACCAAGTCACAGGAGGTTTTTCTTCCATCATCTCTCAAGGTAGTCTCTTCTTCTGATGGTTCCAAGTCTCCACTAAAAAGCCCAGCACTGGAAGCATCTACAGTAAAACCTTGGATTGCGAATATCTTGTTCTATGAGTGAGTGTTCTGCAAGACAAGCTAGCATTTCTAAGAAATTTTAACTTGAGAAGCAAGTGATGTCTTGCAAAACCAGTAGTACATGTCGCCGAATATCACATGATCACAACTGAGCAAATGGTTCTTGACATTCCCCTTGATATACGGAGTGCTTTGGATTACAAGCATGTTTCCGGAATGAATTATGCCTGCAAACCAAGGTTTTACTACTTTCTTAGACCTCGGGACAGTCAGCTGTTAGAATGCCAACATTCTCACACGAAGCAACAAAATTCTTACCTTCTGTTTCCCTCACTGCCATATTCCCCTTTATTCTTCTGAACTGTGAACCTTTCTTTTCAAATGTGTATCTAAATCTCTTCTCAGATGTAGACATTACGTTATCGTCACTCCTTTTATTTTCAAAACGAAAAAAGGAACTATGAAATTATAATAAAGAGCTCTAAGAAACAAACACTGTGATAAACTAAGGTTTCGATAGGCCAGAAAGTAAAGATAGAGAAATGACCTATAAAGTTGTACCAAAGTCATGAGCATAGCGGTGCCTGGGTGGCTCAGCTGGTTGGGAGTCTGACTTCAGCCTAAGTCATCTCTCTGTTCTGAGTTCGAGCCCCATGTTGGGCTCTGTGCTGACAGCTCAGAGCCTAGAACCTGTTTCAGATTCTGTGTCTCCCTCTCTCTCTGCCCCTCCCCTGCTCATGCTCTGTCTCTCTCTCTCTCAAAAATAAACAAACATTAAAAAATTTTTTTTAAAGTTATAAGCATAATTTCTAAATACTGATTTAACAACAACCCAAAAAAGTACAAAGGAAAAAAAAACGAGTAACAGCTATATCAAAAGGGAAATGGAAAAAAATGAGTGACTTAAGCAAAGGAGCAATTTAAGAAAGCTAAATCCTCACCTGATACTAACAGGAAATCAGCAGCTAATGTCTTAAAATGCTAACTCAGAAGATAGTAGATGCATATTATGTCGCGTCAACGAGGTAAATTCTAGAAGAAACAGATAATAGAGTTGGGAGTACTTGTCTCTGGTTTTTCAGCTGTGTATATATTCCTTTGACAAAAAAAAATTTTAAATAGCTTAAGCTTATTTGGCTTAGGTATATAGATTAGAGATAGGTTAATGTGCGGAAGTGTGTCTTAGAGGAAAGTTATCTCCAAGTAAGCTTTGTTTTGAATTTGTATCATGAATTTGTTTTGAATTTGAATTTATTATACTTCAAGTACTTATATGAAAAGGGAATTTTATAGAATGTGGTCAACATCCATCTATTTATCAGTTTTAAAAGGATAACAATGAGTGATACACATGTTAAGAAAATGAAAACGTAGCTATTAAGAGAAAAGAGTAAGGCAACTTGTAAACATTGCAGATTACTTCAGGGATTAAAAATACACACACACACATACACATATATACATACCTACATATATATATATATATATATATATATATATATATGTATGTCTTGGCCTGATTAAAAGTACTTAAAAAAAAAAAAAAAGACGACTTTCCAGCAGGGATTTCAATTTCACTGCCACTTACAGGTGTGTCCATTGGCAGTTCAAAGCAGTCACTAAGATTACAAGCCTTTCCTGAAGCTTCTGTAAGCACCGGGGGCTTTTCAAGGGCTTAGAGTGGATAGGAAGCACATGATAGTGAATTTTAGGGCAGATTATAAAAGTATACCCTTGAAGAACCAAGTTCAAGAGCACCTCCTCTACCCAACATTACCAAAAGTAGCTTCTTGCATTGTCTTCTTTGCCCAATCCTATTTCAAAAGTTTTTTGTTGTTCTCTAGCATTTTTGCCCATAAAGACAACTGTTATCTATCATCTCTGTCTGAAATTGTCCCCCTATGTTCAGTGACAGGCTTTTACGTAACAGTGATAACTCAGAAGTCTGTTTATAAACATTGCTATCTCTGCTCAAGTTTATGTATTTTATAGCTTTAAAAATGGAGCAGAGAAAATAGCCGGATCCATTTATACGTTCACTTGTCTCTTAACAAAGCATAAGAGGTCATTGTACCCCAATAGGTTTGAGGTAGACACACCTAGAAGGAGTGCATCGTAATTATAGACTCCCAGTCGTAGGCTAGAAGAGGCTAGGTGTTTTACGATGATTGTCTTCTATGTCTGTGATTCACAAGAAGTCATTTTTTCAAAGGACCCAAATCTATTCTGCAGATTTACACTAGTCCACAAATACAGTGCACAAAAGCATCACAAGCCATTGGTTATTATTCCTAACCAGTTATGTACTATGCACATTTTATTGAATTACCTAGATCTGTTCTGATGGAACTGAGGTGGGCATCTAAGCCTCGTGTTGATGTAAAGCTGAATCCACAATAATCCAAGGAGGGCTTTCAAGCAAGAACTTCAAAACCTGCTAGAAAACTGCAAGGAAAAACAAAAAAAGTTGTTTTTGAAATGTTGAGAACATGACCTTAGTGGAAGGAAAACCAAGCTGTTTTCATGGTGACAATTGTAAGCACACTGCAGAGAATTATTCAGGGCCCCTCCAATTACATTTTTCCTTTCAAAGTTACATTTTTCCTGATTTCATCTTTCTTTAGTATCTTCTTCTAACCACAACGTTTTCCCTCCCCCACAAAGAGAAGGGTTAAAGAGTAAATGATTTATCACTATTTATAAACTCTCCTTAACTCAGTGTTTAAGCAGCCCTTCCCTAACAGCACTCCCACCCCCTCTCCTCTCGTCTGGGTCTTCACTAACATTTAACTGACCTATGTTTGCAAGTGTCTTGCCTAAGTGTCTTCTCTGACTCACCAACCTGGCCCCTAAGCTGGAGAAAGTAGAATTACAACATTCAAAGTGATGTGCCTTACCACTTAAATACAGTGACATCACATCCATTATACAGATCAGTTCATGAATATTTCTTGAGACCATCTGGGCAAGAATAGATGCACCAGGTCTGCTATAGTATAAGTCACAGGAGAAAGCAAATTCTAGAAGCTGAAGTTGCTCACGTGCAGAATATCAAAAGAAATATGCCCTTCCAGGCACTTCACTACTCTTTACCCAGAAGCAGGGGAGAACTCTAGTCAGTGCCACCTGTTCAACCTGTATTTCCATAAAAGCAAAAGTCAAAAGAATAAAGATTGCCATCTCAATTAAATGAAGTATCATCTGAACTCTGAACTACTGAAGAAAAAGCCAGAGAGATGGCTAGTTTGGTAAACTTGGCTGTTCCCTGACCCAATTTCAACCAAATCAGGTCTAATCCCCAGTCTGAAGTCAGCCTCAATTTAGCAGTTGCTGAAGAAATTAGTTCAGCTCTTAAAACAACCTAAGAGCTCAACTCACAGCCCAGAATGAACCCAAACATTCAGGTTCATTTACAAAGGAGTTCCTGTGTACCAGGGCCTGTGCTAAGTGGGATCTCATCACACTTAACCTACTGGACAAATCTAAGTAGGTATTACTGTCCATGCAAAGACCAAGCTCCAGAGAGGGCAAGGTCAAGGAGCTTGGCAGTGATGAGAAACTGTACCCTGATCTGTCCAACTTTGTCATTCTCTCCCCTTATTGTACTTCTTCCTAGCATATCTCTGAAATTATATCCACTTATTTCAGAAAGACTGATTTGCCTTGACTGTATTTCAGGAACCATAGTATAGCAGTGAACGAGACAGACAACAGTCGTTGCCCTTACAGAGCTGACATCATTTGTCAACTTACTCCTGTTTGTTCCATATCAAAATACAACCTCTATGATGGCAGAAACATTATCTGTCTTGCTTTCTGCCTATATATCCAGCACCAAGAACAGCCTCTAGTACATGGGTACCAGCAACGTGTGTCAAAAAACTTCAATCATGACATCTTCAGCAATGGTGTAGGAAACTGGTCAAAACATTTCACCAAACTGATTTTATTCTCATTCACAGTTCCTTATAGTGCATTGTCTTAGTGCTATACTACAAATGGCCACTATATAAAGCTTTAAATAAAATCCCTTAGACATTCCGTAGTTTTTAAATGTTGAAACAAACAGCAGTTATCTTTAAGAGCTAATTTTCCCAAGCAAAAAGCAAAACAAAAACAAAACAAACAAACAAACAAAAAAAAACCCCGTAATAGCCACATACCGTAGCAGGCAGTAAATACATATGAGGAAAAAAGGATTTTAAAATAGATTTTTATTGGCAAAAATAAAAATAAAATAAAACTAATCTGAATCAGGTTCCTTCTTCTTTCTTCTTGTCCCTTTTGCGTAAGTCCCAGGCTCTGTTCTTTCTTTGCCATCAGTTCGTTGTGTCAACCACTCCTTTTCTAGCTGTTTCAGCATGTCTGCAGTGAGGAGTCCTTGCTGCACCAGTCTGGAAGCTAGGGATTTCTCTCCTCCATTGGGGACAGGTGGCTCAGCAGCTTTACTCCCTACAGTTTTGGTGCCACGCACCCTTCTAGCTTGGCTCTTTAAAGTTCCTGACAATCGGGACCGGTTCTCTGCCGACAAGCTCTCCAAGTTCAACAGCTTATGTGACTCTGAAATTTTAATCAGTTTGGTGATGTTGTGTACACCATCTTGGATAATGCCATCTAGTTCTTTCTGGAGATCTCGAATGAGGCTGGCATCTGGAAACATATCTATAAACCGGTAGCTAGGAAAAGACATATTATGTTATATAGCAACAGCCCTTATCAGAATCATTGGGCTTATCTCAATGATGTAACTACATCTGGACACTGGCCCCCAAATGTTCTGTTTTTGCAGACTCTGTCCAGTGCCTTTGCTCAGCCCCAACACACCTGAGGAATACTGTCATTATGAGGGTAGGTCATCACCCATATCTTAAGTGAATCATATTTTAAGGGGGACAGGCCCCTCCTTTGAGAATCACTGATGTAAAGCAGCACCTTTCAAATGTTAATATACAAATGAATCACCTGGGGATCTTGTTAAAATGTAGTTTAAGTTTGGGGTGGGCCTGATATTCTCTAGTTCTAACAAGCTCCTAGGTAATACCAATGCTTTTGGTCCGGGGACCACCATCTGTGTAGCAAGAATCTAGTACACTTCCTCACCTACCTATCTGAACTAGAATCATAAGAAGTCCTTAGTCATTTTTAGAATGGGTATGAACAAGGCTCGACTGCCATAATGGACAATAAACATAACAGACAGCACCCTGTAAAAATGTGCCTGTTACTTGAGAGAGCAAAAGACCATCCATAAAACCTTTGATTTTCCCTATTACTCAGAAAAATGAGAGTAGCTAAAGGAAAAATGTGATACCTTAGCCAAAGGTAAAGATCCAAGACATCATGGACAGCTTCTAAATCCATGAGGTCTTTAATATTCTTAGGTGGAAGTAATGGCCATTTAATGTATCGGCGTAACCACGAGAAGGTCAGTGGCTCATTCCTGCTATACTGCCTGGCAAACTGAAAGAGAAGAAAAGAGTTTGGTGAAAGCCTCAAAATGCACTTATATCTGCAATCAGAAACAGAAAGCACAACAAAACATTAACTGCGGTTGTGTTTCAACAGGCTGGTTTCTTTCCTTCTTTATACTTTTCCATACTTTTAAGAATATTTAATACTTCATAAAGATACCTTGAAGAAAAAAAGTAGGGGGGGGGTGCTTTCCTTCATTTTCCAAAGCCAGGGCAATAATATGTACATCAGAAGTCATACAAAAACTAACAGAGCCTAAATCTGTTAACTTTAATGAACATTTAATGTTACAAGTTTTGGACAGATATTTTTGAAGTCTCTCATTTCTACCCCTTTATGGAATGGTCCTGTAACTGCAAATATAAGCTGTATCTTGTCAATATCCTTCCTTATCATAAAGAAACTCTGAGGTGGCTTGGTGCAAGGTTGGGCATGAGTCGATCAAGCTAGTAAACAGACCCTGCACCTCTTCACTAGCTGTGTGGCTCTGGCCAAGCCATCACTCTGTGCTTCAGCGAACTCATCAATACCATAAGACCACCATACCTCCTTCTTGAACCACAGGACACTGTTGGGAGAATGTGCTCGGAAAACCAGGCTGCCCCCAACCCCCACAAATGCCAGGCATTATTATGCATCACAATGTACTATAGGAGACAGAAATACAACCATGTGAGACCTGTAGAGCAAAAGTTTAGCTTCAAGAATAAGCTGATTTCAAATCGTTCACGTCCTGATTAGGGAAAATTATCTCTAAATGTCTAACCTAAGTAAGGTCCATACTTCAGAGAGGCGAGGCAGTTTTAGAACAATTGTGGTTAAATAATGTTATGATTTTATTAAATTCGGTCATGCATTCTAACACATGCCAAACAGAATAGCCATGAAGGATGGAAATGTGACCAAGCTAACCTGCTGAGCAGGACAAACCAAACTTTAATATTTCTGGCCACAAACTAGTAAAAATCCAATACGTAAAAGAGCCAAGTATGGAGCTGTCCAAAAAGGGGAAGGGAGAGATACTTATCCATTCAGATACTGCCGTCCAACAGCTGGCCCTAAAGGAGCTCCCTGGAACACCATTTCCAAACAACTATCCTGCGGGGCACCAGAGGCCATCAATGGGATGGAGGTCTTTTAAAGTTCAGTCATAATGGTGATCAAGAAAAAAAGGAAAAATCTCTACCTTTCATATGCTAACAGTATCAGAACACATAAGTAACTGCTGGCCTCTACCATTCCAGACTTCTTACCCCTTAGTAAAATGCTTCTGCTTCATTAGAACAGCTGTTTGAAGGATGGTAAAACAGAGTCAGGACCATGGACCCGAGCTCCATCCAGGTCACTTTTTTTTTTTAATCTTTTTTTAACATTTATTTATGATCAAGAGACAGGGAGAGACAGAACATGAGAATGGGAAAGGCAAAGAGAGGGGGACACACAGAATCCAAAGCAGGCTCCAGGCTCTAGCTGTCAGCACAGAGCCCGACGCGGGGCTCAAATTCACAAACTGCAAGATCATGGCCTGAGCCAAAGTCGGATGCTTAACTGACTGAGCCACCCAGGTGCCCCCACCCAGGTCACTTTATAGCATTTCAGACTTTATTCCAGAAATGTCAACCTTATGCTAACTAACTCTCTCATAAATGCCAGCTCTAAGAAACATATTTCCTAAGTAAATACCTGGGTGTGCAATACCTCTAAGACATATTAAAGGGAAAAGAAAAAGGCAAGTTGCAGAATAATTCATTATAACATTTATGGGAAAACACACCCACAAAACTAGAATTTCCATATGTACACATATGTAAGCAAATGCAACGGAAAAGGTCTGCAATGATACAAACTGTTAACTGTAGCTCTGTCAAAAGACTGAGATTGGGGGTGGTAGCCCAATTTAACCTATCCGTAATGTTTTAACTTCATGCAGTGAGAAAACATTTATGTATTATTTATGCAATTTGAAAGTAATTTTGAACATAAATTTAGAAACAGATTTGGTGAGAACACAGCCAGTACGCAGAATGCTAAGTTCTATATAGAAGACAGGGGCAAGACTAGAGTCAGAGGAGGATTCCAAGAGGAGGCCCTTGGGTTTAGTGGGACAGGGAGGGCACTCCAGGAAGAGGCAACAGGGGAGAGGCAAGGGCTCCGCAAGGTGAGAGGACATGGCAGGAGGCTGGAAGTTCAGCTTCCACTGCCCTTCCCTGCCCCCCTTTTTTGGGTGCATAAATGCTCCTCAGAAGGCAGAGGTTTGTATCCCTATGCAAATGAATAAGAAGGGGCTAAAAGCCCAGCACCAAACTCATACAAGACAGCAATCCCTGGGGCGCCTGGGTGGCGCAGTCGGTTGAGCGTCCGACTTCAGCCAGGTCACGATCTCGCGGTCCATGAGTTCGAGCCCCGCGTCAGGCTCTGGGCTGATGGCTTGGAGCCTGGAGCCTGTTTCCGATTCTGTGTCTCCCTCTCTCTCTGCCCCTTCCCCGTTCATGCTCTGTCTCTCTCTGTCCCAAAAATGAATAAACGTTGAAAAAAAAAAATTAAAAAAAAAAAAAAAAGACAGCAATCCCTGGCTCAGTGTCTTATAATCAGGAAAACCGAATACTATGACCACCACTAACCCCTACTCCCCTTCCCCTTCCAAAAAATATTAACCAATGCTACTAAGAAAGAAGTGTATTAGCGAGCACCTGGGTAGCTCAGTCAGTAGAGCATGTGACTCTTAATCTCAGGGTTGTAAGTTCACACCCCACACTGGGCATGACGCCTACTTAAAATAAAAATAAAAATAAAAAGCAGGCAAAAAAAAAATTAAAAAAAAAAAAAAAGACGTATATCATCAGGCAAGACCCCCTTCCCTCAAAAGAATTTGTCATTTAAGAAAAAAAAGAGCCACTTTATATTTAAGTTCTTATATAGTATCTCCTATGGAAAAGTACTCTCCAACTGTTTTACCTTGAATAACAAAGTACTGTTTAGGGAAATGCATTGACTTGAAACAACTCAAAATATAAAGATAAAGGCTTACCTGTAACAACGAAGAGCAGACAAAAGGCTGCTTCTTGTTGATAGGAGCTGTGCAGAAAACATACCTCACTCGTAGACTTAATGGAATATGCTGGATCAACTCTGCAGAAAATTTAAAATCATCCATATTGCAGACAAAATATTGCCCATCAACTTGTGAAAAGTCTACAAAAATATCCTGGAGGGAAAAAAAGATACATTATTGGACTGCCTAAGTGGGCATGAATAAAGTACTCAAGCCTACAAAAGACAATCTCTGAATCCTTAACAGTCTTCTAGAAAGGCCTGTTTAATTCACTGTCCTCACAGGCTAAAAGACCTCCCCTATAGCTTTCCCAACCTGAAATACTCAGAAAATTCCTCAAGACAAAAGTTCCAGAAGATTTTGAGAGGAGGTTTTCACTTTCAAGATAAACCTCATAAATAACAATATCACAAAAATAGACTATCCACTGATGCCCACAAAGTTAATTAGTAACTGTCTGCAATATCAACCTTTTTAGAAAAGATAGTTTAGATATTTTAGGAGAGATTTAAAAGTAAGTTTTTACTTACAATGAGATTAGAAAGTGTTGTATCAGGGAGATGGTAGGCAAACATTTCAATCTGTTCCGCAGTTGGATGAAGGCCAGCTGCCTTTAGTAAAAGAAAGAACAACTCTTAAGTTTCTCCTTCTTAGAAGACAACTTTTCTTAAGTTGTTTATAAAGTCCTATATTCAGGCTAAGCTCTCACCAAATGAGTTAAATGACAAGAATTTGAGTAAAAAAGAAAAAAGCAATGTCACTTTCCCATTTATCACCAATTGAGAAAGCTGATGAGATGGTTTAGTGACCCTGACCAATTATACCCACTGAGTTGGCTCATCAACCTTTCGCTGACATTTTAGTTAGTATTTCTCAAACCTCTGATGATCTGACAGAGTACCAAAAATGCTTTCCAGGGTCTCCATTATCTTCACTGAACAAAAATGAACAAGGAAAACCCAATCGCTTTAACCAAGGCAATAAAACTGACAGACAAACATAGATAAATACATGAGAGAATGTCTACACTGGAGGCCAGTCTCTCTTCAACTGTATCCCAGTATTAATAAGGCGGGTATAAGCAAAAAGAGAAAGAGAAAAGGAATGGGAAACACAAAGAGCAAAGGATGAAAGGAGGAAAGGAGGAAAGAAGACAGACCTGAGTCACGGGAGGGACGAAGAGTATGGGCACAAAAAATGAGGCACACAGGGGAAATGGGGGTGTGTCCTTAGCAACTGCACTCTTAACAAAAGCTACAGAAAGGATTTCAACCGCAGCTTTCCTCCAGGAATTTTCCCTTGCATCGACTCATTTATATTCCCCTTTTACTAGGGTCACTGAAAAACGAGATGAGCCACGTTAATTTATAAGTAAATTTTCTAGGCAACTTAAATTATGAGTTAACAAACTTATAACTAAAATACATACGCTGCTGCCTCGTTAACCGCACTAACCAAAAGTTAACCTCGTCCGAACTGGCTCAAAGTTATATCGCTTAGTACTGTTTTTGCCCCACACTCAAGAGTTTCTTCTACATTCAAGCTTCTCACAATTTTTCAGCTGGCTGTCACAGCGGGGTGCCCACCTGAGGCAACTACGCCCCTCTCCCCACCCAGTGCTAGAGTATAGAAAGAACTCAAGGAAAATCAGGTTTACTAAACTCGTTCAATCTGGATCTTCCATTTGCTCACCATTCTCTAATGAAGGGGTCCCTAGGGCTCTCCAAAGCAGTAAAGTAGGACTTTCTTGACAGGATTTTCTTGGCACAAAACTTTCTTTTGCTTACTTCTGTTTCCAGGTGTCTGAGGCAAGGGTCCGGAAGGTGAGTGAAGGAAGGAATGACTGTCCTTCGCAGACAAGTAATGAACACGTTACACCTTACCTTTATGGGATCCACAGGCCTGTTCAAAATTTCTTTTAGTAAATTGAGATCTTCTCGATTCATTGTTGTCACTTCTCCTTCTTTATATTTTGAACTGAATCGGCCAGCTCTGCCAGCAATCTGTAAGGCCTGAGAGGTGGTAATTGGTTCTATTTCCTTCTCTCCCTTTTCATTGATAGTGGGTTTTATAAGGGAGTAAAAAATAATTCTTCTTATGCTCCTGAAATAGAAATAAAAGTAATCTCAATACAGACTGCTGTATAAAAAACTCCCCATCATTTGGGTCACTACAGAAATGCTCACTCCAGTTCTAGTTTAGACCTGCTTACAATCTTGTCCACTCTTTACAGTATAAGAGAGGTTTGTCAGTAATTCTTTTCCTTCCCATTAAATAGTACTTTTTAACAAATGTATAAATTTACTAAAAACCATTAAACTGGGGCACCTGGGTGGCGCAGTCGGTTAAGCGTCTGACTTCAGCCAGGTCACGATCTCGCGGTCCGTGAGTTCCAGCCCCGCGTCAGGCTCTGGGCTGATGGCTCGGAGCCTGGAGCCTGCTTCCAATTCTGTGTCTCCCTCTCTCTCTGCCCCTCCCCCATTCATGCTCTGTCTCTCTCTGTCCCAAAAATAAATAAAATAAAAATGTTGAAAAAAAATTAAAAAAAAAAAAAAACCATTAAACTGTGCAATTACAATGAACTGTGGAGTATGTAAATTATACTTCAATAAGGTATAGAAAATGACTTTTTTTTTTTTTTTTTTTTTACCAGTAAACCATATAAAGTGCTATCAGACTGTTTTTAAAAGTTGGCTCCTATCAGGGAGCCTGGATGGCTCGGTCTGTTGAGCGTCTGACTGTTGGTTTCGGCTCAGGTCATGATCCCAGGGTCGTGGGATCAAGCCCCATGTTAGGCTCCATACTGTGCATGGAGCCTGCTTAAGATTCTCTGTCTCTCCCTCTGCCCCTCTTCCCTGCTCTTGCTCCCTCTCTTTCTCTAAAATAAAGAAGTTGGCTGCCATTAATAGCTTTGAATACTTCTTGGATTCCAAAAGGTGTAACTGCCTTGACTCCTCAGAGAAAATACTTAGACACAACACTGTTACTCCTAGAGATATTGGCCAGCCCCACATTCATAATGGGCACTCATACACCTGCTGAGAAACTGAAAATAAAGTGAGATACTATAACAGGTTAGTGGGAGGCAGTGTCATTCAAAATCCCTAGTGCGATGTGATATTTTCTTTTTATTCCCTCAAGAGATGTCAGCAAGATAAACCTCACGACTGTATTATAATACCCATTCTCCTAAACGTTAAGTGTTTGGTCATTCTAATTCCAATTAGAAAACCCACAGAATACCCATGATTATTAAAAACAAATTACTTACAAATTAAGTCCCATGCCAATTGCATCTGTAGCAACCAAGATTTTGCATGGATCATCAGGATCATTAAACTTTTTTGCTTGAGCAAGTTTGGTCCCTAAAACAAGAACAGTTTACGTTCGCTCAGTGCTCTCAATCTTTTACCACATCACACTAAGTAGATCTTAGAACCCTCACCTCTCATTCTCCATTCTTATGAATAAAACTCTTACTGTTTCAAACTTACTGCTTTATGTCCTCAAAGAGCCACTTATCTTTCGTTCCTACTCCTTTAAATATCCTGACATAGAGCAACACAATCCCCTACTAGCCTCATTTCTGAGAACACTTATAAAGAGATTTCAGGACTACACCTTTAAGACGATGTACCAAGCTCATATTTTAATGACATTTCTGTAACAAAATCATCAACTCAACATTTAAAATACAGTCTAACAAGAGCAGCAAGAGCTATAATTAAAAAACTTCTATCCCCACCAAGATGAACTAGAGAAATATATTTATTTTATTTGACCCATAACAAATTACTAATGTATCAAACAACCTTATTCAGTACCTTTTACTGTGTTTTCTATACACATCTCAACATAAATGGCAAAAATAAGAGACTTCATGTCCCTGTCATGATGAAAGCCAATAATTACCAGGTGGGAGACTGCCATATATAACAGCTGATTCCAATCCCCGGATTTCAATCTGTCGACTCACAGAATAAATATCATTCTTGCTAAAACAGACAATGCAATCCCCAGGCCGAAGGTTGTCTAATGATTCTAGTGCATGATCCAGCACAGAAATGGGGGTAAGCCTCTTATAGTTTCGAACCTACAATAAAGACATGATATTGTAAAATAACACAACTAACTCAACTTCCTGTCACTATTAGGTGAAAAATGGGCAGAGCAATCAAAAGCAGCTAAAAATTGACAAGTTCCAATGTTTTCACATTTACATGGTATTTTACAATATAGAAAAACATTTATTTTCATATTATAAATGTTACCATCAGTTCTCATTGGTGTTTTCTAAATTAACAAAATGTTATATACAGCATACCAAATTTTTTTTTTAATGTTCTTTATTTAAAAGTTTACTTATTTTTGAGAGAGAGAGACAGAGAGAGACAGAGAGAGAGAGAGAGAGAAAGGGAGCACGAGTCGGGGAGGGGCAGAGAGAGGAGGGGAGAGAGAATCCCAAGCAGGCTCTGTGCTGTCAGTGCACAGCCCGAGACGTAGAGCTCGAACTCACAAACCGTGAGATCATGACCTGAGCTGAAGTCAAGAGTCGGACGCTTAACCAACTGAGCCACCCAGGCACCCCCATGTCGCAGAGTTTCAAAGCACTTTCATATACATTCGATTTTTGTGGCAACTTGGTAAGTTCAGAGGTTTACTAACTATTATTTCAATTTTATGAAAAAGCAAAATAGAGTCCACATAAAAGATCAGGTCTGATAAGGATTCCTTCGGTTCTAGCCTTCTGCAATCTGCCTAACAACGCGAAGCTAGTTAACAGCAAAGCCAAGACTAGAACCCAGAATTTTTTCCACTACATCCCACCCTCTCTCTGAAAGCTGAACACAAAACTGATGAACCAATTTTTAAGTATTTCTTCATCTTATTAAAGAACTATAGTGTAAAAAAAAAAAAAAAAAAAAAACACACACACAAAAAATTAGGATTGAAAGGAAACCAGTTATTTTCTACTCTCCACATTGGAGAAAGGGATACAAACTATCTCTAGCAAAAGGCCCTAATCTCCACCTTTTGGGATGAGCACTGGGTGTCGTATGGAAACCAATCTGACAATAAACTTCATATATTGGGGAAAAAAAAAAAAAAAAAGGCCCTAATCTCTGACATCCAACATTCTGAAAACCATATGCTTTTGCTAAGCCTCAAACTTCCAACATTCCTGACTTATTTAATTCTAAAGAGAACTGCTCACACTCCATAAGGCGTTGTCAAGAGAAGATTACGAGTCTCTTTGTACTTTTGGAAGGCTTGGGGTCATTCCGCCGGAATTCCGGATCATGAGGTTCAACCAAACACGTATGACCTAGCCAACTGTGAGGAAATGACACTTTCTTTTCAGTTAAGTTCTGACTTTGCCGCTTTCTGGGACCCCTGAAGCCACTGCTGGGGTACTCCAGGCTATTTGCTATGCCACCTTGAGAACAAAGCATGTGATCTACCTCCACTTCCTCTCCCGTCGTGTACATGAGCTCAGTAACCAGGTCAATGGCAGCAGATTCTCCACACAAATGGACTTCTTCAGCACAGAGTCCTGTTAGATGCAAAATCGACAGTTTTTTAAAGATACGAAATTCAATATTTCACACTTTATATAACAAAAATACTTGAAGTTTCCTTACCGATTGCTCTATAACTTTACCAAGTGTTTTCATCAATATTATCTCTTTGATAATTATCTCTTTGATTCAAACCTCACGACAACCTTCTAGCGGGCAAAGATTATCTCTATAAATCTCAGTGTTTTTTTATTTTATTTCTATTTTATTTTATTTTTATTTTACTATTTTGAGAGAGACACGACGGTGCAAGCAGAAGGGAGCAGAGAAGGAGAGAGAGAGAGGATCTCAAGCAGGCTCCATGCTGCCAGCACAGAACCCAATGCGGGACTTGAACTCATGAAACTGTAAGATCATGACTTGAGCCAAAACCAAGAGTCAGATGCCTAACCAACTGAGCCACTCAGGCACTCCAATCTCAGTGCTTTTAAACTGCTTTGGCTATGGTTTTGAGTCCACTACAGAGTAAAGCCAGCAAAGGACCAGAACCTGGCGTTCTGCTGGTTAGTACTGAATCTTATACTTGTGTTTTTCAAATTAGGCTCCAATGGAATGACTGAGGTACCTCGGAGGCTGGGGACCGGAGGGTAAAAGAAACTCCAAGCTCCTTACCACTGAGCAGATCCACTCTCATTTTAAATTACAGGCTTTAAGGTATATGATTTGTTTGAAGAGAGAGTTCAGCTATTTGTTTTTAAGTTTGCAAACACCTGCCCTATAACACAATGATCAAAAATTCACTCCAATATCGAGCACTAGAAATATTCATTCATGTCCATGGACCTCAAGAACTCCAACTCCAGGAGCCTATCCTAAAGAAATAATAAAATAAAGAAATAAAAAGCTATGGCCACAGAAATTTTTACTGTAGCACTATCAATAGTAGGAACAAATGTTCAACTCTGTGCAAAAAAATAGTATAGCTCTTCAATGGAGAATGTGCAATATTAATATGTGGTGTGAAAAAAATCTATGAAGCAAGAGAACCGAAAAAAACACAAGATACAAAATAATATATTCACAAAACACCATATGCACGAGGAAAAAGACCGCATGAAACACCAAAATGTTAAGATGGTTGTGTAAAGGTGGCGAGATTTGAACATTTTAACTTTAACCGATTATGCTAACTTTATAGTAAGAAAACTGGACCTCCCATTTTTAAAATAATATTTAGGAACTAAGAACTCACACTAGGCTGACATTTTGTTTGATCTGTGTCAAAAAGAGAGGATCCTAAGAACTCTATCTGGCAATGTCAAGCAGAGAAATGCAACTCCGTGCAGAGGTCACAAAGCACGGGTGTTAGCATTAAGACCACCAACCTAGAAGCGCTCTGGTCCAGGCCCATCCTCTGGCTGGATCTTTAATCATTTGAATTTCATCAATCACAGCCACTTCATCTAAAATAAAAATTCGTCATGAGCAATACAATATACTTAAATAATACTATAAACAAATTATAGCACCCAAACTCAAGCTTTCATCACCACCATAATCACCACTATCGCTTGCTCACGAAGCACTTCTTTTCTGGCAGGCTTGTTCTAAGTGCTTTACAATTTTAACTCATTTAATCCTTACAACAAATCTATGCCATAAGTATCATCATTCTAGCCGTTTTATAGAAGAATAGACTGAGGCCCAGAGAAGTTAAGTCACTGGCCCAAGCTGTATAAGCTTAAGATCTAAAAACATAAAATTCTAACCCAGGCGATACAACATCTAGTAGGTTCATTTGTCCTATGTTTTGCAATCTCAGAGGGAGCCTAGAGAATCTACTTAATAAGAACTAACATATCCACAGGGTAGTAAAAGAAGTAAGCATCTAGGCTTCCAGGAATAAGGAGCAGACAGTCCTACTGTAAATGAAGCTTCTCTATCATATGAACCCAGACAGGTGTCAGGAGCAGAAAATGGGATAGAAAGTGTAATTTCCTGTGCTCTAGCTATGCTCATTCTTAGGGGTTTTAAAACCTCATCACTAAGGCAAAAATTAGTGCCTCGTTTTATTTTCTAACGCCAAAAAGATTTTATTTTTTTAATGTTTATTTTTTATGAGAGAGAGAGCAAATGAGCGAGCAGGGGGAGGCGCAGTGAGGGGGACAGAGGATCCAAAGTGGGCTCTGTGCTGACAGCAGAGAGCCAAATGAGGGGCTCGAACTCACAAACCATGAGATCTGACCTGAGCCAAAGTCAGACGCTTAACCGACTGAGCCACACAGATGCCCTTGCCAAAATGTTTTCAACCATATTATTTTATTCTCCTTGTGTCATATCAATTATATTTTAATCTTCTTCCTCAAATACCAAGGAGTTGAGAAGAGCACATTAAAAAAAATTAATACAACCATAATAACATTTAGGAAACAAAAGAGAGGACGTTTTATACTGAAAAACCATCAGATTAAAAATTACTTATTCCAATTGGGTACATACAAACAAGATTAGAAAAGAAGAGACAGAAGAGGGAATTTTGATTTATGAACTCCTGTGCTATCAGAATGTCTACAATGTGTTACTTTTATAATAAATTCATTTGTAAAAAAACTACTCAGAAAGTTACGATTATTAAAATGAAAAAGCTAGAGTACATAATGTGTAATTCCTATTTAATATACACACTCACAATGCACACATAAGTATATGCATACACAATACAAACATAAACATAGAAGAAATCTGGAAAATACACACCACAGCGTTAACACTTGTTGATTCTGGATGAGTAGGACTGGGAGGTTATGGGTTTTTTCCTTCTCTTTGCATTTATGTTTATATTTTCTATAACAAAGATATGACTGCTTACTGGTAAGGAAAAGTTAATTTTTATTTAAAATGTCTTCAGGGGCGCATGGGTGGCTCAGTCGGTTAAGCGGCCACTCTTGGTTTCAGCTCAGGTCTTGAGCTCACAGTTTGTGAGTTTGAGCCCCATGTCAGGCTCTGCACTGACAGCACAGAGCCTGCTTGGGATTCTCCTCTCTCTGCCCCTCCCCTGCTAACACACACCTCCCCCCTTCAAAATAAACATTTAAAAAATAAAATTAAACAAAATATTTTCAAAACTAAATAGAAGTTCACTGCAGTACAATATATAATAATGAAAAACCTTAAACAACCTAAATATTCTTTAGTAGGGGAATTAACAATTTTAGTTGTAAGATGGAATTTTCGTTATAAGTTTAAATGAATAAACGCGATATATATATTTATGATACATATTATACACATAAGATAAACATATAATATACATATAACAAGACTAGTTCTAAAAACATGCTGCATAGAGTACCAAGCAAGTTGTGGAACAATAATACAGTATGATAATCACCTGACTGTTCTGAATCATACAATCCATAGTATCGATAGGTAACATGTATCGGTGATGTAAAAAAAGACAGGAAAGATATACACCAAACACTTGACAGCAGTTGGATCAAAAAAGGAACTAACTGGGGAGTGGTAAAAAGGAACCAATTATACTTGTTAACATTTTAGTTCCTTTAAGAGAAAAGGGGAGAGGAACATTCACAAGCAAACACCACCAAGAGTCTGACATTTATTAGTGAGCACTGGTGAGCACTGGGTATCTGTTGTCCTATTCGTCTCAATTTAAAATTTTTTTCACAATAAAAACACATTTCATATGTTTAACTATATTTTAAAATAAAAAGTTACTAAACCGTAAAGGTTCTTAAATGGCATGTACATACAAGGAGTTGTAACACTGCACATCTCAACTGTACAAGCAACATGGGCAGCCTGTTTCCCGTCTGGTTCCACGGTCACACGCTCTTCACCTGTTACCAAGTCACACGGCACGCCCTAAGGTGACAAAAAGATATCTGGAGTTATTGCCGTCTTTAAAATAATAGCAAAAAAGAAGTTTGGGTTGTTTAATATTCTCACCATTACCATCAAATTTACTCCCAAACCTTTAAAAAAATTTTATGAAAGCCACTCTTACACAAAGTATGTCAACTTGGAAACACCTCTAATTAGCTAAATTCTCAGGTATCAAAAACATGAGACAGTGTAGCAGTTTTACTTAACTTTGTATATTTCTGCACTGTAGCAGTTTATTAAAATAAAACAAATGTGAATTGTTTCTGGATTCAGGAAGAATATCATAAGTAATATTTAAGAATGGAAAGACCTCCTGGGGTGCCTGGGTGGCTCAGTTGGGTAAACACCCAACTCCTTTTTTTTTTTTTAGCATCCAACTCTTAATTTCAGCTCAAGTCATAATCTCAGTTCATGAGATGGAACCCAGTGTCCCGCTCTGCACTGCGAGCACAGAGCCTACTTGGGATTCTATCCCTCTCTTTTTCTGCCCCTCCTCTGCGCTCTCTAAATAAATAAAAATTAAAAGAATTATTTAAAAAAAAAAAAAACAGAAAGATCTCCTAATATAATTCCTTGACAAGGAGCAACATTAATACTATCGTATAATAGTTTGCCCAGAAATTAAGGCGTTCCTCAGGACGAAGTGCTTTTGGTGCTAAATCTGGGAAAGTCTAGGCAATCTGGGACAGCCCATCTCCCTAGTGACCTAAAACTAATCACAAGGAAACATCTGACATGTCCAAACGAGTGACAGTTTACCACAGATGACCATTAGTCGTCCAAAACGTAAAGGTTATGAAAGATGAAAGAAGGATCCTAGGAACTGCCCTAGATTAATGGAACCTAGAGACAGGAGAACAAAATACAGTGCTGGCACCCTGGACAGAATACTGGGGGGTTGGAAGAGAATGGGGGTGGTATTACTGACAACTGGCAAAATGTGAATATGGAATGTAGATTAAGTAATAGTATTCTATCAATATTAAATACCCTGCTGTAGATAAATGCCACGTGGTTATGCAAAACAAAGTCATTGTTCTGAGGAAATATTTTCTTAAATATTTATGGATAAGGAGGCATTTTGTATGCAAATTACACAAATTATTCTGAACAAAAAAACAGAATACAAGTTATCTACCCAAACTGGTTCATCTTACATTATAAAGTTATAATAAAACAGTGAACCAAAATGTGGCCCATTTAGTGAAACGATGCCTCAGACTACAGGGCATTTGGTCCCTTTCAGGTTTATCATTACTTCTTTTTGATAGCATCATAGTCTGATCTAAAAAAAAGGTAAATTAAATATCATATCAGAGTTAGGTTAACTCTGAGGAAGCAAAGGAGGACTTCAGAGGGAGTTTCAACTACATCAGTATTTTATTTCTTAAAAAACTAAATAGAGCAAGTATGGCAAAATGTTAGAATCTGATGGGAGTTGGGGAGTGGGTTCAGGTTATTTGTGTGTAATTCTCTGCACTTCTCTGTATTTGTGCAATATTCTGTGATAATTGTGTTTCATTCATTCTAATACACATTTTTTCACATTTTACTATCTCTGAAATCAGAATATATTTTAACAACTGACGGCAAGTCAGAGTCAGTTGACAGCATCTTTTTCTTTCTCAATTGTACATAAAATAGTGGTACATCTTACAAAGTACAATGAACTATGACAACTTTTATTAATGGCAAATTACTACATATGCCCTTTCCCAACTCCCACCTTCACCCTGCCCAGTCCTCCTTAACAAGAAAATTAGCAATTTTCAAGAAATTAACAAGAAAATTAACAAGAAAAAAAGCAAATACTTGGTAATATACTGACAGCAGCATTACTCTTTTCGAAGATCTCATGTGCCAATAATTTTAAAGGGCCACAATACACTCCAGATTTTGCTGACAAGTACTTCTGGATTGCATGATAAGTCTTTCCACTGTTTGTGGGGCCTGAATGGAATATTATCTTCCGCTGTATGGCTCTGGCTTCTGGGTACCTAAAACATAAGAAGGTAAACAGCTTAATCCCATTAACCTCAAAATCTACCTTGGCAAAGGTATCAACTGAAAACTATTCCAATGAAACATCTTGTTAATATTCAAAAGAGAGCATCTTTGGAAACTAAAATTAAACGACAACTTTCAGATCCACAATAAAATAATGACTATTTTCTAAGACTGGCATTTACTAACTAGAGGACAGAAAAATCTAAATGCAAATTAATTTCTCGGATATTTTTGCTATTGTACTAGTCCCTTTTCTTCAGAAGTTACTTCAAAGAAGTTTAAACCCCATCCTGCTCCATAGACATGTTCACATCATTTCCACAGCTCTAAACACATGAACCTGTAAGTAAATATGCCTACCCTTCTGAATTTCAACATATATAATATAATAATTGAGTCTTCTGCTTCTGGCCATGATGAATGGTACAGGACTTGCCCTCCCACCATAAACAAGTACAAAACTGGACAGTATATGCAGCAGCTGCTTAGGGACATAAACAGCAGACAGTGTAGGACTACAAGCCCTGGAACAAAGGAACACTTGAGCTGTGCCGTACTGCACCCCAGGAGGGCACAAGGCGGTGGAACCCAAGCAAAGTATGACAGTCCCAACGAGCTGAGCAGTAGCGAGAAAATTCAGAGATGCTAAAGCAGGTGGAATTTGAAAGCAAACTGTGGAAAAGAAGAAAGGGTTCAGTGGAGAGGATGCCTTGAAGTCTATGTGAGGCTACCCTGTGGATCCTTGACCAAGGGCCGGGCTGAACATGGGCAGGGCCCACCAAACCACAAAGGGTTTGGGCAGAAAGTCTCAAAGGGGTGGCAAAGTGCTAGATGTTGGAGTTCCAGCCACAGTGTGGAAATGGTGAGAGCTCACACTGGAAAGGCCACACTTGAGTTGTAAGGCCAACACCCTAAACTAAGGGCTACTCTAGATTTGTCCTAATAAAACCTACAACCTAACTTGGTCAGAATCAAGGGGAGATACCAGAATTAATTGCCTGTTTTTCTAGGGAAAACAACTCCTAGCCTCCTTATGATTTCTTGTCCAGCATACAACAAAAAATATTATAATGACATATATAATAATATATAATGATCACTAATCTCCCAAGATCAGAAACTGAAAATCTCAAATCCACAAATAAAGAAACTAACCAGTTAGGTGGTATTCTTAAGTCACTGATCTTACGTAGATCGTCCTTACATTCCAACACAGGAAATATCTGTTTCGCATGTCTCAAGAAAAATGGAAACAAATCATCCACATGAGCTGAAAAATAAAACACTACATTAACACATACAGTCTACAAGTTATCCATAACCAAACTCAGTGAAACTTTTCCTCTTAGTGAGCCACTTCAGGGGACACTGCCCCCAGGATAAAAAAAAAAAACTCTGGAGCGAGGAATTCCTTTTCTGAGATCCTGCTTTGTCTTACATTTTCTTCCTAATTTTGCTTACACTTTCTACAGAAACAACAAATTGGCTGTCAACCACCATGCTCTACTCCTCCAATATAAATAGGTAAAGATCAACTTGGGTGAAAGTTAAGTTAAAAATAAACAACCTGGGGGCGCCTGGGTGGTTCAGTTGGTTAAGCGACCGACTTCGGCTCAGGTCATGACCTCGCGGTCCGTGAGTTCGAGCCCCGAGTCGGGCTCTGTGCTGACAGCTCAGAGCCTGGAGCCTGTTTCAGATTCTGTGTCTCCCTCTCTCTGACCCTCCCCCGTTCATGCTCTGTCTCTCTCTGTCTCAAAAATAAATAAACGTTAAAAAAAAAATTTAAAAAAATAAAAAATAAAAAAAAATAAACAACCTGGATATATACATTAGAAAGAAGACCTATGGTTACTGAACAGAAATGGACGTGCAAACACTTTACATTTAAAAACCATAACCAAAGCCAAACTGCCGACGGGAACACAACAATAACATTCTTATGTTTTTTTCTTTTACATCAAGAACTCTGTCCTGATATGTGGGAGAAAAAAGTCAGTGGCAGAAACAAATGGAATCCACCATGTATTAATTCTGTCTTCTGTGAGAGTTCACTTCACTGTGGCCTGTACACAACACAGAGTGGAGAGTAGAAGGTCAAAGCCCCTGCCTTTCTCAAGCTTAAGATATATTGTTGATTTAATAACCAGTTCAGGGACCCACTATAAAAGCAAAATGACCTCTGAACGCCTGGGTGGCTCAGTCTGTTAAGTGTCCGACTTCAACTCAGGTCATGATCTTGCCATTCGTGGGTTCAAGCTCTGTGTCAGGCTCTGTGCTGACAGCTCAGAGCCTGGAGCCCGCTTCAGATTCTGTGTCTCCCTCTCTCTCTGCCCTTCCCCCACTCACGCTCTGTCTCTCTCTCTCTCTCTCTCCCAAAAATAAATAAACCTAAAAAAAAAAATTTTAAAGCAAAATGACCTCAAAGGCCTCCTATGAAAGCATGGAATTATTTACAGGATGTTAATAAACTCTGACCAGAGAAATAAACATGAAGTATGGGAAGAAATACAAAGTATGTTCAACACATTTTTAAAGAGATTTTTAAAAGTCTCTAAACACTTGCCTGCACTGAAGCAAATATCATTCAAAATAATGTGAATGTCCACATCCAGGGAATGAGATTGCATGATATAATTTCTAAAGCTTATGAATGCTTGATGGAAGAGACGAGCTGCAGGAAATACAAAACCAAAATAGGTGAGACTTAGTCTTCATTTCATTTCTTATTTATAAGTGTACATATACAAGGGCACCTGTTAACTGCTGGACTCTGAATTTCAGCTCAGGTCATGATCTCACCATCCGAGCCCAACATCAGGCTCCGTGCTGGCAGCACAGAGCCTGCTGGATTCTCTCTTTCTCTCCCTCTCTCTCTCTGTCCCTCTCCTGCTCATGTGCACGCTCTAAGATAAGTAAATAAACTTATAAAGTGTATATACACGCAACACACCTAACTCATCAAAGTGATTTTGGTGGGGGGCACCTGGATGGCTCAGTCGGTTAGGTGTCCGACTTCGGCTCAGGTCATGATCTCACAGTTCTTGGGTTCAAGCCCCGTGTCGGGCTCTGTGCTGACAGCTCAGTGTTTAGAGCCTGCTTCAGATTCGGCGTCTCCCTCTCTCTCTGTTCCTCCCCTGCTTGTGCTCTGAATCTTTCTCTCTCTCTCAAAAATAAATAAACATTAAAAAAAAATTCAAAGTGACTTTTTTTCTGAGGTGGGGCCGGGGGTCTACAGCTGGTTTACTATCATCTGACCAAAAGTGAAATCCTAGCACAACAGGAAGGAAAGCTAAACACACAGCTCCCTTGCTGTGTGTCCAGCACAGCAGATGCATCTTGCCCAACTCCTGCCAAGACAGAAGCAAAGGTCAGGGAAATCCTCCAGACTACCCCCATGCACTTATTTCCAGGGCACACTAGGTCTCACACAATACTGACAAAGATGTAATCTAAGAAGTAATAAAATAATATCTCTAATAGAAATGCTAGTAGCCTTACCATCGAGTCCATAATCAGCACCCAGTTTCTGAATTTCTTTCCTCTTGTAAAACTTGTCTAAGATCTTCTTTACTTCATCTGAAAGAAAGATTTGCTTAACATTGGTTTTCCAGATGGAGAAAGGCCCAAAGAGCAAAAGACACTTGAAATCCTAATACTCAAGCCAGCGGTCTACTGAGTGCTGTAAGCACTTAAAGGTTTTAGTTGACCACGAGCTCTTTATGGTTTAATAGTGCAATGGGCTGTCCAGAAAAATTACAGTCAAACAACAGAATATTCCTGTTTACTGCAGAAGAATAAGCAACGCACCACAGGATTAGACATGGTCCCTAGCCTCCATCAGGCCACTTTTAGATAACTGTATTGTTTCATTTACTTACAAACATTCTAAACATCTAATAGTGAGCAGCCGAAAAGTATCTAGAAAGACAACCAGTACCGCAAGGACCAGATCATCATCTTTTTTATGTAAATGACTAAAGAGGTGAGGGATGATCTTTAGTTGGAAGAGGATGGTTTTAAGAAGAACAGACTGGAGCGCCAGTCAGCTGTGCTGACAGCTCAGAGCCTGGAGCCTGCTTCGGATTCTGTGTCTTCCACTCTCTCTGACCCTCCCCTGTTCATGCTCTGTCTCTCTCTGCTTCAAAAATAAATAAACATTAAAAAAAAAATTTTAAAAAAAAGAACAGACTACACTTATTTTGTTCTAGATGGCATAATTAAAGCCAGTGGGAAGTAAGGGATGCAGATTTCAGTAGAACTTACACAAGAACTTCTAACAATGAGAAGAGTGAAGGAAGCTGCCTCAAAAAAGTGCCAGCTCCTTGTCACTGGAAGTATTCAAACAAGGCTTAGAAAACTATTTCAAGGGTGACAGCAGAGAATCACTGTGCTAACAGGGGAAGCTGAATTAGATGTCTGCTGAGGAAACAGGCCACTATAAATCAATAATGTCATAAGTGAAAATATTTTAATCAATCAAGCTGAAATTGTATTAACACTGTACATGTTAAATATCACTGCATTATTTATTCCACAGAGATAAACATTCTACTGATCCAGGCACACATGCTATATTGCTGGAAAGGCAGGCAAAAATGGAGAACACAGTCTTTGCCCACAAAACACAGAAAGGCTGTCCAAAAAAATAGAAATGGAAGGAAAACTTCCAAACTCATTCTGAGACCAGCATTACCTTGATTCTAAAAGCAGACAAAGATCTCACAAAAAAGGAGAATTGCAGGCCGTTATCCCTGATGAACATGAATGCAAAAAATCTCAACAAGATGCCAGCAAATCGAATTCAACAGTCCATTAAAGGAATTATTCGCCACAATCAAGTGGGATTTATTCTTGAGCTCCAGGGATGGGTCAATATTCACAAATCAATCAATATGATACACCATATTAATAAAAGAAACGATAAGAACCATATGATCCTTGGGGTGCTTGGGTGGCTCAGTCAGTTCAGCGTCCCACTTTGGCTCAGGTCAGGTCATGATCTCACAGTTCGTGAGTTCAAGCCCCGCATCAGACTCACTGCTGTCAGCACAGTCCACTTTGGATCTTCTGTCCCTGTCTCTGTCCCTCCCCCTGCTGGCGCTATCTCAAAAAAAATAAACATTAAAAAAAAAAAAAAAAAAAAAAAAAAAAAAAAAATATATATATATATATATATATATATGATCCTCTCAATAGATACAGGAAAAGCATTTGACAAACACAGCATCCATTTTGATAAAAACCCTCAACAAACTAGGGATAGAAGGAACATATTTCAACATCATAAAAGCCATATACAAAAGACCCACAGCTAATGACATCCTCAATGGGCAAAAACTAAGCTTTTCCTCTAAAGTCAGGAACAAGACAGGAATGTCCACTCTCACCATTGTTATTTAACACAGGACTGGAAGTATTAGCCTCAGCAGACAACAAACAACAACAACAAAAAAATAAAAGCCATCTCAACAGGTAAGGAAGAAGTCAAACTTTCACTATTCACAGGCTATGTAGAAAACCCAAAAGACCCCGCCAAAA